>NC_064254.1:45178810-45485126 GCF_003254725.2 Canis lupus dingo
AGGACTCAATCCCAGGACCTTAGGATCATGCCCTGAGCCAAAGGCAGATGCTCAACCATTGAGCCACCCAGGTACCCTAGACCCACTTTCCATAAGGCATTGAAACAAGTCAGTCATTAGTGTAAAATGAATTTAAATGAAGAAATCATGTATTAAATATTTTAAGGTGGATCTCTTCTCTAGCTTTGCTGGAACACACTATCTCGATTGGGGAGAAAGAATTCAAGATTGTAAGCAAACTTTCATGTGAGTTTTCACACTTCACATTTCTCAGCTTTATTTCTGTGTAAGACCTACAATATAGGTCTATATAATAGCTAAGTTGAAGAAGCAGTTTTTATATTCCTATTAGAACACATTCACCAACAAATATAACAAATCTTTTCATTTTGTTTGTAACTATCCTTATAATCATTCATCAGCTATCTGTTTGTTTGTTTTTTTAAGCAGGAGCATTAGATGAAATATTTCATCCTTGTTAAGATAGTCATTAAGGTTTAAGAATTTTAAGTAAACTAAATGGGAAAAAGTTGGTCTCCTTAACTATACACAACAAAATTATTTTGAAAATAAACTTTTTTGGGTAAATTCCATATAACTGCTAACAAGTAGAGGTCAAAGTAAGCATCTGTCAAAAACATTATTTTAAGAAGTTTTGATATGAAGCAGGAAAACTCCACATAATGTTTAAGCTCTTGGTTTCCAGGCTCATTTCATCATCACTATTTTTCCATTTATTCACTAAGCAGATTAATCAACTCTATAAGGAGTTTCTTCATCTGTTTATAAAGTTTTTCAAATAGATTTTTCAAACTAAAAGAGGATTTCTTTAGAAACTTGAGAAACTTTCTTTTAAAACTTGTGATTCTGGAAACCAAAATTAAAATGGACTGTTTTATGTTTCCTTTAGTTACTTTTCTTTCTTAAAGTAAAAAAAAGAGAAAGATAATCTTAAAAGCATGGTTTGATTTTCCATACCTTTGCAAATCATGTTTTTTTATATCAACATAATTCTGAAGAAATTAAAAGTTGAATATCCTTCAAGATCTCTCTCTCTCCCTCCCTCTCTCTCTCTCTCTAATATTATAAAATCAGCATCTTCAATGGAAGATATGACTTCCATGGTACAATAAATAGGTATAGACTGTGAATTCTGAAGACAACTCCAAATGCAGTGAACTTTGAAATAAAGAATGAGCCTCATCAAATCCAGTTTTTGGCCTGAGTAGGGGGAAGGATACACCAGAAAGATAAAGGAGAGCAAGACTGCATAAAACAAGTATCTGGTACCTCATGAAGTTTCCCATACTTTCCCCATTGCCATGTTCAAGTTCTTCATCAGCACGTTAATTTCATACTACCAGATGATTTTTCCTTAAATGATCAAATTTTCCCTTCAGAAAATACATGCAATAACTAATTCTCATCTGGCCATGAAACAAGTGTGCTGTTGAAGGCATAAAAGGGCCAAGCTTTTAAGTGTGAATTTTTTCCTTTCCTCCACAAAAGAAACATACATTTAGTATTTCTTTATTTAAAGACATGCCCGCCCACAAACATCTGAGAAACATCTGTAGACAAAATGCCAAAATGCATAGTCGAATTTTGACTCACACCTCACCACCCACCAAGACCCCTGTCAACTCACAATAAACACCTTTCTAGCATCTGCCCCAGAGAAAGAAACGCCACATTACCCAAAGGTCAGAGCAAACAGATGTCACTTATTGCAGACCCTAATCATATCCATATCCAACCTTAGGCGGTCTGTAGTGAAAGCCGACTTCTGGAGTAGACGTTCCTTCAGCTAGAGACACTCATCCCTATGCCCTCCCTCCCTCTCACTGAAGCAAGGGGGCCATAGAAGCGATTGTCTCTAAGGGCTGTCCCTGCACCCAGCTGACACATCTCATGATTGAGCACAGAGGCAAGAAAAGCAGCAGGAAATTCTTCATGGTTGGCCAGCACCTTAGCAGTCTTTCTGCTTCTCATTTTGACATATCTGGATATTCTTTCAAGGGAAGGCCCTGCATCAACCTCTCTGATTTCCTGTGGCAGACTTAAGACTGCTCTTCACCGTTCTCATGGCCTTTTGTACACATCTCTACACCTTCATTTAAAGCCTTCATCCTATTGAATGATACCAGTTTACATCTCTGACCTCCATGAGACTGAGTTTCAGTTGGAGGAAGGAAGGAAGGAAGGAAGGAAGGAAGGAAGGAAGGAAGGAAGGAAGGAAGGAAGCAGAGGGAGGATAAGGAAGTTATATGGAGAGGCTTAATGAAGCAACAGTGTTAGCAGTGCAATTTAGTGGGGTTTTTTTGTCTTTATAAACCAATAAAGCACAAAGCTCAATTCAATAATGATATGTTCAGTGTCTGTAAGAGATTCTTATTTATTTATTTATGTATTTATTTAAAGATTTTTAAATTTGAGCCATATCTATGGTGGGGCTTGAGCTAACAACCCCAAGTTTCAGAGTCACATACTCTACCCACTGAGCCAGCTAGGCATCCTTTGTAAGAGATGTTTTAAAAGAAGAAAAGTGTAGATTTTTTTGTTGTTGTTTCCTTTGTCTTCTGGTTTCTGGTTGGATTTGGCCAATGAGAGACAATGAGAGGAAGTTAGAGATTAGAAGGCTTGGGGGAAATGAGATCAGGGTATTTCTTTCTCTTTAGTTGTTTGTGAATCTCTACTAAAGGCCACAGTCCCTATCAGATGACCACTACACTCTCCTTCCCTTGTCTCTTTAGCCCTATGGGTAGTACCAGCTTCCCAACATTGCTTGTCCCAGAGTACCACACTGTCCCTTATTGATTTTCCTAAAACTTGCTCATATCTGTGTAAATACCCCTTCATTTCATTCGACTTAATTATCTTGCTGAAGAGTGCCATTTGTTTTCCTATGGGACCCTGACTGAGATAGTAAGACACATTTTCTACCTTCAAGAATTATTTGAGTAGGCAAATGAAGTTAAATACACAAATAAAGATTATTCAAGGAGAAATACAATGAGGATCATAAATAATTTAGAAATTAAAAGATAAGCACAAAGGTTCAAATCTTAAAAGTTTATACTTGAAAGAATTGAAAAATTCTTTCCCATGATTGCAAATAAGAAATTTGGAAATGGCTTATAGTTGAATGTGATAGAAAAATAAAGCAAAAAAAAAAATTGAGGAACATAGCTCACTTTTCATAACAACTTTCATTCTCTGCCAGCCTCAAACTCATGTAGATGCAGACACTATATAGATGTAGCCCAAAGGGTCAGCACTTACCAGTTCTTGAGACAGCCCTGTCCACATCTGTCCATATACCAGGAGCTCTATTCCCAATGACTAAGATCTGGAGGCAGTTATGCTGTCATCCTAGTACTTGGTGATCCTGGAGTGGCTTCACATGCTCCCTGAAATTTTCTATCCTGTTGACTGAACATCTGTTTTCTGTGTGTTTGTGTACCAGTTTTTCCCTAGAAAAACTAGAACATTAGACCAAAGATTGGAGCCCTCCAGCCAAGTCTTGTCAACTTACCTCCCCTGGAGACTGAACAGTGCTTTAAGATTGGACTCTCCTCCAACCATGACAGCAACCACTTCTACTTATTAACTATTTTTGCCAGATGCTCCTTTTATATTGTTGGTAAGTCTCACAAGAACCATTTGAGGTATGTAGCATTGTCTACCTTGGTAGATAAACCACAATTCAGAATTAGAAAAATCTAATGACTTAATCAAAGCCAAATAGCTAACAAGTAGAAAAGCAGGTGTCTCTTATTCTTCTCTTATTCTAGAATTTATGATCTTCACACTGTATTTCACTGCCTCTTCTCTGGAACTTTGGCACTATTCACTCATCACCCTTAGGGTCTCCTCTTCCATAGGTAGCAGTGCATGGGATCCTCAGAGGTAAATGCCAGACCAGACTGGACCTGGATTTGGACAACTGGGGAAGAAGGAGACTTTGCTCCACTGTCCCAACTCTACTTAGAACAGCTTTATTCTCCTTACAGACATTAAGATTTCATTTTAGATCATATGGTATTTTTATGACAATCCTACAAAGCTCCAGCTCCAGCATTATCTCTAGGGCTCCTTTAAATACATTTTTTCTCTTATGAGAAAAGATAGATGCATTAAAATGTACATTTTTAGGGACTTTTTTGTACAAACATAACTACCCTGAAAACTCATCATGATAATATTGATTTTTAGAGAAGTTTAATTTCATTCCTGATCACCAGAATTCATAGACATGAGGTATAATATCCCTAAGAGTTTGAAAATTTTATTTAATTGTAAGCAACTCTTGTTTTCTGAATTAAAGGATCCCATTGAGGCATAATGGGACTTCTTGATTTCCTTTCCCCTGCCTTCTAAATTTTTCAAATAAAATGTATCAAATCAAAATAATTATCCAAGGGAGATAGTGAAAAAATTATTATTAAACATCTCTGTGTACATAATATAACATTGGTCTTCACATAGTATATCCAATTTTTAAATATAAAATAGTTGATTTTATAACTCTTAAAATGTTTGTTGATTATTTAGAAAAGTAAGAAGTGTCCTTTCTGGATGAAGTTTTCTTTAAAAGAATTGATGAAGTGTCTCCTTGTTCCTTCACATCTTGTTTCTTCAAGTCCCTATTTAAAAGTTATTTACAGACTTGCCCTTTTGTATGGACTTCTCTGGGTCCATTCAGTATGAAAGACTATTATTATAATATGTAGGCAATACTATATACAGGCAAAGCAATGCTAGCTGCTGTAACAAACAAAGCATCAAAATGTATGAAGGTTCAAATACAATAGAAGCTTATTTCTCATTCTCATAAATTTCCAAATTGGCATTTTTTTCAAGAGACAACATATGAACCCAGACCCTTTTTTTCTTGTGCCTATATCATATTCAACATATCCAAAGTGTTCCCTGTACATTTGCCTCAAAGCAGTGGAAATGGACATAGCATGAAGAGGGTACTGCATGAAGGATTTTATAGGCCAGTCCTGAAATGGTAAAATCATCTCTGTTTACATCCCAGTGCCTGGAACTTGGTCTTAGGGTCATATCTAAATACCATGGAGACTGGGAAATGTAGTCTAGCTGTGTGTCCAGAAAGAAGAGGAAATAGGTTTATTGAGTCTACAATGTGGTTTCATAGTCAGACAGACCTGGGTTCAAATTCTAGCCCTGCAAATAATTCTCATGTGAGTCTTCATGCCTCAATTTCCTTACCTTTTAAGGGATAATAAAATCTATTTCAGCAATTGTTGCTAAGCTTGAATAGAATAATAAATATATAATGATTACCACATAGTATTTTTAATTGATTCTGAAAAGACAAGATGCATTTTGTTTTATGATCATACAGATTTGTGTAATTATGGATTTTACCTGGTCCCCGACAAGGTTTGTGATATTAAAGGGCCCCCCTTAATATTTTGAATATTCAACAATATTTTACAAATACATCCATGTTGCTTAGCAATTTTAATTAAACATTAAAAAATACCATAAACTATTGGTAATGTATCTTTTACTGATTGTCCATGTTTTAGGTAACCCTTACCAACATTTTACAAAACCATACTGAGAATTGACTTTTTTTCTATTTCACCATAGTTGGTTTGGTGAATGGATACAATTTTGGGGAACTAAAAATAATGGCCACAATTTAATTCAACCAAAATAATGGCTTTTAAATCCTGTGACCACAATAAGGAGATAAACTCTGAAAATTCTCTTCAAAGGCGAAAAGGTTGCCAGTCTTAAGTGCTAAACCTTTATGCGTAATCCAGGTTCAGAAAAGCATTTTGCCATTTCAAAATCGGAAGTCACCCCCAAACCAAAAACTTAGCATAAATGAAAAGAATTATCAGGATTATTTTTTGATAGACTACACAAATCATATATATTCACCTCCCTTTATCCCCTAAATAAATTTTATCCTTTGTGGGTTTTTTTCTTTCCTTTTATTTCTTTTCTTTTTTCTTTCTCCTCCTCCTCTTTCTTCTTCTAATTTTTTTTTTTTTTTTGTACCAGCAGCAGTGGGATTTTTGCCAGAACTGAACTCAGCCGCTTCCTTGGGAATGTTGTCCAGTTGCTAATTTCACTACCGGAACTGTGTTCCTTTGCGTCCTGGCCTATTTCCATGCATGCTTCCACTGGAATAAAGGGTCTGACAGTTCTGTGGATAATGGTAAACATATGCAGCCAATGCTGTGCAGTTCTTTTAGAGCCAGAAAGCATTAGTAGGTATTTCAGTTGCTGGCAACAAAAAAAACAATGTAAGGCACTTCATCAAACACCAGAACCCAAAGAAAACTACACATCAATGATTTTAATACACAGCAAGTTTCTTCTTTCATCCTTTCTTTTCTAAGTCATTGGCTAATTAAAAATGAAAGTCAGACTATTATGACAACCTAATTCCAAACTTTAAAACTACAGGGGAAAAGGTTGGGTTGAGAGGGAAAGAGAATATTACAACTTGTTTATTTTGGATACTATTCCCATTTCAAGTTAGGCTTTTTGATTCTTTAAGTGTACAAGAGAACTTTGACTTTCCTGAGTACACAAGGGAAAAATTACATATTGTGATGTCATTGCCTTGAGGATTTCCCATACCACTGAGTACATTAGTCACACTGTCAATGTCAAGGAGATATAAAAGAAAAAGGGGAAAAAGCATATTATCTTCCTATGAGAATCAGTAATGATTTTTCTTTGGATGCATTTATTCAAAATTGTTTCCTAAATTCCAGTGGAATTTAAGAGAGCTATTTTAAAATACATAATGACATCTGTAGCAGGTCATCTTGTGATACTCTATTACCAGCCTAATAAAAACATTACTATGTAATGGTAAATAAGAATAAAATGAAGACTACTTCTGGTTGTGTCTTATTTGCTATATAACTCTGACTCTTTTAGTCATTTTATTATTCTAAATTGTGTATTGGTGATTGCAGGGAGACAGTTTCTTCTAATTATACTAAAAAGTGATAATCCTCCAAAGTTCTTCTATATGATATTAAATTGATTTGGGTGTCCCTAGCCTCTTGATTGTTTGTGCTTGCAAAACCAGCTTAACAGCTGCCTCTTCATTTGCCTAGAAAACCATCTGACACCCCTCGTTGTCTGCTTTGTTTCCTGACTTCTGGTTGATTAGAGTTTCATCCAGTATGATGGAGGACCTGCCTGACCGAATGTCTATAACACAGAGTATAGGGACTCAACCCTAAGCAGGAGCTTTTGTACCTAAACTTAGAATGAATCACCCAGAATCAGACCAAAAGATGAGGAACCAACTGCAGAGACCCAAAAAAAAGAAAATCAGAGATATTTGTCAGACCAAGGAGAATTCTACTTGACTGTAGTTGAATACAAGCTTAAAATGCTAAGTTGGCTCAATTCCCTGGAGACTGATAGACTGTAAATTGAGAGACTGACATATACACCTGATTCAAACAATGATATAAATGAGCCACAGCAAGGAGGACCACTTGAATTTCATTCTAATAGCAAGTTACCCTGGATACATTAGTGGGATGGAGAATAAGCTTCAGAACAGTTGAACCATTTCACAGTTACCCAATGTTGACTTAGATAAGGGTTTCTCAATCTTGGCACTATTGATATTGGGGCCAGACAATTCTTTGTTGTTGGGGATGAAGAGCTGTCCTGTGCATTGTAGGATGTTTAGCAGCATCCCTGTCCTCTACCCACAAGCTGACTATAGTACCTCTAACCTAATTGTGACAATCAAAATTATCTCCAGATATTGTCACATGTCGCTGGGAGAAGGAGAATAAAATTGGCCCTGATTGAGAGACGCTGAATCAGACATACTTGTGTCTGGAGTCTTTGAAATGAGTGGCCTTTTGCTCCAGCAACAGTTTCACACTGTTGGAGTGGTGACCAGAATGGTTGACTGTTGGGAAAAGAGGAAGAGGCTGTGAACTATAGAGAATGGGGTCACTCACAAAATAAACAAGCAAAAAAACTGTTTTACTTACTCTTTGTGACACCCCCCCACACACACACACAATATAACAAATGGCTTTCCTTGTAACAGAAACATTCTGGTGATAATAAGGCCATTTAATTCTTACACATTACATCTCTATAGAGCTGTAGGTATATAGATGCAGGTATAGGTAGGAAGGTATAAATAGTCCTTGAAGCATTTTCCTAGACACAACCTTAAGCAATTCTCTCATCTACCTATAAAGTAAGATTGGCAGGTGTTCTGGTTATTCTCATTTCTTGGCTGAGCAAACTGAGTCTCAGAGAATTTAGGTGATTTCTTCTAAGTTGTACAGAAAAGTTGGTTTCAAATCCAGGGTTCCTATTGTTCTGCCTTCTTTAAAAAATGAAGGTGAGATAGAAAAAGGTGACATATGCTTGTGTCATAAATATATCTAGTTATCTATCCCATGCATAGAGTAAGAAAAGCATCTCTTTCCCTGTGAGAAAGGAAGAAGTTTCAGTATGTGTTGGCTAAGAAGACCCTTGGATTATGTACTCCATGGAGTTCACATCGAATATTTATCAGTTGGGCTCTGGCAGTGTGTTCTCACCAGGAATAAATAAAATAATATTTAATTCTCTCTTCATTAGTATCTAGAATTTGGATCTAATTTGAAGAAAACGAATCATTTTCTCAACTGTGACAATGCTTGAAACAACTTCTTGAACTCATTTAGCTGCCACTGCCACTGATCCTCTTGTTTTGTTTTTTACATCATCAGATTTTGATCAAAGGGTTCACAAAAATTAGAAATACAGAGAGCAGAGCATGCTGTGCGTCAGCTGCTGTAGAGAACAGATGAAACAAACCCCAGGGTTTATCACAGGCCCGGGACTAACTGAGCCAGCAGCTTCAAATATAGCAAACTCTCAAATAATTTCAAATCCTTTTTTATGAGCTTTTATAAAAATAAAGCTGGGTACACACTAGATTAACAAGCACTCTCTGAGATGCAGGGCAACCAAAAGAAGAACATATTGTCTTGCCAGATCAAATGCTGTTTCTTAAAAGTAGACGTATAATAAATATAAGTGACAAAATAGGGAATGAACTTTTTCATGAGTTCTGAAATGATTTTGTGTCAAACACCATCATGATAATCAAGGAGCATTGTTGTTGTCTCATTTGGAAGGGTTTTAAAAACGTTTTTTTATACAACTAATGCATATTCTTTTTTTCTTTTGAAAACAGACATTACAGAGAAAGAACTAGAAACCATCAATAGCCTTTGTCTCTAAGGATGTATATTGCTAATTTTGAGATATTTTATTCTGGTATTTTTACTATGTATTATCACATATAGTTAATGTTAAAATCATCTGTGTACTATCTGATAGATAAAAAGCATGTAAGCCATGAGGCATAAGAATAAAATGGCATCCCTGAACTGATAATACAAACCAGCGACCAGAGAGTCATCACTAACCTGGCACTTTCCCCTGGATTCCTCCACCACTATCTCCTTTGCTCCCTGGTCCCATTCCTTTTTTTTTTTTTTCCCCTGGTCCCATTCCTAAGGGTAACCTCTATCCAGGGGTTCTTATTTGGGGGCAGTTTTATCTCTCAAGAGACATTCCACAATACTTGGACACAATTTTGGTGGTCACCAGTGGGGTAGGGTTTACAACTGGCATCTAGTGAGTAGAGATGGGGGATGCTGCTAAACATCCAATAGTGCATTGGACAGTCTCTGACAACCAAGAATTATTGGCTTTAAGTACCAGTAAGGCTAAGGTTTGTTCTCTCCTGTGTGTTGAATTTATCATGACTGCTTAAAACAATAGCTTTGTCATACATATGATCTAAATTATTTGTCACTTAATTTTGCTGGTTTGAGGTTTTATAAAAATGGTACCATGCTGTATGTAGTATTCTGTGATTTGCTTTCTTTCCTCCTTAACAGTTTGCTTTTAGTTTTTATTTATAATTTTGCTCATTTATTTTCACTGGTGTATACTCCTTCATTGTGTGAAGATGCCACAATGTATTTTTATTCTATTGTCAATGAATGTTTTGTTTTGTTTGTTGCTAATGTGAACTATGCTTCTAAAACATTTTCATGCAAATCTACTGATGTATACTTGCAACAGTTGCTGCAAAGTGTATATCTAGGATTCAAAATGCTAGGTTGTAGGGGATGTAAGCTTAAATGTAAATGGTAATGCAAATTTCAGTGTGACTATAACAATTTATATTCTCATCAGCAAGATACATGGTTTTGCCTTGATCCACATTTCTCCTATATTCAGCATGTTTTGCTAATTTTTGCCAATGTAGGGAGTATTGAAAGGTAAATCAATATGGCCTCAATTTACATCTCCTGAATTATTGGCAAGACTGAGCATCTTTTTATATGTGTATTCACCATGTCTGTTTCTTCTCTGAGGTTCTTGCTTTACTCTGAAGTTTATTAGTGTTTTCCATCTTATTTGTCAGATGAAAAAGCCTTCCCCATTGGGTTGTGACATTTCCTTTATTGTGGAATATGTTCTTCTATATACTAGAGTCTGCTCTAAAGTTATCCATTTTGTTTCATTTATCTGTGACTTCTTTGCCAATATCATATGGCTTTAATCACCAGAATTCTATATTACATTTTATTATATGGTAGTATGAGTGTGACTTCAATATTTCCTTTTTCAGGATTTTATAACCCATTCTCATATCTCTATTTTTATGACCTAGTTTAATATTAAAATTATTTTTGATAAGCCAAGAGTATTTACAAATTTTGATTGGTAAGTAATTTATCTTGAATATTAAGTCTCATTCAGAAATATGGTATATCTTTCTCTTCCTTCACGTCTTTTGAATTACTTCTGTGGTTTACTTCATGAAAGCCACACTTTTTGTTAGTTTTCTCTTCTAGCTATTTCATGTTGTAGGTTACTATTGTGAATGGAATTTTTTTAAAAAAGATTTTATTTATTTGACAGAGAGAGCAAGAGAGCACAAGCAGGGGAAGAAGCAGAGGGAGAGGGAGAAGCTGGCTCCCTGCTCAGCTGATATCAGGATCCTGGGATAATGACCTGAGTCAAAAGCAGATGCTTAACTAACTGAGCCACCTAGACAACTCATGAATGGAGTTTTATAACTGGTTATTACTCACATAAAGAAAATTTATTTTAGATATTTATCCCATACTTCACGACTATGCTGAATTGTCTTCCTTATTTTAAAAACTTTTAGGGGCACTTGAGTAGCTCAGTCAATTAAGTGACTGACTCTTGATTTTGGCTCAGGTCACAATCTCAGGGTCTGAGATTGAACTCTGGATCTACTTGGGATTTGTCTCCCTGTCCCTTTGCCCCTCCCCTAACTCATGCATGCATGGGCTAGCGCTTGCTCTCTCTCTCTCTCAAATATATAAATAAATATTCAAAAAAAATTTTTTAGTTGTGTCCTTTTAGTTCTAAGCCTAAAAGAGTCAACATGCACATGATCACTTTTCTTTTTAGATATGCCTTTTATTTCTCAATATTGTCTTATTGTGTTAGTCAGAAACTTAAACCCAAGTTTACCAATAGTAACATGGAGCGGGGTCTTATTTGTTCTGGATATTCTTGGGCCCCCTGCCATTTCTTCACCATTAAGTATGGCATTAGCTGTAGGATTAATGTAGATACTTTTCATTGTGTTGATATTTCTAGCCCATTTCTAATTTTCTAATTAGGAAGGAGTGCAGAACATGATTGGTTACTTTTTCTACATAAATGATACTGGTCTATTTCACAGAAATGTCTCAACAATTCTACAGTGGTTCAAATAAGACAGAATATTTAAGATACTATATGGAAAAGCAGATATGTGTAGTTCCAATCTGCTAGAAGACATTTGGATTGCTTTGGAAACTACTTGCAATGCTTACATGCTCTACTTTTCTAGCTTAGCACTTCAGATGTCCTCATGACTTTCCAATATTGACCTTGGCTAGCCAACAGCCACTCCCTCTTCTTCCAATCCTACCTATTGGTTACTGGACTGTACTTGCTATTGTCCAAGACTAATCCTGCGTATTCCTAGTTTCAAAAAACCTCAGCCAGAAGTAACATGATGCAATAGTCCAAAACAATTCAAAGAGAGATCAAAATCTGAGATTTAAAAAGTATTTCTCTAACATTGTTTCAGTTTGAAGTACTGAATCTGTCTGGTTCAGTTAATTCTCCATTTACTCTTGTTTTAAAAAATTTTAATAAAATTAAAAGGCAGGTTTTCTGTTATACCCTATAATACAGGCTTTTATGTTATTATTTAACAAAATAAATAAATAATAATGC
The DNA here is from genome assembly GCF_003254725.2 of Canis lupus dingo. Classification (NCBI taxonomy): domain Eukaryota; kingdom Metazoa; phylum Chordata; class Mammalia; order Carnivora; family Canidae; genus Canis; species Canis lupus. Next base: position 45,191,123 of record NC_064254.1, read on the forward strand.
TTGTTATGTGTAATACTCTGCTTCTACTTCTTAGTTAAGTCTCATTTCATACAACAATCTTCTTATATCTATAATAAATTGAATTATGGAAAAAATTGCTCATATTATGTTAGATACAATAGTAGATGCTAATATCTATCATTATTCCTTTTCATTTAAAGATTTATTATTTTTAGACAAGAAGTACATTTTTTGCATTCTTTTTGTATAAACTCTCTTTTTCTGTGTCCTGTGGGTATCTAATTTTTTCCTTTTTTAAAAAAATTTTCTCATTTAAATGAGGGAAGAGACTTCCAGCCTAGGAATTTACTGTATCAAATGATAACTTTATTCAACTTTCTTTTCAGTTTTGACAACTCAGCTTGTGTTTGGCCATCAATTTTCAATTTCTAACATCTTGAGGTCATGCACAAGAGGCTCAAAAATGATGTTTTCATTTTGCATTTAGTAAGTGACATTTAAAAGAGACTTTCCCCTTATTTATGATTTTCTCCCTCCCCCCAAACAAAACTTCTTACCATCCATTCTTGTTCTCTTTCCCTCCCTTCCTCTGTCTCTCTTTCTGTCTCACGTATGCAACCCCCAAGCACACAATGGCATGCAAACCTTCCAAATAGTTCCAAATCTTGTTAACCAGTTTTTTTCCCTAAAATTTCCATTTATTTAAGAGAGAGAGAGAGAGAGAGTGTGTGTGTGTGTGTGTGTGCACAGAGGGAGAGGGAGAAACAGACTCCCTGCTGAGCAGAGACCCTCATGTGGGGCTTGATTCCAGGACACTGAGATCATGACCTGATCTGAAGACAGATGCTTAACCGACTGAGCCACCCAGGTGTCCCACTTGTTGACCAGTTTTGACTCCAAGTTGCTTTAGACAACAGTTAAGAATACAGCCTATGAGTCATGTTAGGAAGGCTTTGGGTCAGAGCGCTTGATTGCAAATCCTAGCTGCTCCACCTACATTGCTTCTTAATCACTCTGTAAAATACTTATAATGGAGTCTTGATTTTATTAAATATTTATAATAACAGTCCCTTTGAATAATTTTTGTAATGATCAAGTTAGTTGAATGTTAAATATTCAAAACACTGATCAATGTGGCAAATGCCTAATAAATGTGGTTTATTTGTATTATAACTTCATACTAAAAAATTGGCTTGAAAGGAAAGGGAGGACAAGGATAGTTTCATCCTTCAAATATCTTTAAGGCAAGTGCATGGTACTGAAAAATTATGAAGCATAACCATGCCAGAAATCAAGTGCTGACAGGAATAATCTCTTGAAACCATGACTGATAAGGGTTACATTAATGTCTATGTCTAGGAAAACCAACAACATGTAAGGATAGAGATATAATGTACAGTCATACCTCTGATATATTTTGTTGTTAGAAACTCCAAACCAAAGATAGAAATAACATTGAATATTCTTAGCTTAGCTGAAAATTATCTGCCATCCACTAATGGGTCTTACCAACTATCTGGATGTAAGGTAAATTAAGGATAACATTCATCTCTATGTAACACAAACCCAAAATATAGTAGCTTGGCCACTGCGGGATTTTTCTTTTCCTCACATGACAAGAAGTCCGGCAATTAACCATCCTAAGCCAGGCAGGGGCTCCGATGGTCATCAGGGTCCTTGGTTTCTTATTTTTGTTCTCCCTTTCTTAGCATACAACTTTCATCTTCATGGTTGCAATATGGTGGCTTCACCTCTAGACTCACACTGGAGTTCCAGACAGGAGGAAGGAGAATGGACAGGTACAAGAAGCAGGAGAGCCAAAACTTGCTCCAACATCCTGGTAGACTTCCTCTTACACCTTTTTCTTTGAAGTCAGAGCTATTCCACATGGCCCCCTTCATTTGTGAGGGCATCTGAAAAGGTATTTAGCCAGGCATGTTGCCACTCTTAACAAAATAGAGTGTCTGTTGACACCCCCAATGAGGGGAAAGGAGAGAGTGAACACTGGGCAGACATCTAGATGAATCTGCTACACATCTTACTTCTGGCATAGATGTTAACATCCTGCGGTTACAGCTAAGAAAACTAAGGCTTGAAGGGCCATACAAATATAAAACCATAGGCACAGACTGGAATTGGGTCTGATTGATGCTAAGAGTAATCTTTTGGAATAAGTGTATCATGCCATATCTCAGCAATGAGATCACATGGACTCAGGGCCAGTGGCACTTCCTCGATTCCCATCGTCTAAGCAATGCCAGCTCAGGAGCTTGGGCCATCCCAATTTGAACTGGGGACCTGACCTGCCAGGAGAGGCAAAGGACCCTGCCTTTTTTATCCTTAGTCAGAGTGTTAAGAACCTAGCCCACAAGAGCCACCTAAGTTTTTCATTGTGCTAGAGCAAAATTTGTTCAAACTCTTCAGATTTATGACTTATGTGTCACTTCTTTTCTACCATTTTCTACCATGTTTTCTTTATCCTCCACTCTCTTTTTAGTTAGTGGAAGACAGCATCGTACCATAGAATCATGTACAGGCTCTAGAATCATGTTACTTGGGTTCAAATCCCAGCCTTGCCACTGGCTGGCTACACAACTTTGGGCAAGTTTCTTACTTTATAGGCATCAGTGTCCTTAATTGTAAAATTGATATAATAATATTTAATTGAGATATAACAAGGACTGAATTAATTTGTATGTGTAAAGTTCTAACAAGTGACTGGAGCAAAAAGCTTTATTGCTCTTTTAAATCAAATTTATAAATGTACATTTTTTGTTTTGCATATTTTGCTATTTATAAAATTTGCAAAGTTACTGATGTATAATTTACATTAAACAAAATGGACAGACTATAAGTGTTCAGACTGACAAGCTTGAACACTTGGATACACTACTTCAAATAACAGATAGAACATTTCCATCATCCCTGGGTTTCCCTCATGTGCCTGTTCAGGTAATTCTCTCACTCCTATCCCAGAGGTGACCACTGTCTGACTCCATCACTACTTTGGCTGTTTTTAGATTCTAGATGAAAAGAGTGATCTACAATGTATAAATCTTTAGTGTCTAGGATCTGTAGCTCAACACAATTTTTTAAGATTCATTCATGTTGTTGTGTATACTACCTTTTCACTCTTTTTTATTACTGAGTAGTATTCACTGTATTGTCTCATTGCAGGTTTTTTTTGTTGTCGTTTGTTTTCTTTCTCCTCTTAATGAAAATTCAGAATGTTTCCAATTTTGGGGAAATCTGAATAGGACTTTTTTTAAAGAATGTTTCTTTTTTTAATATTTTATTTATTTACCCATGAGAGACACACAGAGAGAGGCAGAGACATAGGCAGGGGGAGAAGCAGACTCTTTGCAGGGAGCCTGATGCAGGACTCGATCCCTGGACCTGAGATCATGCCCTGAGCCAAAGGTGGATGCTCAACTGCTGAGCCACCCAGGTGTCTTCTGAATAGGATTTTTATGAACATTGCTGCGTAAATCATTTTGTGGACCCACATTTTCATTTTTCTTGGATAAATATGTGGGAGCAGAATTGGTAGATGATGGGATAAATGTAAATTTACCTTTCCATCCATTCTCCAAAGTGGTAATCCTATTTCATACTTCCATAAACAGCATATGAGAGCTCTGATTATTCAATAACCTCACCAATATTTGGTTTTGCTGGTCTTTTATGTTGTAACCTTCTCATGAGCATGAAATTGTATCTATTAATTTAAAATTTTAAAACTCAGCTGGCTTCACAGGTACACTCTATCAAAACATGCAAAGAACTCTTTTTTTTTTTTTTGAGAGAGAGAGAGAGATAGAGAGATTGGAGGAGAGATGAGGGTAGGGCAGATGCAGAGGAAGAGAGAGAGAATGTTAAGCAGGCTCCATACCCAGCATGCAGAGCCTGTTGCCGGGCTTGATCTCACCACCTGAGATCATGAGCTGAAATCAAGAGTAGGATGCTTAACCGACAGCCACAGGTGCCCCAAACATGCAAGAAACCCTTTACTGGGGATCCCTGGGTGGCGCAGCGGTTTGGCGCCTGCCTTTGGCCCAGGGCACAATCCTGGAGACCCGGGATCGAATCCCACATCGGGCTCCCAGTGCATGGAGCCTGCTTCTCCCTCTGCCTATGTCTCTGCCTCTCTCTCTCTTTCTCTCTGTGACTATCATAAATAAATTAAAAAATTAAAAAAAAAAAAAAGAAACCCTTTACTGTTCAGGAAAATAAAGGGAGAGAGAATGGTGGTGGGGTACAGCAGGGATCTGAGAATCTGGTTCTCAATAGAATTCACCCATTCCTTCCTGGATGAGCTACCCAGTCCCTACTCATTCTTTGGCTTTCCAGCTTCCTAAATTTTGTTGCTGTCATTTCATCTCCTATTTCCTCCTCTTTCTGGATTTGTCTTTAAGATAAATCCCTTTATGACTGTTTTAATTGGGGTGTAGGGAGGGAATGAATGAAGGTAAATAGTTACTTGATTCTGCCTTTGCCCAGACATCTTTCCCTTTGTCTTCGGTGGCCTTCTCAGCCCTGATCGTGGTGAGATTCTGAACTTGTCACAGAGGTGATGGAGCAGAGGGGCTCCAACACAGGCTCTGCAGGAAGACCAAGCTCATTCTTCCCTGACCACTTGTAAGGGTTGTGATTTGGGGTGAGTGACTTTTCTCCTGTCTGTTTCTTCATATGTGAAACAGAGATAAGAATAGTACGTACTACATGTAATTGGAAGAGTAACTGGCACATATATGATTTTTATTTATTTATGATAGTCACACACACACACACACACACACAGAGAGAGAGAGAGAGAGAGAGAGGCAGAGACCTAGGCAGAGGGAGAAGCAGGCTCCATGCACCGGGAGCCCGACGTGGGACTTGATTCCGGGTCTCCAGGATCGCGCCCTGGGCCAAAGGCAGGGGCTTAAACTGCTGCGCCACCCAGGGATCCCTCAAGTCAGTTTTAAAAAACTGTTTGCAGGTCTGTGAATGAAAATGTGTATTGCAAGATTTGTTTATTAATTCTATTTGTGCATATTTGATCCAAGTTTATTTTTGTACTATATATAAGTAAAGAACTCACAAGCAATTTTGCAAAACTTGCTTATTAATGGGGTGCCTGGGTGGCTCAGTGGTTGAGCATTTGCCTTCCGCTCAGGTCGTGATCCGGGGGTCCTGGGATCTAACCCTGCATTGGGCTCCCCGCGGGGAGCCTGCTTCTCCCTCTGACTATGTCTCTGCCTCTGTCTCTGTGACTCTCATGAATAAATAAATAAAATCTTTTTAAAAAACCAACTTGCTTATTAATGCTGTTTGTGGTTATTTCGCCCAAATTTAGGTTGATCCTTATACCTTTTATAAGCAAATATTTAGCAAACAATTTAACACCGTTGAAAAAGATTTCAAAGGGCTTGTTTAGCTTTAGAGAACATGGTGCTACTGATTTGTACAACAATTATATGGAAACAGATAAATGAAATTTTTATTCATTAAAATAAGGATAGTAGTAAATATCTGTTAGCAGTATATAGGAAGAAATTTTTAAATTTTTTCTGTAATATAAAAGTTTTCTCCTATTTGTAAATTACTGGGATGGCAATTATATTCCCACAACATATATAAAAACAGTCTACTCTCATGCATATATAATATGATAATGAATGTAGATAGCTCCTAAATATCCTAAAATAGGAAAATACTAGCATATTTGCTAATTAAACTTCCACATATTTAGTGTTTTGAACTCAACTTAGCTGCCTACTTAAGACAACTATGGCAAATGGCACATCTACTATATGTGTGAGTGTGCATGAGTGGTGTTTAGCAAGGTAAGATGTATATGGCATCTTAGCAAGGTAAGGTGTATATGACTAAGGTCAGCAGCAAGTTGAGAAGGATAAGAGTGGTTGGAGGGTAAATGGGCAGTAATGCCCTTGAGGTCAGGTAGAGAAGGAAGAGTTTCAAGATCAAGAACCACGTGTCTAGCAGGAGAGAAGCTAGACTCAGGCAGGGATTATACAAGAACCATCAGGCTGAAATCAGGGTGTATAGAACTGGCAAAGAGAGGGAAACTGGGAAGCATAACGGAGCAATCAAGACAAAGTTGTGTTCAACTTTGTTCAGATATATTCTGAATTTCAATAGCCTGGCTCTACAGTTGTTGCTTCTGCCAATCAGAAAAAGTAGTACGGCACCTGGTAGCAGGAACCTTATGTAAGCAATATTGTCACATGTAGTTCTGTGTTCCTGATGGTGGTCACTCAAGTGTGACCATGAGAGGAGACACAGGAGAGAGTCAGGGAAACAAAGCCTATTATAGGACCTAGAGACAGGAGGCAAGCCACACAGGACCACATGGTGAAGCATCAGCAGCTTGTTCGTAGGAGGCAGGACTGTAGCAGGGAGAGGAGAGTGTAAGCCCCAGCTTTTGTTGGAATTTCTGTGGGAAAGGCAAGGCAGGGTAGGGTAAATAATTTAGATTGGCTAGTTTGAATAATTTCTGCAGGCTCTAAATTATAGGAGTGGTCCCTAGTTGCCTGGCACCTGGCCCTGGGATGATGAAGGCAAAGGAATATTGCCTCCAGGAGTGCACAGGCCAGATAAAGGACGTATGGCTTTGGAGTGGTTTGTTTATACATCAAAAGCATGTTCCCAGCTGGCCTTGTGCTATTTCTAATTGGCTAGCCTTGGAGGGGCAGTCTCTTCCCAGACAGAAGGTTTTTCAAATGTCAAAACATCACAGTATACAGAAAATAAAAGCACATAAACAATACACAGGTTAACTCTTTAGTTAACTCAGGATTGTTTCCGTGCAAAGAATTACACGAATAAATGTGGTAATTGTCTTCAACTATAAAAATTAACTCCTGTTCAATCAAGAGTTAGGGCATCTATATAATTATAAAGGGCACAGCTGGTTACAAACTTGCTTATATATCACCTCATTTTATCACTGTTTACTCATGTGTAAAATGAACTGATGACCATAAAATGTTATAAGATTACTTTCTTGGGAAATTTGGTCATTACCATTTTTGTAAGCTTCAAGCTGGTATTTCCTGCCTCATCTCTCTAGAGATTATGGGGTGTTTCACATGTTCCATCCTTTCCTAAATTTTTTTTTTCAAAACTTAAAATACTCTAGTCTGATGTATTTTTTTTCTAAAGAAAAATAAATTGTCTGGGAAACAAATTAGCTTTGTAATAAATAGATTCTAGTTCCATGAAGACTTGCACCCCAAAGCTACTTCTTATGTTCTATAAGACTTGGATTTTGATTTTTAGTAAAATTTTACCCAAACTGAAAAAACATATGAACACGATCTCTGGGCAATGAGTCTGCACCTGGATCCCATGCTGCAGGTGGTGCAGGATTGCTCAAGTCTCTGGGAAGCCTATAAGTGAGCTCCACGGTTAGGAACCCACTGCTAGCTAAGTGCATGCAGCAAAAGTCCAGTATGATTAAAACAGAGTAGAGGCAACAGATTCCCTTTGTACTTCATTGACTTTTAAAATTTTGGGGGGGCTGTATCCCTTTTAGCACAACATGCAAGAAACATTTGGTCTCTATCAAGTGTCTTTCATTTTCTACATCCTGTGACCATTCACCAACTCTTTTCCTTGAACTCACCGTTTCAAAGAAAGTGGAAGAGGTAATATTTGAGTGTCGAGGCACACCTTAACACTCACTGAATTGCTTTTAGTATAATCCAGGATGGGATCTCAGTCATTCCATTGTCCTGCCACCCAGCTTCTAGCTCTCCCAACCTTCACCCTACTGAGGTGCATGGGAAGAATGACATTATGCTGGTACTCCTGAATATATGCTTACTCATAAAAAGTAAAAATAACTACCATTTCTGGGACACCCAAGGTGTGCCTGGAATTTTACCTTCATTATCTCTCCCTCTGTCAACAATCCAACTAAGTAAATAATGTGAGGATGTTAATGGCATTCATTAACAGGCACTATACTAAAACTGTTCTAAAAATTCAGTCCATTTAATTTATTTTTTATATTAAAACTTTTAGATACCTAATCCCAATATAGGCTCACAATGAGCCCATGGATTTTTGTTTCCATTACACTAATGTTGAAACTGAACTTGAAAGAGGTTAAGCAGCTTGCCCCACCTGTGGTCCAGGGGAGTCCCAACCTGTGTCTAGGGATTCAAACCCAGAGCTGTTGACTCCAGGTCCCAGTGTTTTCCTAAACATTGTTCTGGGTTATCTGGATCTGCCCTCTCATGCATGAGTAGAGGCACAGACCAAAGTTCCCACCTACACCCTATACTTTTTAAGGGTTAGGACTCTCTATTATCCAGTTTTGTATCCTCCACAGATCCCAGTCCAGCCCCTTATGAACAATAAGTTCTGACAAAGCTGCAAATTACAGGCAAAACCACAGGGATTAAATTTGGACACACTGTCTTTGAACGTTGGCTCCATCCCTCATCAGTTGTGTGCCCTTGAAGGTAATGCCTCTAGAATTTTTATCATAGAGAGCTTGTTCGTAGGGAGCAAAGGTGTTTGGGAATTCTTGCACATTGCATAGCAAGCACAGTGGAATTGCAGTGGGCAATCACGTTAACGTTCCTCCAAGCCACCCCCCGAAGCCAAGATCTTGGCTGTGGGTATGTTGTATAGCCTCTCTGAGCCTCAGTCAGCTGTAGAAGCTGGACAATCACACCTCCCACATGGACTCACTGTGAGGACTCAGGAAATTAATGTGTCTAAAATGCTTAGTGCAACTAGTGTTGAGTCGCTTCTTTCTGGACATTGCCCATTGAGACTAAGCATTGGAAGCCTATGCTATCTATTTCCCAGGACAGTTAGAAACAATGTAGAACAATACTTTTTTTAAAAGACTTTATTTATTTATTCATGAGAGACAGAGAGAGAGAGGCAGAGACATAGGCAGAGGGAGAGGCAGGCTCCCTGGGGGCAGCCTGATGCAGATGCTCAACCACTAAGCCAACCAGGTGCCCCTAGAGCAATACTTTTCAAACTTCAGTGAGTATCAGAATTTCCTAGAGGACTTGTTCAAATACAGATTTCTGAATTCCACTTAATATACTGTGGGACCAGGATGAGGTCTGAGAATCTGCATTTCTAAGAAGTCCCAGGTAATGCTGATACCGCCATTCCAGGGGCCACACCTGGAGAATTACCAGTGTAGAGAAGAGAGGAGGGATAAAGTACATGGCCAAACATAATGGAAGTGTGCTTCTCTAAATACCTTCAGAGTAAGCGTGGAAAGTATAAAAAGGAAAGCATGAAGAAGTCCAGGACAAGCTAGCTATTAGGACTGAGAGTCATGTGTAGGAGGGTCGAAGACAACTTGATAAAACTGATCACTCTATGTGCCAATGGGTGCCACAGGGCTGCTCCTCAGACATCCCATTTACAAAGTGAACATGAAAAATATGGCCATGTGAAAGAGGTAAAATTATCACGTGTGAGTAAACACACATACTATACTTGTGTGCTCTTAAACCTACTTCTAAAATAAAGGTCATTGTTGCAGAAGCCAATGCTTCTGCTCTTTTGAATGTGAACACCATCCCTGCCAGCTCCAGTCGAAGTCAATGCCATCCTCTTCTCCAACAATGCTTCTACTGTTTCCTTTGGAAGGAAATCCAACTGGTTGGCCACCAGATCTTGGACTGTGCCTGAAGCTATGTGAAAGGTTTTGCACATTAAAAGCAAAACTGGCAAACCCAGGCTTTTTGACAGCTTTGTGAAGTGTGAAAAAAAAATCATATTTCTCTGGCACAGTTGCATGAATTTTGTCTTGAGCAAGAGGGAAGCTTTGCCTGTGAAAATGGGAAAAGGGTCATATTGGTGACCTCACCACTAGCAACCTGATGTGAGATCCAGTGAACTCTGAAACTGAAAAGTTTCACCAAAATTCTCAAGTTTTCTGTGAAATTTCAGAGGAGCTTTTCTGTGTGCCAAAGGCATCAAGCCCCATGCTCTGCTTATTACTTGCTGCAGATAGCCCAGAAAGCCCACTTCTAGGGATCTACATAAAATGCTGCTGAAAAGAGTAACCAACCAGGACTAATTACTACACAGGGCAAGGGAGTCTTCCAGATTCTTCCAGAAGGTACTACATTTGTGCAGAAAGATTACTCGGCTAGATGGAAAACATAATCTAAGGGCCTGATGGAGGAGGCTCATGAGAAAGAAACCTGGTCTACAACAGATTGCTGTGGTGGAGTTAACTGGAGGATTGGAAGGCAGAAAATCGAACCAGATAGGGATCCATTCTTTCTCTGTTCTTTCAAACAGGCACTTTAACACACAGCCAACCTCATGTAAGCCTCTGTACCCCAACCTGCCTGGCCCTCCAGTGAAGCCTGACCCACGTGGTCCGATGATATGTGTTTTGGAATTTTGTCACCCATTTGCAGTTTTAAAATGTGTTGTGATTTCTTGTCCTATTCTATAAATACTTACTTTCCTACCTATTTTTTTTTCCTTGAGGAGGATGCTCCAAAATTGTATCAGCCTCAGGCCTTCCAAAACCCAAGTCTTCTCCTTCCACATTCTGCCTATTTCTTACAAAAGCTCACTGAGTTGAAAAAATAAGGAGACTTAGAAAATAATATTTCCTGGACTAGGTGACTATAGTAGTTTGCTAGGGCTGCCATAACAAATACCACAAACTGGGTGGCTTCAACAACAGAAATTTATTTCTCACAGTTCTGGAGGCTGGAAATTCAAGATCAAGGTGTTGGCAGGATGGGTTTCTTCTGAGGCCTCTCTCTTTGGCTTGCAGATGATACCTTCATGCTGTGTCCTCATGTGGTCTTTCCTCGGTGTGTGCACAGGTCTGTGTCCTAATCTCTTCTTATAAGGACACCAGCAAACAGGATTAGGGCCAACCTCTATAAAAGCCCTATCTCCTGGGCAGCGCAGGTAGCTCAGCAGTTTAGCACTGCCTTCAGCCCAGGGCCTGATCCCGGAGACCCGGGATCGAGTCCCACATCAGGTTCCCTGCATGGAGCCTGCTTCTCCCTCTGCTTGTGTCTGCCTCTCTCTCTCTGTTTCTCTCATGAATGGATAAATAAATAAAACCTTTAAAAAAAGAAAGCCCTATCTCCAAATACAGTAATAATCTGGGGTACTGGGGATTAGGACTTCATCTGAAATTTGGGGGACACAGTTCAACCCATAATACCATACCCCCTAGCTCACCAGAAGTCATGTAGTTTTCACATACAAATATATTCACAACAGTCTGAAAATCTTAACCACGTCTGGCATCAACTCTAAGGTCAAACATCTTACCTATCTTGTCACTTTCAGTTCAGTTTTGCCTTTGGGATAGTTCAACTCTCAGCAAAAGCCTTGTCCCTCCCATTACCCAGACACCCAAGCCTGGAGCTGCTATTTGCTGCTGACATAACAGGAAGAGGCGGGCTCAGGCGCTGTTGGCAGTTAAAAGAACAGCTCACTGCTGAACAGTTCAACTCAACATTTGAAGTTTACACAATTATATTTTCCTCTAAGAATTTAATTGGCTTGGTTTATGACTCTATGCCAGCCCCAGAGGGCCGATTTCACAAGCTGGGTCATTACTTAGCCTCTACCCCACATCAGCAGGAATCTTAGACATGCCAGTTCATTTTCCACCAGAGGGTCTCCACATGCCTAAGGACCCTGAGGGTCCTTCATGTTTATCCAGCTTAGTCTCTACCTCCAACATCGCTATGTTTAATGTCCAACAGCCTAACCCACAGGCTGCCCCAAAAGATCAAGGAAACCAAAAGAGACTTTTTGGTGAGGCAATTAAAAAGGCAAATCTCACTTTGAGTTGGCTGGATGAGTCCCCGAAACGTAAGGGGAGACCTCGATGTTTGCATAATTCTGTATTTTATCTCCCATTCTTACCACTTGACCCTAGAAGTGGTATGGCTGTGTTTGTGCATGTATGTGCTCACGTGTGTGTGTGGGGGGGGGGGGGGCAGCAAGTGGATTATGGTAAAGAACAGAAATTTGTGAGTGGATACAATAAAGGTGGAAAAGTAAGATCTAACTCTAGGATTTCCAGGTGACTGTGAAGTCTATCTCACTGTGTAGACCACATACCACAGACATATATCGCGTACACATATTTACACACCCACTCATCCACATTTGTTGCAAGACAAAACAAAATAAACAAAAACAAGTAAAACCCTTCACTTTGAACTTCACAAGCCTGCTATGACTCACGAATCCTAAAAAAAATATACCTGTACAAAACTGCAACCCAAATTGCTGTTGGGTATTTTTCTTTTTTATTTACATATCGGGTTCCAGGGCCTTAGTATTTTGTTTATTCATTCAGCAAACATGTATTGAGCAGTTCCTATGTGCCAAGAACCCTGCTAAGTAGCAAGGATTCAAAGATGAATAACAGTGGAAGACGGCCATAACAATACCATGTGGGAAATGGGTGCGTTCACAGATTATTTCAGTATTCAATTGAGAGAGGGCAAGGGAAGGACAGAGCGCAGCCTGGCCTGAAGGAATCAGGAAAATGGGGTGTACTAGAGGGGTTTCTGGAGAGAGTAGCCAAAGGGATCATCCTGAATGCAGCAAAGATGTGTACAAAGATACCAAGTCATCAAAGGGAAATTACAGGAGAGACTCAGGCTTGCAGGATAGAAGTTGAATACTGAGCACAACTGGGCTCAAATTCCTTCTAGAAGTTGGGGTGATTTTTAGGTATAAGATTTCCCTCCGTTTTTTGTTATCCTCCTAAAGGGACTGAAAAGCCTCTGAGCTGACTTAAGTATGCTTCACCCTAAAAACAAGATCAGTAACCACAAACCACGTGGGGACTAGTTCTGACAGAAATTAATTTGAAAGGAAATTCTTATAGAAAGTCTATATTTTGGATGTGGCTTATTTTACCAACTGGAGGAAAACAAACTTGGACACAGATATCCCGTGTGTTGTGCTGATTTCTATCTATGTCTAGGCTTAATTTTTTTTTTTTTTTTTTTTTTTTTTTTACTGCTGCTACCAACATAGTCACTGGTCAGATGAGAAAAGATACTCTCTTATTCCATCCAGGTAACTTAGCTAACATGCGCATAGGAACTATAGACTTTGGGGAGGCACCAGGCCCTACAAGCAGGATATAGTACCAAGGAGATTTTGTGGCTTCCCCTTACACCCACATACATTTTTAGTGTCTTATATCCAGAATCACTTCAGCAGGAGAGTTCTGAGTAGTTCAATTTTTGGAATACGGGCTGAAAAGATGTCCATAAGGCCACTCAAGTCCTGGTACATGGCATAGACTTAATAAGGACTTAATACATGTGTTTGATTCATGAATTTATTCCAGGTACCTATGTACCTTCTTTTCATAGAAGGTAAAGTGATTCCTCTAAAGCCCTTCTCTGAACATGAAGTTAAATTCAAGTGCTGATCTTATCTTAGGTGGTTCTTAACCATATATGTCCATTGCCATTTTGAACTGATGGACTTAGATTTCAGGGAGAGAACACAGATATTTCTTGAGGGCCCTTCTCACCACATTGCATTTAGAATTGGATTTTTATTTGGCCCGTATGTTTCAGGCAGCCCCCTTCTCATCTCCGGCAAAGAACATGTCAATTCTGTTTTCACGCTTTTGTTCAAGTGAGTCCCTCACCTGAAAGGCCCTTCCTTGCTTCTCTCTGAATACATAAAGTCTCTGAATTTTCCCAGGCCTGGCTCAGTTCTGGATGCCTCAGCGCATCTGCTTCTCTTCCCCGCCCCCTGCCCCCCAAGCATCCACCTATGCTTTCTCCTGCCTCTGACTTATGGCTGGCTCTGTCAATCTTTAAACGAGGGTACAGACACCCTTCAAGATGGACCAAATTTCCCAAGGGACGCATAATTGAGGACAGCTTTCAGGAAATAAATTCCCATATCCTCAGCTTCCATGTCTACTCCTTTTTTTTTTTAATTTTTTTAAATTTATTTATGATAGTCACACAGAGAGAGAGAGAGAGGCAGAGACCTAGGCAGAGGGAGAAGCAGGCTCCATGCACCGGGAGCCCGACGTGGGATTCGATTCCGGGTCTCCAGGATCACGCCCGGGCCAAAGGCAGGCGCTAAACCGCTGCGCCACCCAGGGATCCCCCATGTCTACTCCTTTATCGCACTAACCTGCATGAGAATTCACCTAGGACAAAGGTGCTCCCTTAGCCATCAGCCTTCTCCCTGTTTACAGAAGAATGGCCCATCTCTCTCCCAACCAAAATCCTACAAAATTGTAAAAACTATCACAGTGCCAAACATAAGAAAAATTCAAAATATTGATGTAAATGCTAAGAAAGTAATTGATTATAATGACTGACTTTTGCAAGTCAAGTGGTTTTCAATTTTTTGCTTTTGATAAAATTGAGAGAGGACCTCATTGGATTTATATTATTATTTTTTTTAATTTTTTTTTTTTTTAATTTATGATAGTCACAGAGAGAGACAGAGAGAGAGGCAGAGACATAGGCAGAGGGAGAAGCAGGCTCCATGCAGGGAGCCTGACATGGGATTCGATCCCGGGTCTCCAGGATCGTGCCCTGGGCCAAAGGCAGGCGCTAAACCGCTGCGCCACCCAGGGATCCCGGATTTATATTATTAAAACAATTTTAGTAACAGGTCACTAGATGATGTACAACTCTAAAGGAATTTGAAAACCTGAGCCATTTTGTTTATTTAAATATCTTATACTCCATTTTATGATTTATACCAAAAAAAGTTGCTTGGTGCTTAAATCTATTAAAACAAAAAATTGGAATAAATTGTTGAATTTGGTCTCATTTGGCAATGAGTAATTAGAAAGGAAACAACTAAATGAAAAAGGAACAGTTCCATCTATTTCATTAAATGGTACATGTCTAATAAATGTTAATTTTTAAGTTTATAAAATGTATTGCATTGCATTGTATTGCTTTTGATCAATTCATGCTACTTGTAGTAATAATCAATTTAGAAGAAACGTTTTAATATTTAGAGTCTTATGTCATAGAATATAGAAAATATTTAATTTAAATACACATATTTGTTGCAAAGAAGTATGGGATCATCAACAAAAGACTTTCAATTCTGAAAATATATTATACTAGGATGGGATTCTATGGGGGAAGTAGAATAGAAAAACAGGTCAAAGGAGGAAAAAGAACAATGTAAAATTTCCATTTTGTTTTTTAACAGCTTTTTAAAAAAAGATTTATTTATTTACTTATTCATTTGAGAGAGAAAGAGAGAGTATGCACATGTGCATGTGTGCAGGTGAGCTGGGGGAAGGGCAGAGGGAGAGAGAGGGAATCTCAAGCAGACTCTGCACTGAGTGCAGAGCCCCACTCAGGGTTTGATCTCACGATCCTGAGATCATGACTTGAGCAAAATCAAAAGTCAGATGCCTAACCTACTGAACCACCCAGGTGCCCTTTAACAGCTTCTTTGGGATATAATTTATATGCCATAAAATTCAACCATTGTAATTGTGCAATTGCAGATTTTTGTTGTGTATAATTGTGCACTATCCTCACAATTCCATTTCAGACCATTTCCATCATCCCAGAAGTATTCTTGAGCCCATTTGCAATTTGTTTGCATATTTTAAAATTAGATGATGATGGTATCAAATAGCTATGGTATTTAGATTTTATTGAATATATCTAAAAGAGTGAAAATGTTGATATTTACAATGCATTGGAGATTTCATCCTATGTATCTGTGTAAAACAATAATAAAAATTTTTAGAAAATAACATAAGAATAAGGGAGGAGGATCAGAGCAAAAAAGAATTTAGGAGTTAAACAAGGAAAAATGACTGAAGATCAATAGCCTATACCATATCACTGCCCATTAATTATATAATAGTTCATTCTGTAGTGCTGGATTTCTGTTATAGTTGATGAAATAAACACATTCCAATCGATCCTGTATTTGTTGGGCTGATTGAAGTATTTCATTATAATTTTGACTTTGATCCAAACAAGAGGGTTCCAAACACATTTTTATTTCAAAGGGATGCAACTCCTTAGTCTATATCATATGAAGAGTAATAAAATATTTCTTCCACACTTAGAATGACACAGGATAGATTTACATAGTTTAAGACAATGTCATTAAATCCCTGGATAGCAACAACAACAAAAGAGCAAAAAAAAAAATGCATGGACAACAACTAATGTCATGTTTATGTTCTGGATCTTTGGCAATATTTCTGTTGACATAGGTCTCCCAGAATTCTCTTGGAGTTTTTTCCTTTTTCTTTTCTTTTCTTTTCTTTTCTTTTTTTTTTTTTTGGTCCCTTCATTCTTCTTTTGATCTAGTTGTTTCTGGTGGTAACACATTTTCACTGGATAAAAGTCTTAGACTTTCTTACTACCAGGTGAAAAATACACATCTTCTTTTCTCTTTGATTAAAGCAATTCGACTCCAAATCTCATTTTTATTTATTTTTTTAAATAATAAATTTACTTTTTATTGGTGTTCAATTTGCCAACATACAGAATAACACCCAGTGCTCATCCTGTCAAGTGCCCCCCTCAGTGCCCATCACCTCTCATTTTTAAATTAAGCTCCATATAAATGGCTTATATGTATATATGTATGCACACACACACATAAATGCACTCTCATGGATACATATGTGTGTCTAAAAGTAGATTTTAAAGGATAATTTTGGTCTCCATCCTTACAGACAACTTTCTCTGAGAACATGAATAAATACAATTTTTAAAAAAGAATCAGGAATAAAACTTGCTCTTATTCATACAAATAAAAAGGTGGATTTGTTTTATTTCTCATTGACTTGTCCACTCCATATTCTTAACAACAACAACAACAAAATAGTGAAGTCCTTTAATTATTAAAGAGAGTAAATTGTAAGGGTCTCCGTCAGCATGATAAAGGTTTCTAACAGTGATTAAGGTTTCAATCTCATGACATGTGGAATAATCTATGTAATTATATTCCCCTTAGTGCTACAGAAAAGTCCAAGTGACTGTAATACATGCTAACTTAATCTTAGCCACAGAAAATGTGTTTCTAATTTTCAAATTCGGCAATTTTTCAATAAAAGTTGTTGCACTTCGTCTGATCTATTCTCAAAATACGGAAGTGCTTGAAGCCCGGCCACCTGCAATAACAGATTACTGCTCTCTAAAATATTACCATACACCTACAATGTGGAGGCGCAAAGCTTTGCTAAAAAAGATCTTTGTTGTTTTTTCTAAAAGAAAGAAGTGATCCCAAAGCAAAGCTGGTTTTCAGCAGCCTCTCTGCTCCCAAATGCGACTGGCATCAAAGTCTAATGAAAACCTGTTTGCGGACACTGGATCCAATCCAAGGTACACCATTGGCATATTCTAGACCCCTTGGGACATGACTCATATAAAAAACACAGGGCTGTCATCGGACGGCTGGTGGCTCAAATAAATCAAATTTACTTTGAAAACTGAGGCATACCAAAATTTTATTAGGTGAAACTTTGGCATTTCTTATAGCCAACTTGCACATATATATTTTTATTACTTACAGCAGTTAAAAGGTATGCTACCAATCATATGCAAAACAAGAAAAGATTGCAGAGTACATTTTTTACTGGGTGGTAGTAGGAACTACCTTTTTTTTTTCTAAGAAAAAAAAGGAACTACAAATAATAAGTTAGTAATAGGTGGCGTCAAAGAATGCAGCCCAGTGTTTGCGTGATTCACAAGCCCTATGGTGCGAACTTCTCCACCGCACTTCCATTTAGCACACCCCATAGCTAGTCTGAAAGAATGACTTTTACCCCAAAGTGATTTCTTGCTCACTAAAACTATCAACTGTACCACACTTCATGGGATGATGACAGATAGTGTTTATAATGTGCATTTATGAGAAACAGACATGAACATACTCAAGTTCTTGATGATCTAAAAAGGATTAAACTTTAAGCTTCAAAGGCCTACTACTGCTTATGCTCTAACTTGTGCACCAAGTTAGTTTCAAATTCTGGATTAGAACAGTTCAGTCTTCTTTTTAGTTAAATATTAGAAAATGCTGTTTTAAAAAGTCTCATACATACTCACTTTTTAAATATGTTAATTGCTCATCAAAGGCGTACCAGAAAAAAGGCCCTTGTCCAATGAGTAGCATATTTCCAAATTCATATTTACTTTTCAGGCCCTATCTATCACGCTTTAAAAGTGGTGGTAATTTATTTTCTTTAAGTGGCAACTGCTTTAAGAGTTTTATGTGGTGACATGTGTATATGTTTTAATACCGCTCCCCGACACATACCAATTTTACCATGTAGTACATAGATTTTGACTGGCAAGCCTAAACTAGAATCTTTCAAAAGATTTTAGTGCACCTAGAGTGTTCACTTTTAAAATACTGTGTTTAGTGTAGAATTCATCTTGTTATTTTAAAATTATAAAGCTGTCCCATATAACCATAAATAAATGCAGACAATGTATTTCATCTGTGAAAATTGTAATATGTGTATTTTTAAAAGATATTTTAGAAATCTTTTTGGGTATATTCTTGCATAGCTTCTTTTGAGTATTTTACTATTGTTCTAGGAAAGACCGTCCCCCTCCCTTTTTCCTTACAATTCACTGGGCAGGCAGTGGCTGTTATCACAGAAAAACCCAACTTTTTCTGTGTTATAGAGTGTTCTTACTGAGAACAAACTAGGGCAACTCAAAGGCTCGCATTAACTATTTTGACTGAACTTACCCATCGCTTAAGGAAATCACTTACTCTGAACACAGGTTGGACTAGTAATTTGTCAAAACAGAAATCACTTTATTTAAAATGGCTCAGTAATTTTCACACATAGATGTAGTCTCAATAAAACCTGTGAGAAAGGAACAACAGAGCGATCTGGCCATGGAAGGCAGCGAGAGAGCACATCTGTACTCAATGAACAAGTAATTGTTCAAGGCTTATTACCTGCTGAGCATGGTGCTAGAACCACAAAGAATGGAAAAGAAACATAAAAAGTGTTCCTGTCCTTAAATTGCTTGCAGTCTGCTCGAGAATTCATGAACAATTACAGGAATCATCCCAAGAGCAGCGCAAGACAGTAAGACCATCCATGCCAAATGGTGTAGTAACACACATATTTCATGGAAGGGGGCTCAACTCGGGGTTTGGAAGGACAGGGTCCTGATGCGGAGAGAAGACGAGTGGCTGAGGCCCAGCTCTGCAGGAACAAGCCTCATTCACAGCTGCGGATGCTTCCTCCTCTCTTCTCCCTTTGCTGGAAGAGCCTTTCCCCTCTGAACAGATTGCTGGCTTTGACTTTATAATTTACTTCTTTCCCACTCATTTTCTCTCCTTTCCCCTTTATTCCCTTTCACTATTTTTTATATTCCCCAAATGAATGAGACCATATAATGTTTGTCCTTCTCTGATTGAGTTATTTCACTCAGCATAATACAATGAGAGACTCCTAACTCTGGGA
Source organism: Canis lupus dingo (assembly GCF_003254725.2). Classification (NCBI taxonomy): domain Eukaryota; kingdom Metazoa; phylum Chordata; class Mammalia; order Carnivora; family Canidae; genus Canis; species Canis lupus. The sequence continues at coordinate 45,210,537 of NC_064254.1, forward strand.
AACGAACAAGGGGTGGTGGAAAAGGAGGTGGGCGGGGGCGGGGGGGATGACTGGGTGATGGGCACTGAGGGGGGCACTTGATGGGATGAGCACTGGGTGTTATGCTATATGTTGGCAAATTGAACTCCAATAAAAAAATTAATAATTTACTTCTTAATTTTGTTTAGAAAAAAAATTAAACACAAGTAGTGAACTGGAAAAAGATTTTCCACATCTCTGACAAAAGGCTGATATCTTAAGAGCAATTAGCAATCAGGACGTTCAGGCAAACACACTGGTGGGGAAAAAATGAGCCAAAGACCCCAAGTCGGCAGCCGACAGGAGAAGTACGACAGGCCATTAACAATATGACAAAATATTTAACTTCATTGATAATTAAAGCAGTCAGAACTAAAACCATAAAGGACTACAATTTTTGTCAACTTAGTGGCCAAAGAGTAATTAAAAATTATAATACTTGAGATTGCTAAAGACTGGGAGAAATGGGGATGTTTGTTCACAGACACTGAGAGGATATATTGATATACCTATTTTGGAAAGCACTTCAGCAATATGTATTATTTGGAGCCTGAAAATATGTAACAATCTTTGACCCAGAAATTCCATTTCTGGGACATTTTCTTAAGGGAATAATTATGGATGTGTTCAAAGGCTTACAGATGAGGAATGATCACAGCATTGTTTAAGATAACAAAAACTTGAAAATGATGCAAAGATCCAATAACAGAGGACTGTTCACGGTCATTAAAGTTTAAAACTAACTTATGAAATAATATTTAGTGATATTGAAATATGTCCTATACACAAATGTACAGAATGGATTACAAAACATCATATGGAATACATTTCACATTTTAGGAAGAATATACAAAAAGAAAAAAAAAAACCTTGGATAGCGATCCATTAATATGTAACCAGTGTAATAGTAATTCTCTGGGTGGTGGGAATACAGGTTACTTTATCTGTTTATTTTTTAATTAAAAAATATACTATTTTTGTTATTTGAGGAAATCTATTCACAAAGCAGTGCTACAAAGAAGTTTGAGGCTAAAGCTACTTGTACTTATTAAAGATGGTTTTCTTAGGCTACGGTACTGATGCTTGCTGTGCACTGCTCAGAAATTCCTCTGGAATCTCTAAAAATATGCATCTCCAACAGGGATTTATGATAATGTCATTTTCTTTTCACTGCAGCTTCAGCAAGAGGGAGCATTTAATAATTGTATAGGGTAATGTTAAATTTACCTTTAAAATCATCTTTTGGAATTTGTTTTTTTTTTTAAATGCTCCATTTGTGCTTGTTTCATCGAAGTGACAGCTAGCAGTTCAATTTTTAAAATTACAATCACCAGATATAAAAATGAAACATTTAAAACGTGTGAAATTGTACAAAGTTTTACAAGTGTTTATTGATAGATTTAAAAGACCTTTTCCTAAAGTGTTCTTGGGTTTGGAAAACTGGAATCAAGAAGGTATTTGCTTAATGTTCTTCCTGTATGACTTAGTTCATGAGAATTTAAGGGCGACACAAAAACTCCAAGACCTCACCAAGCTTTGCTTCATGGCTTTAAATATAACTCATTCTTGACTATCATAATTAACAGAAAAAATAGTGGAGATGATCACATGCAGTAAATAATCAAAAACTTTTCATTATTATCTTTGAACACATGATATAATTTTTCAACAAATACACTGTATTATACCAAATTTAATTGCCTTAGACTATTGAAAGGATGAGTTTGGGGGGCACATAGAAATATGATAGATATTTGAGAGAAGTCTGTTTAATTTCTAATAATTCTGAGGAGAAGCAAGATAGATCACAGATTTTAAAAAGTTGTGCCATGTTGCCTTGCCAGTTTAGCTCCCAATTTAAATATAAGGATATGATTAACTTGCAGAAATTATTTCTTCTGGAAGAGTGAAAGTTTATGCTCACCCATACGTATTCTGGAAATGGAAAGGCTTTCCCAGACCGTTTCAGTGTGACAGATTTTCTTTAGGTTGAATCAGACCTTTGGGCCAAAGTCCTTTATCAAGCAGTCAACAGTATAGCTTTTCTCAGTCATGAAAAATGATTTTTTTCTCTTTTATAAGCATTTTTGGGAATGGGGGGGGTTTCTTCAGGGTTAATTTATAAGTTAGAGGAAGATTTCTTCCACAAATAGAATGGTTTTGTTTGTTTCCCATACATTAAAAAAAACAGTAACATGGAGAGTCTCTGAGGTTTTTGTGGAAGAAGCTGAGGAAAAATAACCTGAGTTATGCTTTACTCAAGTAAACAGAAACCAGGGGTGATAAAACGTGACATTTTGCTGAGGGAATTCTCTTTTGTAAAGTAGACTCTACATCGAGTGACTCCAAATTCTGATCCCAGACTTGTCACCAACTCGACCCTTCTTCCAACCTCCTTAGTTAAGCAAAACTCCTCCTGGTGACAATTTGGAGCAAACTGTTTAAGTGTAAGAGGTGGATAGTATAAGGGTTTTACTCTGTAGCCTGACGTACAACTATAGCTCCCTGCAAACCTCACAGGTTTTTTCCAAGTAGTTCTCTTGCACTTATCTTTACTCCTCCTCCACGGCTGCTTTCCCCTCTTCATTAAAGATTTAAGAGCAGCTAACTATGGAAAGGTGCTCAGATGGCTGAAGTTTTATTAGTTTTGTAAAAGACAGTGTAGCATACTCATGCTCCCAAGCATTACAAATAAAACTAGAAGGCCATTAGCAAAATTAAAGTAAGAAAGGTGGGGAGAACACTACGCTGGGAGTCAGGACACCTATCTTCTTGTATCTTCTCATCCATGAGCCTTGTCATTAAACTGGTGATTTAATGAAATTACTTTTTAAAAAAATTTTTAATGAAATGAAATTTTTTTTCTGTCTCCATTTCCTTCTCTGAAAGAAAGAAAAGAGTTGTGCTAGCTATGATCTTTCCAGGGTCAGTGGTCTAAGAATCTAAATCTGCTCACAAAACGATCTTAAAATTTTTATATTTCTTCTTCACTAAGATAATGTTTTATTTTCAGTCAATGATATCAATGTGATTTGCCATGAAACTTGGCAAATCTCTTCATAAAAATATTCTTGCAACCACTTTACAGAGCCTATATGCTAGTACTTCTGACTGCCTCCTGTACAGGAAAGAAAACAAATTTTTCCAAAGATAAGGATGTGTTTATTTTATTTTATTTTTCCAGTGGAACTCATATTATAGAACTTAGTATTAAGCTGTAGTAAATTCATTTCCAACCTCCTAAGGAGGTCACATCGAAATTGAAATCATATAATGTCATTAGTATAAAACAATACAAACTTACTCCATCTATTTGGCTTTCCTCCTTCTTAGAAAAAGCAACTAAAATCAAATATGCTATTTGCAACCATTGTTTTTATACATATTCAAAATCAGTATTAAATATTGGGAATAAAACAATTATTAATTTATTTTTTATTTTTTTAATTTTTTTATTGGAGTTCAATTTGCCAACATATAGCATAACACCCAGTGCTCATCCCATCAAGTGCCCCGCTCAGTGCCCGTCACCCAGTCACCCCCACCCCCCGCCCACCTCCCTTTCTACCACTCCTTGTTCGTTTCCCAGAGTTAGGAGTCTTTCATGTTCTGTCTCCTTTTCTGATATTTCCCACTCAATTTTTCTCCTTTCCCCTTTATTCCCTTTCACTATTTTTTATATTCCCCAAATGAATGAGACCATATAATGTTTGCCCTTCTCCGATTGACTTATTTCACTCAGCATGATACCCTCCAGTTCCATCCATGTCGAAGCAAATGGTGGGTATTTGTAATTTCTAATGGCTGAGTAATATTCCATTGTATACATATACCACATCTTCTTTATCCATTCATCAATTATTAATTTCTGATCAAATCCAGGATGTATTTCTATTACCTTCTTCATAGAAAATTTTTGAGCATTTGGATTCTGATTCAGAATCTACCTTTGATGACCAACAACTTCACAAATGTTTTTTCAAATTTGATACATACATATGATACATTTGCATGCATACTATGATCTTTCTGAAATTTGCAGTAATTTTGTAGAAGGCAATTCAACTGTTATTAAATATATTCACATTTTATTTTGAGAATAAAGGAGTTTCTGCTCTTTTTCTAAATGTTATCATTATTGTTATTAAATTATATATAGGATACCAGATTTTTTTTTAGGATACCAGATATTTTCTCCAAAAAAGAAATAACTTTACCCTCTTATGATTGTTAAGAAGTCTCAGTTGCTTTAAATACCATATTCTTAACAGATAAGCTGCCCAAAATGTGTTGGGTTATTTTAATAAAATGTATAAAAATTTGAATAGGTTATACAACCAAATTTGATTTGATGCAATAGGTATGTAGTAAGATTCCTATTATGAAAAAAAGTTTTATTTCAGGGATTATGTGGCATACAAAAAGCAAAAGTTGTGGGTTCTACTTTGGTATAGCAAAAAACATATGTGGTTGGAGATAAACCAAGGAAGTCAAAGTAAGTTTGGCACAGGAAGAATTCAATAAGTGCCCAAAATACAGTGTTCTAAAAGTCAAAGAGAGAAGTATGATACCTGGCTGGTTGATCAGATAGGATTCCCTGGAAGAAGTCATTTAAAATTCACTGTTAATACATCCCTTCAGAGACTGCTATGAGGACAAACTACTCCAAATGTCTGAAGGCTGGCTAGGTAAGGACATGTTAGAAACACTGAAATGGACCCAATTTCTCCCCATGTTGATATCTTTAGAACTCTCCCCCCATATCACTTGCTATTGGTTGCACAATCTTTTCCTACAAAGATTCTAACAAAAGCCACTGAGCTTATCTAGTGAAGAGCAGATATGGAGGGACAATAAGAAGCCAGACTAGAAAGGTAAATTGGATCCACACTGTGGAGGGTCCAGGCTTAAGTGTAGAGATAACCCTATGGACAATGGAGAGGCCACTCAACTTTCTGGAGTTGCCCTGTGATCAGTTTTTTTTTTTAATGATTTTAATTAATTAATTAATTAATTAATTAACTTATTTATTTGAGAGAGAGAGGGAGAAGGAGAGACAGAGAGAGAGAGCAGGGGCAGAGGGAGAGAGAGAAACAGACTCTCTACTGAGGAAGGAACCCAACACAGGGCTTGATCCCAGAACCTTGGTATCATGACCTGAGCTGAAGGCAGACCCCCAACTGACTAAGCCACCCAGGCACCCCCGCCCTGTGATCAGCTTTAACATCAAACTGACAGACACATAAATGATGCCATGGCCTGAGGAATGTTCTTGGGGTTCAGAAACAACATGGGAGGCTTTGAATACTGGACCTTGGGTGACAGTGGTGGGAAGAATGGAGAAAAAGGAGAGGAGAAAATCAGTAATCTCAATTAAGTAAGAAATAATTCTCAACTATTTAATACCATAATGGCTCTTAAAAGAGTTTTGGAATTTTCTATTTATGAAAAATATAATCAACAAATTCTCTATAGCTCAGGAGTAACTGAGCAGAAGGCCAAGGAAGGACTAAAGTAATTTTTTTAATTTTCTTAGTTCTTCTTTAAAATTTTCATTAGTTTTGGTGTTAACAACTGGTTGAGAACATATTTTTAAAATAGATTTCACAATGAATTATTTTCTGCTTTTAGAAATAAAAAATACGTTTATTTCTTTAAAAAAAAAACCATTGTTAGAAGTCATTCTATCAATTCAACTTATTAAGGGGACTCTAGAATTTCCAGCTTCAGAAAATCAAACTTTCAAAACTTTCAAAAGTAATTTGTCTTATATTAGAGTGACATTTGTACTTAATTTTTAGAATTTTAACTATTGAATTAAATGAAATTAATGTTTTACTACTTGTAATTTACTTAATTTTCATGTGATATCTTAAAAATTTCCTAAAAATGTAGATAATCTGAGAATATATTTTGAGAAAGCAAACATGAATCATAAAGGCCTACAGTCAAGAACTTTATGTTTACATGGATTTTCTTTTTACAGCTACACTTATTTTCATATCAAATACACAACTAATCAAACATACCATCAAATACATAAAACAAACCAAGTAGTCCAAGTAAAATTTTAAGTTACTAATTCAACAATAAAATTTTTATTTTATTTTATTATTTTATTTTTTTTTTTTTAATTTTTTTTCAGGGGAGGGGGCAGGAAGGGAGGGAGGGGAAGGGGCGGGAGGGGAGGGCAGGCAGCGGCCGGTGCGCCCCCACCCCGCGCGCCCCCACCAAATTTTTATTTTAGATATAGATTTATAGGCTTTGGTAAATTTTCTCTTTCTCAGCCTAAATATCTTATTTACATAGAAAAATTAACAAATGGAACAATAGAGCCTATACAACAAAGCACTAATGCTTTACTGTGTAAGATTCGTCCTGACACAGAAACCAAGTTGAACTTTTTAAGATGCAAAGTAAGACACACGATTTTTAAAAAGAGATTAATTATAAGAGTAGCAACAAGTTGAACTCAAAAACCCACTTACAATGTGGCACAATTAACAACTAATGTCCAGTTTTCTCATATAATCACAAAACTGTTTGCTTTACCACAATGCATGCAACATATCCATGTTGTGTGTGTGGAGCCAAGAGGATAAAGGGATTCAGTGGGGTATATATTTGAACAGTAATATTGTAGACTCATTGATAGAATGTCAGGTGACTTAGAGGCAACACTGTCCCACAAGACTGTAAATCAAGAAAATTCTCACTGCTGAGTAATACCAATAGTAATAATGCCTGTTGGAACCCTGAAGGAAAATACTTGGAAGAACCATATTGACTCTGAAGTTGTAATAGTCATCAAAAATAAGTAATATATGTGGTAGTACTGCAGGAAGACTTTTACATCAAGAATTACTTTTGAGTACGTAGAGATTTAGTGTTATATTGTTTTACTCAAAAAAAGATGCTTTCAGATATAAATGTCAATTATAGATCTGAATTACACATATTTTCAAAATTGCAATATAAAAAAGAAAAAAATCCAAGCCTCCACAGTCCCATCTATTTGTAGATTTTTGCAAAAAATACCATAAGAAGCCCCTTTCTCCTGTTTCATATTTAATTACACTGGCTTATAAACTAAAAGAAAAATTGAAAAAAGAAATGGATGTTTTTCACTTTGCAGATTTGTTGAAGTATAGCTTTTGGCCTCAAAATGGCATACTTAATGAAATTGGCAAAGATTATGGGAAAATACATTAATATGTAATGACAAAGCAAAATTTCCAACTTGAGAAAATTATGGTTAAAGTAATTTGCTGGCAAAGTGTGATCAATACAATAATTTGGATATTCTAAATAACTAACAAGAAATTCAAATATATTTTTCAGTGAATGAGAAGGAAGAGAGTTGTTAGATATTAAACATGAATATACTATTTATGTTTAATTTAAAGAGTTTGAATTATTTGAATTCTCTTCCACAGATATGAAGGAATCTGTCAAACAGAGAAAAAGTGATACATATTTACCATTTACCTCCTCCCACTCAAGTGACCAAATTTTCTCACAATTTCTATCAAGAATGTGACAAGTTCATCAATAAACAAATCTTGATTAGTATTTATATGTAGCCAATTAAATTAAAAAACTATATAATAAAATGTCATGTACACTAAAGTAAGTTCCATTTTCTTACTTAAAAATTTCAAATGATTTTACTTGGAAGCTGTATACAAATTCAGTATGTAATATCCTCCCTAACATTTGTGTTTTGCATTTCTTAACATATCTATATAGAACAAATGTAATATTTTTTTCTCACCAAGCCCCATGTAGAAAACTCCAAAATCCTCCCCAGTTTAGTTTGATGTGCTGTACAAATACAATCATTTTATGTGTGACTTGAAATGAAAAATTTGGGGATAACTGCCCCTCAGAAATGAATTTAACTGATTGCCAAGCAAAGTACGGTAAAGCAATGAAAAATAAGTCCAAGATGGTCCAAAAGTCAAAACTATTACCGAGGAGAAAAATCTGTTGATTTTAGTAAGATTCCTACTATGAAAAAAGTTTTATTTCAGGGACTACGTGGCATACAGAAAGTTTTTCTTATGAATGAGATTTAAAAGAGCTATGAGAAGAAGCATGCCGTCTCCTCAGACGTTAGAGCATAAAGATACTCCAAAAGGTGAGGCACTGATCCCCCTCCAAGTTTCTCCAAAGGGGTTCCTAATGTGCTAATGGTAGAAACCTGTATGGGAGTTAGTTGTGGTTTCTTATAAAGGCCATGTAAAGATTGTCTGAAGCTGTGGTCTGTGACTAAATCTTAGACAACTTGAGAGAGTTTTGATATTTGGGGAAAGAGCTTCAAAGCTTCACTCTTCTGGGCACTATCTGGGAACAGGAAGGGAAGAAGCATGTGTATACTCTTAAAATAATGTGCACCAATAAATCAACATTCATATTAAATTCCTCACCTGAGTGGTGATGCATATCAGAATCTCTGTTAACTGTAGAGACACAAAGAATCTTTTAAAAAAATATACTATTTTAAAATCCCATACAGGAATAGGTCTGAAGTTTTAAATATGTATTCCAATAAGTTGTATTTCTTAGGGCTACTGTACTTTTTATCTCATCTACTATTTGAGGATTTTCCGGGTTCAATATTTTGTGCATCAAATTACTCCATATTCTTGTATGTTTCAGAGGGTCTGAAGAGACAAAATATAATAGTTTCCTTTTGATCTAAAATGGCATTTCCTATATAAGAACAAAAAAACCACAAGAAAGTTTTAAGGTTCCAACAACTAATGTATTCAAAACCTGGGCAGCTTAAAAATGAACATGATTTCCAGTGAAAGATTTCTAAACCTACTGGAAAAGGCTGAGTCAAAAGGAACTTCTACGTGCTTACAAATAATAGCACAACTCCGTGCTGGACAACCTAAGAGTTATTGAAGGCATGAGAATAACTTGTAAAAAGCAATTGTAAACCATTTTGTAAAATATTATTGCCAATCAAATGTTAAATGATGACAACAGAAGTTCTTTAGGGACTGCTAAAAATCACGCACTGTTGGAAGAGGAACTATAAGGGAAAAGGAAAGAAAACAGAGCGGATATAAAGACCTCATAAATTTAAGAGAGAAAAAAAGACAACTGTGAGTGATAAAAGGGAAAGGCTTACCAATTTTATGTCTAATTCCATCAGAATAAATAGCTCATCTTTAATTTCAGGGGACTCAAACCCAATGGGAGAGGCAGTTAATCTCCTAAATATTTATAGAGACAGTTTTTACACTTAAAAGCAAATATAGAAGAAATATGTGCTAATATGTTCCAATACTTAGAAGCTTTATCCTACAACTGAATTACTTTGAGAGAAGTAAGAAGGACTCATCGTTTCTGCATAATCTTACTGAAGAGCTACTATGGAGCAGCTTCTGTGAAAGACAGAAAGACAAGGTGTTCTGCAATCTTTATTATTCACTCAGCGTCTTTGGGGAAAATGCCCTGATAATCAAATTCTATTTCCTAAGAACTGAACTTTATAGAATAATGATAATAATGATAATAATAATAATAATAATAATAATGAAGAGGAGGAGGAGAAGGTGGAGGAGGAGGAGGAGGGGAAGAAGAAGAAGAAAAAGAAATACCCAACAGAGTACATTTAACTCTTGTCCTTTCCTTTTAGAGCTGCAAAATCAGTTTCATGGAGAATGCTCCTGAAACTGGTATATTTAATCAAACTGCAGAATGAAGAGAGGGTCCTCATGTAAATCAAATGCAGGTTTTGCTGGTTCTGCAGAATGGATTCCCGACTCTTTTACGGCCCCGTTTGACACTTGTATGTTCTTAATTATTGCTGCTTGGCTCTTAGAAAGAGAAAGTGAGGTAAAACATGATTGACAGTTGAATGTTTTCTGACTTAACAATAATGAGTAGCTTTTTCAAAAAAAAAAAAAGGATTCAAGTAATAGGATTAGGGTCAAAAAATAATTTGATTATCCCTGTTTTGCAGGAGTGTTTTTATCCATTTTGCAGTGGTCATCTTCCAGGCCAGACTTACCACCCATAGCTAAAGAGGGCCAGTTTCTGCAGAATCGGGGGCTCAGCCAGTGTTTATGTCGTGAATTCAATTTCTTCGTGTTTCAGCCAGCTCACTTTGGTCTCCTCTGTAGGGTCTGGGTTATCTTGTTTAGACTTTATATTGGCTACATTAAAGGGTGACTACTGAGTCCTCAGTTCCCACAAGCTATGAAGAAAAAGTGATAAGAAGAAATAGAAGGGAGAATGAAAGCAGCAGATGAGGGTGAGAGAGAAACATAAAGAAAAGAATCAAAAGAGATTTCCTCCTACACAGTCTGCCCCTGAAGAAAACATCTGCCTGAGTGCTTTAGGCTGGAATGATCTGTTAACATAATCCAAACTTACAGGGAGTGGGGAGGGAAGAAGTGTGTACTTTCTGAAAATTGAGAAGCAAAAGTGAATGGATAAAATTATCTTGCTTCTTTAAAAAGCACGCTATGTAAATGTCATAGCTAGCAAAGTAACACACGCATGTGCATATATTTAGGCAGAACTACAGAGATCAAGGTTCAGATTTAAAGAAATGTGTGCTAACTGAAAAGCCACTGGTCTACGTTGGGGAGTACCAGGGAGGAGGCAGGGACCGAGGAGAATAAGGCAAGCAGATGTTTCAGCACCATTATCCAATGGAGTAATTTGTTTCTGTTCAGAGATAATCTCAGCCCCTTTTCTTGGACTTACTAGTGCAAAGCTTTGTAGAATTATGAATGAAGTCCTGCCTTAGTCCTCATGGACCTTTTCTGGCTCTGAGCTTCCACATCTCCAGAGTGATCTCTGAGGATCTGAAGCTTGGCCCGTACGGTTTAGGAAGGCTCCACCCCGGCCCTGCCTTGTGACAGGGCTCTGTGTAAGTCACCCTGGGTATGGCTCTGGGATTTGAGGTATTTCTCTGGAGCAAAGGCCATACTTTCTGTGCTTAACAATCAATGGCCCTTTCAATCTGGATGACTATTTTTCATAAAAGAAAAATATTAATCTGATCTCTGAGGAGAAAAATGGATCCATTTAATGAATGAGTGCTAAGGAGAACATGGATTCATGAGTCAGAGGGAATCCATGTGTGCAACAACTGGTCAAATCAATGACAGATTAGCAAAGGAGAATTATACATCAGGGTGGACGTCCCGCTGCCTTTAGTCCAGATAGCAGGGGCAGTGACCATGAAAGAGTTTAACTCACAAGATGCAATGCCTCCTAAATTCCAACTATAAAAAACAATGGAGTTATTTGACCGCAGAAAAAATCAAAGGAAAAAAATGCAGATGGGGAACAAATTATTATCTCAAACAACCAAAAATCTTCACTGAATCCAAGGAAAACCCTTTTAAACCATCTGCTTTTCCCTCAGCCCTAGGCTGAGCTCACTAAAGCTCTCCAGAGGAGAGGCTACCCTGGCCACCTTAGGAATCTGCTTCAAGACTTGAAGTTAAAATTGTCTTTATTATATCCAAAGCCACCTTCTCTGTTGCCTTTTCTCTTGACATTCTCAATGAAGACATAACTGCTGGTTCACCAAGCTTTTAATGACAACATATCTTACCCAGAGCCATCAAATCAAACATTTGTCTAAAAAATACTGCCTTAGTATCTATTTTATAGGAACAATAACATTTCAGAAGATAATGACCTCTTTAAACTAGGAAAATTGTTGGTCTCTTCCACAGCTTTTTATTGAGCCAAACACATTCATTCAAGGATGCTATTCATGGGGCTCAGGTATCACAGAGCCCAGGAGAGCTTCCTGACTGCACCTAAACTTCAATTTCTGTGTTTGTAGAATAGCTAGTCCACTTTGTTCTCAAAAAGCTGAAGTCTCTCCTGCTTTTGAAGGTTTAAGAATATAACCATAGCTATTGGGTTCCTTATCTTCCAGGTCAAGGAAGTGGGAAGTGAAACCAAAGGGGTAGGGAAGTCTTTATATATGGGAATCTTGGTGATTTCTGGTGAAAAAGGATGGCCGGGATCCCTGGGTGGCGCAGCGGTTTGGCGCCTGCCTTTGGCCCAGGGCACGATCCTGGAGACCTGGGATCGAATCCCACGTCGGGCTCCCGGTGCATGGAGCCTGCTTCTCCCTCTGCCTACGTCTCTGCTTCTCTCTCTCTCTGTGTGTGACTATCATAAATAAAAAAAAAAAAAAAAAAAAAAAAGGATGGCCAGTGAATTCATTTGAGCTTTAAAGAAAACACTACGAGTCCCCGACGTGGGACTCGATCCCGGGACTCCAGGCTCGCGCCCTGGGCCAAAGGCAGGCGCTAAACCGCTGAGCCACCCAGGGATCCCCTATTCACTTTCTATTGATTAACTCAACCACTTATGTGTCACCCAGAAGTTTACAACTCTCCTAGGTACCCTAGGAACTTATACTCTTGTTAGGGAGTCTGGACTTAGGCTTGAGATACAATGAAAGAAGAATCCAGGAAGATAATTTAATCAAACGTATGCTGATGATTTAGTATACGTGATCTCTCTGTGCTTCCTTATCTGGAAAATAACTCCTTCAACGTTTCCTCTCAGATCCAAACTCATATGCCCAGAAATACTCTTGAGAAGCTTATGTTCTTTTTTTTTCATTTCCAGCACATTTCGACTATATTGACTTACATTCTACTAAATGAGTGCCACCTTATGCTACATTAGAGAACTTCCATACGAATAACTGGTATTAAAATTCACTGAGCATGTAGTATGTGCAAAGTATTGTCTGGAAAAATGTGCAATTAATCACAATCCTATCATTTAGGTATTAGGATTATTCCCATCTTGTACATGAAAATTTGAGGCAGTTTAGTCACCTGTCCAAGTTCACAAAACAAGTAAATCATGGGGCTGGGGATCTAATGTAGGCGGAGTACCTTCCAAGCCCACTAATTTAATCACAATATGGTCATTGTTGACCTTTGTCTAATTATAATTAGGTTAGTTATTTGAAATGATTTGTAAAGAATAGAGGAGATTGGTATGGAATAGGTTTTATCATACCTGATGGTTCACTTAAATTTAGGTGTCGATGAGGTGTCAGGCATTGGATCACATACTGGAGACACAAAGAACAAAATTCAGTCACTCTGCTCATGAATCTCAAAGCCTGGCAAGATCCTCCCAGCTGGAATGAGAACACTGACCAGTGTAGGGGCAAGGCTGCATGACAAGGAGTGTGCAATGGCGAAGTCCTCAGATACCCAACAACAGAGTGTTTCCACAGATGTCTGCTTCAGCAGACTAAATCTTGCAATAATGTAGGCACTCCGACAGATGAGAACTACCCATCTCTTTACAAGCTTGCTGATCATTCCAGAGCTAAAATACAGCCTCTCAAGAATGTTTCGGATTTATACATAGGCCAAGTTGGTGAGTCATAAAAAAGAAGCAGCATCTGTATTCAGTCAACCCAGATGGAATTTACTGGAAGTATGAAAATATTAGGAAAAGTTTCTACCAAAGATGAACAATTATTTCAGCATAATAAAAATTCATTAACAAAGCATTGGGAGCACGGGGATAAGGAAGTAAGGTAGAGATTGGAGCCAAACCAAAGTACAGATGGGTGGTTGCTACAATATGAAGAGGGTCCTTGTGTCAGGAGTAAAGAAAATTAGTGTGAGGTAGTTCATGAGGAGACAGTGAGAACAAAATCATTCCTTCTGTAATCTAATTTTGAATTTTCTATTCTTTATTGCTATCTGGTGATTTACAACAAGAGAGAGGCAATGGAGAAATTGAGAATCATTAGGATGTAATGATGTGTTTCAAAGACAGCCCTAATGAAAAACAGAAATTTTAGAAAATAAAAAACCCCAAATCATATTTGTTTAAAATTTCTAATGATGCTCTGATTCTTTTGAAGTCCACAGAGCTACAGGATGTCTTATACTGGCTGCTGAATTATGATTTAATGTTATGCTGCATTTAGGAGGTTAATATTTATTAACTAATATTGAAAAAATTAATTGTACAAAGTTAAGGAAAAATAGAAAAATGAAAACAAAATAGTGCTCATTAAAATTTACTGTATTGCTGTATGAGAAAAGGAATATGCACATAGTTTCATTTATTCAGCTTGGATAAAATATATGTGAACAAAATACACCATAATGTCAAGAGAGTTATCTCTGTGATGTGACTGCAGGCATTTTTTTCTTTATATTTTGCTCAATCTTATACACAAAAAGTCTGTACAGTGAGGTGGCACTACTTTTATGATTAGAAAAATGTCATGTAATTTTAAAATAAACTTGCATCTATGTCTCAGAAAAAAATGGCCTATATGATGGTAAATTAAATAGCTGTTAGACACCAAGTTATTAGCTGCATATATCCAGAATTTACAAAAAAACAAATCAAACTACACAAAATTAATAGCTTCTTTTTGGCTTGAGCTGTAAGATTCAGCAGATGTTATACTGGAATTTAAGTAAAGGACATAATATGGTCTCCTGAGATTTGACTGACAAAATGAATTTAAATCTGTTAGGATCAGAGAAACTGTACTTGGTTGAAAAACAAGGACTGAAAGTCTATAAACAAAAGGAAATAATGACACAATGAGGGGAGATGCTAAGAGCCCTAGCATCAGTCAACAGTGTGCCCGAGGGAATAAAGGCAGAGCCTATGTAGCACATGGAATATTTAAGATAGAAAAACGTACTGGTGGGAAGTAAAAATGGAAATGCCCACAGGGGAAGCTAATAATTAAGCACCTACTTTGTGCAAAGTGTCATGCTAGGCTCTTCCATTTATTGCTTTCTATGTACACAATAACTGGACAACATAGGAATTCTTTCTAATTAACAAATGAGGAAATTATGAACAACAAGACATTAAATAGGAATACTGACAATACATCGACTTATTTAATTGGCTAAACACTATCTGAAAAAAAGCCTATTGATAGTCAGTATCTCATAAAATAAACAAACCAACAAACCCCAGAAATTCGTGTGCTAAACATTGACAGACATGCGAACAGAAGAAAACCTTTTTTTTTTTAAAGTGTAAGTTTATACTTTAAACTGTAATGAGATACACGGTATGTTGTATCTCATTACAAGATTATTCTAGTAAAGAGAATAAGGTCCATAAAAATACTAAAGAAATGCATGTGGAAGGCTGACTCAATGCTGATTTGGATGAGTCATAACATATATGAAAAGCATAAGCACTTGGGGAAAATGATGTGGCCAGATCTAAACAGGATAAGTAGGATAAGTGGGATAAAAGTAAGGAAGGAAAAAAAATAGGTCAAATATCAACAAAAAACTTTCCAATAAGCAGGAACTATCAAAACCAGAAGATTTGTTCCCAAAGGAAATTTATGATTGTGGAAGATTTAATACTTGAGTGAATAAACATGAAAGAATAACTAATCGAGAACAGTTCTAAATTTTATGCTTCTATAGATTCATTTGTAAATAAACTCTTGAGCAATGATGCCTCATTTATTCATTAGCTTCAGGGAACAAAATGTTCCAGAGAAGCCAGTTCCCCAGATAATGCAAGCCTCACAACAGACACAGATTTCTTTTATTTTTTAATTTCAACCTTTTTAATAGAGAATTATTTAAATTTGGGTTACTCAGATCCTTGCCTTCTTAACATTCCAATACAGAATTACGCTATGAGATGCAGAATTGGATATGGAAATACCTCTGAACAATCGGATCAGGATGACCAGAAGTCCAGCTGTGATCTGGAAGATCTTTTACCACTTTGGTCCTCAGGCTTTTTTTAAAATACGTATCTGTAAACCGGAGTGTAGGAGAAGACACTCTTTAACATTTCTTCACCTCCATGCTCGAAAGCTGGCCATCTGCCACCTTACTGCACTATAGTATTAGTTGTCTCTACGTTGGATGTTTTAGACACCTTTTCAGCCAGTGGACTTCAGCTAAGGCTTTACTTGAGGTGCTATATTTTGTCAGTGAATAGAAGGCATGTACTGGCTAACACTTTTCCTTGATACTCAAATGCTCCTTCACACTGCTTTTGAATCCCTTTCAGATTCACTGGTAGATACCTAAAATTGAGGCCACTAGAAGTCTGATTTCCAGGTAACTGGGACAGACTCTATTCCTATTTGGGGGAAGGTCAAGTCAGAGATGGTAGCTTTTAAGCATTTTCTACGTGTCAGGCTCTACTGAGCACTTTCTATACACATCTCATTTACCCTTCACAATATTCTACAAGACAGACACTGTTACTACTTCTGTTTTGTGGACAAATGAACAGAGATTTGGTAAGAGTGACCAACGCAAACATGTTTCTAATGGTCTTGTATCTGGATTTGAACCAGGCAGTATCATTTTAAGACAGTGTTCTCTTTAAAAAAAAAAAATTTTTTTTTTTTAAGTAGACCCCACGTCCAGTGTGGAGCTCTGTGTGGGGCTTGAACTCAAGACTGTGAGATCAAGACCTGAGCTGAGATCCAGAAGCAGATGCTTAATCCACTGAGCCATCCAAGACCAGTGTTCTTAATCACTAAGTAGTAATTCCTCTGCAAATGCAAAATCATAGGGAGATTAAATTGGAAACTGTGAGTTGAACGTATTCCCAGTTTTCCGCAATTTCATACAATGCACAATTAATATTCTCATACATGTCTCCTCATTTACATGTGCAAATGTTTTTCCATGATAGGTAAAGAGAAGCTGGGTAAAGGGGTAAAGGGGAACCAAGTATTTTAAAGTTATATTTATGATAACCAGAATTGATTTATTAATTTCTTATGTAATGAAACATAGCACACTTTTTAAGGGCTTTACTGAGGTGTAATTAATATATGGTAAGCTGTGTAATTTAATAACTTTAGGCATATGTACATATTTATAAAACCACCACCATACTCAAGATAGTGAACATATATATCAGTCCCAGAAATTTTCTCTTGGTCCAGTACAATTCCTCCTTGCCATCCTCCTGCCCTTCCACTAGGCAACCACTGATTTGATTTCTGTCACTGTAGATTAGTTTACATTTTCTAGAATTTTAAATAAATGGAATCCAACTATCTGTATCCTTTTTGGTCTGGGTCTTTTCACTCAGCATTATTTTGAAATCCATCCATGTTACTGTGTTTATCAATAGTTCATTAATTTTTATCACTAAATAATATTGCAAAGATCTACCAGTTTGTTAAACATTCACCTTGATGAATATTAGACTTGTATCAGTTTTTGGCTATTACAAATAAAGCTACTATGAATGTTTATTTATAAGTCTTTATATGGATAAATATTTTCATTTCTCCTGGGTAAATACTTGGAGTGGAATGGCTGGTTTCTAAGATTTATATATAGATATATATGAATGTATCTCTATCTATAGGCTTTTCACTTAAAAAAAAAATAAATTTGCTTGGCAGTTTGGGGAGGAAAAAGGGAGTTTGGAACCTGAGTTCTGATGTTTATTTATAATAAAATACCAGGGAATATCTAAAATATAAAGGATTATAAGTTAAAAAAAGAGAATGTCATATATATATATATATATATATATACACACACACACACACACACATATGAAGCTGTCAAACTTTTCTAAAATGATTGTGCCACTTTACATTCCCAACAGCAATGTATGGGAGTTCCAATTTTGACTTCTTCAACTGTACTTGATATGGTCAGTCTTTTTAATTTTAGCAATTCTAATGAGAACATAGTAGTATTTCATTGTGATTTCAACTTGCATTTCCCTAATAGTAAATGATATTGAATATCTTTTTATGTTCTTTATTGCCTTCAAAATAGCTTACTGGTGAAGAGCCTATTCAAATGCTTCCATTTTTAAAAAAACTCTAAGTTGGTTGTTTATTTTATTGAGTTTTGAGAATTCCTTATGTACTTTAGATAGAAACCCTATAACAAATATATGAGTTGCAAATATTTTTTCCAATTTGTGACTTATTTTTTGGTTCTCTTAATACTATTTTTTGAAAGCAGAATTTTATAATTTTGATACAGTTCTGTTTATCATTTTTGTTTTATATGGATTGTGTTTTTTGGTGTTGTATGCAAGAAAGCTTGCCTAACTCAAAGTCACAGAGATTTTCTCCTGTTTTCCTCCAGAAGTTTTTTAGGTTTAGGTATTGCGTTTAAGTCTACAAGTTTCCTGTACATGGTATGAGATATGGTTTGAAATTAACTTTTAACATGAATTTATTTATTTATTTTTTAAAGATTCCATTTATTTATTCATGAGAGACACAGAGGGAGAGAGAGAGGCAGAGACACAGGCAGAGGGAGAAGCAGGCTCTCTGTGGGGACCCTGCTGCAAGACTTGATCCCAGGACCCCAGGATCACACCCCGAGCCGAAGGCAGATGCTCAACCACTGAGCCACCCAGGTGCCCCTCGCTTGTTAATTTTAATGATCTTTTTAAAGAATCAGCCTTTGACTTCAATACTTTTCTCTATTTTGTTTTCTGGTTTTTATCATGTCATTTTTTACTTTGAATTTAATTTTTTTCTTTTTTTAGTTTTTTTGAAGTGACAACTAACTCAGTCATTGTTTTGAGAGCTCTCTTATCTAACATAGTCATATTGTTCTGTTTCCTTTCATGTCCAGAATTTTCGACTGGACATTAGACATTGTGAATTTTACCTTGTTGGAAACTGGATATTTTTTAATCCTACAAATACTCTTGAGCTTTGTTTTGAGAGGTAGTTACTTGTAAACAGTTTGATTCTCTAAGATCTTACTTTTTAAGATTTGTTGTGGGGCCACAACATAATTTATTCTAGAGTTAACTATTCTGCACCACTGAGGCAAGAACTTTCTGACTATCCAATGTATTATAAATTCTTAGTTTTTCCAGTCTGACACATGGAAGCAGACACTGCTCCTGGTCCTACATGAGTTCCAGGCACTGTTCCCTTTAATTTTTTTAAAATTTAAATTCAATTTGCCAACACACAGTACATCATTAGTCTCAGATGTAGTGTTCAATAATTTATCAATTGCATATAACCCCCAGTACTCATCAGGGCAAGGCTTTCCCTGGCCTCTGGAAATTTCCTCATAAGCATGTGTTGATCAATATTTTGCTCGGTTGTCAAGGGCAATCCTCTGAAGACCTCTGGAATTCTCTCTCCTCTCCATTACTCTGGTCCATGAACTGTAGCCACCTTTTCTCTCCATATACTCCACTCCATATCCTTGACCCAGGAAGTCTGCCAGGCTCTGCCTGTTTTCCCTCCTCATGCATCACAGACTGGAAACTTTCTCAAGCTCGAAAGCTAGGACAGGGCAGCCAGAGTGGCTCAGCAGTTTAGAGCCACCTTCAGCTCAGGGTGTGATCCTGGAGACCTAGGATCGAGTCCCATGTCAGGCTCCCTGCATGGAGCCTGCTTCTCCCTCTGCCTGTGTCTCTGCCTGCCTCTCTCTTTCTCTGTGTGTGTCTCTCATGAATAAATAAACAAAATCTTGAAGAGAAAAAAAAAAAAGCTAGGACAATCGTGGGATTCATCTAATCTGTTACTTGTATCAAATGGATCATTCCCTCTACTTGCCTGATGTTCAGTATCTTGAAAACTATTGTCTGATACAAAACTACCTCATGCTAAGGATGAGCAATCATTGTAATTATCTTATTACTATTTATCTGTATTTGGTACCACTCATTCTAGGAGGACTTTAAATTCCTCCTTATTGAGCTCAGATGGGTCCTTGTGACATGTACTAATGAAATCTGAATAGAAGTGTCATTGTCACTTCTGAAAAGAAGTTTTGAGAATCAGCATATGGTTTAGCATGTTTTCTTTTGCCTCTGCTAAAATGACTGCCCCTGTCCCAAATTTAGGTGGCTTTTTCAGCTTGGGTCTCAGTGTGAAATACAACCTCAGATGACCCAGGATAGACTTGAACTTTTTGTTGCAAGCTGTGTAGCTGACCCTGTTTGATACATACCATAAGGAAAAGACTGGTTTTAGTTTCCAGAGCATAAAATAGTTAATTCTATCTAATTCATAGTCTTATTCCATGTCATTTAAATATAACTAGGAAAAAGTCATGATTTCTTTATTTAAAAACTATTCATTGAGTGCCATTCCATGCCAGGACTGTGATAGGCTTTGAGAGCACAAAGACAAGAGAAAAAGATACATTCTCTTCCCTCAAAGATCCACAGTCTAGGGCTGGATGTGTGTGAACAGACATTTAATTGAACGGAATAGGCTTTAATTGTGTGAACCAGGCTTGCTATAAGCGTATAGAGAGCCTTCTTCAACCAGTCTGTGATAGTTCGAGGTTTCCAGGAGAGGAACTGCTGGAATGAGTCTAAAGGAAAATGGGGAGTTGGCCTTGTAGAGAAGGGAGAGAAAAGCATTCCTTGCAAGAAAAGCAGCAACTGAAGTATCTCCCTGGCATGTGCAGGCTTGGAGCATCTGAGGAGCTTCACACTTTTCTAGAGACCAAATAAGAAGTGAGACCAAAAGAATCCTTCTCCCCTTGAGGCATCTCATCAATTCATTTCGCTTCTACAAATTTTAGCAAGTTTGGCACCTGCTAAAGTCAACTAAGATGAGACTCTTCTTTTCTAGAGTCTTAAAGTCTAGATCCTCTAGTGTATGTACTGCTGAAGTGAGCACAAGACTAGACCCTCTATAAGCAACAAAACAGAGCTCTATCTGCCAATCTGTAAGCCTGTAAGGGTATCTAATACAGGCAGAAACAAGGAAGGGCCGACTCTGCCTGGAGGGAAGGAGTGGTATCAAGAAAGATTCCATCTAGGTGGTATATTAGTTTGCTAGGGCTGCCACAACAAAGTACCAATAGCTTAAACCACAGAAATGTATGTCTCACAATTTTGGAGGCTAGACATTCAAGATCAAGATATCAGTAGGATGAGTGTCTTCTGAGAACTTGCTCCTGGCTTACAGATGGCTGCCTTCTCACTGCGTCCTTATGTAGTCTTCTCTGTGTGTGTGCATCCCTGCTGTCTCCCTGTGTGTCCAAATTTCCTTCATTTATAAGGACTCCAGTGAAATTAGATGAACGATCACCCTAATGTCCTCATTCCAACTCAGTTACCTGTTTAAGGGCTCTATCTACAAATACAGTCATGCTCTGAGGTACTGTGAGTTAGGGCTTCAACATATAAACTGGGGGTGGGGGGAACATAATTAAGCCCATAACAGGGGACATGACTAGAGTCTTCACTTGATCAGTAAGTGTTCTCAGGCAGACAAGTCATGCAAAGTAATTCTGGACAGAGGAAACAATGTTAGTAGGGGCAGCAGGGAGGGATGTTGCATCATTCTTAGGACGGTGCATAGAGGAATGGAGGCAGAGAAGATGAGCATGGAGCAGTGAGTAGGGCTTTGCATGTGTAAGTGAAGGCCTTTCCAGTTTTATTCTGTAGAACAGTTGTTTTTATCTTTGACTTTACAATATAATCACTTGGGACTTTGAAAAAACACCAGTATCCCAACCCTGCCCCCAATCACTTCAATCTGAATCTATAGAGATGGTGTTGTAAAATATCTCCCTAGGTGATTCTAAGTGCAGCCCCATGTAGGAGTCACAGCTGTAAAGAGTGAAGATCCCGGGGGCGCCTGGTTGGCTCAGTTTAGCATCTGCCTTAGGCTCAGGTCCTGATCCCAGGGTCCTGGGATAGAGAGCATAGGGCTCTCTGCTCAATGGGAGGCCTGCTTTTCTCTCTCCCCCTGCCTGCTGCTCTGCCTACTTGTGCTCTCTCTCTCTTGCTCTCTCTCTCTCTCTCAAATAAATAAATGAAAACTTAAAAAAAATAAAGGGTGGAGATCTTGGAGCCTAACGAGATGAATATGTGGTTTAGGAAGATCACTCCAACTGCAATAAGAAGGGTGGGCTGGAAGAGTGTAAGCCTGGGGGGCAGAGAGCAGCTTGGGTAGACTGTTGTAAGAGAAGGTGGGGAGTGAACACACACGGGGGCAGGAATAGAGGAGGGACAGTAAGAGATGATAATATGTAGAAAAGAAGGAATCTGATTCCCAACTCAATGTGGGGAATGAGAAAATGGAGGAGTTTGTTGAGATTCTTACATTTTGGGCTCAAGTTATTGAGTGGAGGGAAATTAATTTTATTAATAACAGTAACAACAAAAATGCAGGAAGAAGATAACTTTTTAGCTTAATTTTGGATTTTTTGGGGGCTCGAGTTTCTTGTGATGAAGTACAGGGGGCCCTGGGATATTCAGGTCTTGGCACAGGAAAGAAAGCTAAGTTAAAGACAGATGCTTTGGGGTCATCCGTATAGGAACCATAGTTTAAGCCACGGGAGTGATGAGATAACATGGAGAAGAGGGCTGCAGACAGTCCTCTGGGAATACAAAAGCATGAAGATTGGGAGAACAAAACCAGGGAAAACAGTAACAAAGAAACCAAGAAAAGGGTCACTGGAGGCAAATACCATAGAGAGATAAGGAAATATTGGGACTGACAAGAGCCCACTGGATTCAATAATCAAGAAGGAATTGTTGGTCTTTGCTCCATGGTTTTAGTGAAGCAATGGAGGCCTAAATTTAAAGGTTTTTGGTTTTTGGTTTTTGGTTTTTGGTTTTTGTTTGTTTGTTTTAGTAATCTCTACACCCTATGTGAGGCTTGAGCTCATGATTCTGAGATCAAGAGTCTTATGCTTTGCCTACTGAGCCATTGCCAATGGAGGCCTAATTTTAATTGCAGGCTGGTGAACAGATGAGTTGTGGGAGTGGGTTGAGTGAGCATAAAATATTCTTTGATAGAGGAGTATGGGGGTAGATTGTTAGGAAAATTGCCACCAAAGTAAGTAGAGGTCATGAGGTAAGAGAGCAGAAGTAACAAGAGTAAGGGAGTGAATGGGTAAAAGGAGTCAAAGGTTTTGTTTGGAGACTGATACAACAAAGTTTAAGATTTTAGAGTGGGGTGAGGTCCTGATAATGATTAAATGAGAGGAAGTATTTTAGAATGTGTTGCTGAAATGGATGGGAGAGGTCAGGGAATTTTGAAGTTAAATTATTGAATAGATCAAACACACAGAGTCACTGTGATCATAGGAAAATCAGGAACAGGGGGAGAAGACAGAGCCAGGTGCTAACACTATCATTGGAGCTGGTATCAGTGGGGAAGGGTGAGATGGAGGAGGGCCCAGGTTGCTGTGAGAGACTAACCTGGCCCAAGATGAGGGCTGCAGGCAGAGGTCCTAGAAGTCCAGGACAAAAGAATAGTGATCAACTAGGCAGAGACAGGGTCACAGGCTTTCAGGATAGAAACCACTAACCAACAGCAAAGCAAGGCCCCAGGTCCGTTAGGAGACTTGGCTGCCATATATGAGTGGTTCCGCCTTGCTGCAAAAAATGGGAGGAAGATGGAAAATGAGAGTGGAGAGGCGGAAAGAGTGGGATGGTGCACGGCTTTATAGGTCAAGGCCAAGAGGTTAGCCTTTCACCTTAGGTCATGGGGACCACTGCATGGTTCAAGAAGGAAGATGAGATGGTCAGACCCGAGTTTCAGAAATCTCCCCTGGGGACTACATGGAGGATGTATTGTGAGGGCTGGCACAGTGAAGACCGATTTAGGAGCAAATTGCATAAACCCAGTGAGGGTCTAGGATAAAACAGTGGTGCTGCCAAGGAGGAGGCAACGGCCTTGGCAGCAAAATGGAATTGATTTGGTTATAAGGAGAGAGATCTCCACAGAAGCCAAGCTTCCTCATATGTTTGCCCGTCATCGGCTATAAAGGTTACACTGAAAATAGACAAGGAACTTACACTCTGAGTACCAAACTAGAGCCAGGCAGGTTCCCAGAGAAGCATTTGGAGAAGGAGCAGGAGAAAGAGGGGAGAGAGGAAGGAAAGGAGAAGCCCTGTTCTCAAGAAACATGATATACTTGTCCTGATCTGATGCCCTATACCCTGACATAATATAGATGGTGATATGTAACATGATTTTTAAAAATGTCTGCCTTTTAGATATTCTCTAAATTTCTTCCATCTATTTAAAAGAAGAATTTAGGTAATCTTT
The DNA here is from genome assembly GCF_003254725.2 of Canis lupus dingo. Lineage (NCBI taxonomy): Eukaryota > Metazoa > Chordata > Mammalia > Carnivora > Canidae > Canis > Canis lupus. The sequence continues at coordinate 45,234,571 of NC_064254.1, forward strand.
GGCTGACAGTTTTTTTTAAATTTTTTGTTTAAATTCAATTTAGATAATATATAGTGTATTATCAGTTTCAGGGGTAGAATTTAGTGATTCATCAGTTGCATATAACACCCAGTGCCCTCCCTAGTGCCCATCACTCAGTTACCCTGTCTCCCCCACCCACCTTCCTTCCAGCAACTCTTATTTGTTTCTTAGAGTTAAAAGTCTCTTACAGTTTGCCTCTTTTTCTGTTTTTACCTTCTTTTATCTTTCCTTCCCTTCCCCTATGTTCATCTGTTTGGCTGGCAAGTTTCAATGATTGATGTATCATTGACATGATCACTCATGTTGCTGTTGCTTACTACAACATTAGTTAAATAATAGAAAGTCCAGAATAAAAAAATTTTATAGAGTTTCCTTCAAGGGTTTACCTTGCACCAAAGAAATAAAAAAGCTGAGTGTGACCTACTGGTACTATTAATAATCCTGATTCTGGCCTTACTTGAGAAAACAAAACATAAAGTATCTTATTGATGACATGAAAGATTAAGCACAACCTGAGGCCTATCTTCGACATAGATGAGGCTTGAAAGGAAATTTCTGCAACTTAGTAAAATAAGAAAGGAGATAGAAAACATATAAAATTGAGGGATTTTTATGTAGACTTCCTTACAAATATAGAAACCTATTCTTGAAAAAATATGATTAGGACTTGCAAATAATTTATAGAAAGAAAGCAATTTGAAATGGAGTCCATCTTTTAGGACTTGTGATGTTCCAACTCAGAAACCAAACTAAAACTTGAACAAAATATTTGTTCTTGAGAATTCTCTCCCTTCTTCACTTTAGCCCATTCCACACATCAAAATGATGAAGAACCATTTCTCATATCAAGGAAACTTAGTGTTCCTACATCTTTCTTAAAGTATGAACTCATAGTACATTAGATACTTCATGATATGTTGGGTTCCTGTAATCAAGATTTTTCCACAAAGGCCAGAGTTCCAGGTAACAGGAGCATCATGCAGGACATTCACAAGCAGGGCTGCAAGTTAGAGCAAGAAGATCTTCAAGGTAATTTTTATCTCTAACAAACTTAATATTTTATACTTTCCAATTGCTCTGTATTTTGTGACCAGCACAATCCTCATAATATTTTTGAAAACAAAAAGTAGTCAAACTTATCAACCGTAACATGGATGAATTTCACAAACATTGTTTAGTAGAAGCCAGACAAAAGACAAAGCATTCGGTATAACTTTATTTCTATGAAGTCTAAACCATTCAAGACTAATCTAAAGTCATAGCAATTAAAAAGTAATTGCTTGAGGTGGAAATTGAGTGAAGAGGGCCACATGGGAATTTTATAGGGTATTGGGAATGTCCTATAACTTGTTTTGGGTGGAGGTTTACACAGGTGGACATAATTGTCCAATTGTCTTCAAATTAGAAACAAATTCCATACATTTTATTGTTTGAAAATTAAGCTTAATTCTAAAAAACTCATGCTTTTAAAAAAAGCCATCAATCTTAAACATTCCAAAAGTATTTTATCTCAGGTTAATAGATAACATATCAAAGCAGGTTAAGATTTTAAAGACATATTACAGAAATGCCTATTTTCTAAAATTCTAGAAAGTTAGTTGTGAAATTATTTTTTCCTACCTACAAGCTTATATTCAAAATCGCGTAAGCATAATGCCATGAATTCTGTATAGCATTTGATAAATGCTCGTTACTCATTGATATATTAGTATTCAAAGAAATGCTGAAGGGCTTGTTTTTTAGTGTCTGGTATCAGCTTCCTTATACTTTATATCCGCTTGTCCACTCAGGAGGTATTTTTATAGTATGAGACTCTAATATTTTTATTTTGAAAGCCTCTTTCTCATAAATTTGTGAACCGTGGAGCACCTAGGTGGCTAGTGCTGAGCATCTGCCTTTGGCTCAGGGTGTGATCCCGGGGTCCTGGGATAGAGTCCTGCATCGGGCTCCCCACAGGGAGCCTGCTTCTCCCTCTGCCTAGGTCTCTGCCTTTCTCTGTGTGTCTCTCATGAATAAATGAATAAAAATCTTAAAAAAAATTACTGGTCCTTGCCTGTTATACCCAGTGTTGATCTGGGGCAAAGAGTTTCCTTATAATATGTATTTTTGTAGCAAGTATACAGGAGAGACAGCCAAAGAGAAATAGGCATCGAAGTAATAGGACAGAGTCTTTCCATCCAAAAATCAAAGAGCTACAGAAAACTCCTCCCAGCACAGTGCAGAGAGAGATAAGATCAGTTCACACAGCATGGCAGAGAGGGTAACAGGGGGCTCATGAAGCCTGCACTGCCTCCCTTGCCTGTACTCAGGGATAGGAACTAGGATCAAAATAAAAGTGACAAAACTATGCAGACTAGAACCCTGTGTATTTCTGGTAGAAGTCCTGTTCTTTACACCCTGAACATGCAGCAATTGTGGCTTACAAGAATTTCTGTATGGTCAGAAACAACTCTGTTACCAGATGGAGCACAGAATGGACGAGAGTGGGATACACATGTACACAACACATATGGAAGACCCAGAGGTAAGACCATCAAAGGATGCGAAGATATCAATTAGGGCAGGCAGGAAATTTGCTTCTAGCCAAGAACTTTACCCTAAATTTTAATGGAAGAATTGGTCATTAACACCACGTTAACCTTTAAAGATTACACTTGAGGGGATCCTGGGTGGCTCAGTGGTTTAGCATCTGCCTTTGGCCCAAGGCGTGATCCTGGAGTCCCAGGCTCGAGTCCCAGGATCAAGTCCCACATCAGGCTTCCTGCTCATAGATCCTGCTTCTCCCTCTGCCTGTGTCTCTGCCCCCCCCCCCTCTCATGAATAAATAAATAAAATCTTAAAAAAATAATAAAGATTACACTTAAAGTTTATTTGTTGCTGTACATAATTTATTCCATAGAGGGAACTGCACTTTCCTTGCTTAATTATTTTCTTGTCCTTGTATTATGCCTTGAACTAATAAAACCACTACAACTACTGCCAGGAAGACTACATACTTTGATAGCAATTTGCATTTACTATGTTGTATCCCCAAGTAAGAACCCCTTAAAAGAGAATGTAAGACAAAATTAGACTATGGGACGCTCTATTAATAGCAATATGCTTGTTCCATATATTCTTGGATTTCTGAGTGGAGACATAAGGATACTCAAAGGCAAGTGGGTAAATATTTCCACTAGCAGGCTTTGGACCATTTTTATATTCTTCCCTTGGTCAGCAGATAAAGTAAACATAGTTCAGAAACACATACAGGTCATTTTCCTCACTAACACCTAATGCTGTTTTGCAAGTGTGCATCTGCCAATGATTGCTCATCTTAGCTATAAAGTATAGGTAAAAGCCTAAATAGGACTGCCTGTCTTGACAAGTAGAGGCTAACAGTCTTGAGTTGAATCAAGACGCACAGTGTAAACAGGATGGCATATAAAGTGTGATACAATATACAGAGGACAAAGTATGTATGAAGGGTAACTGATTAATAAAACATGGCTGGCCTTGATTTAGTTTATAAGAAACTTAAGACATTTATCAACATCTGTCTGAACCCAGTTCCAGTCTCTCGGACTCTGTTGTGGATAAGCTGATTAATAAAAGATGATGCCTTAGGAAGGAAGCTTAGAACTTTGTAAGCAATGACAAAGGGAAAGGCAGGGTTGAATCTACATATGAAAGGAAATTGGGAAAGTGAACTAGTTTACCACTATATGCCTGGCTGCCACTTCCCTATAACATTTCATCTCCCTCATATTGGCTCAAGTCTGGAAAAATAAGAAGGAATTTCAAAAATTAAGTGTGGAATTAATTTACAAGACAGATTGTAGGTTTTGGGGTTTTGTGTTTTTTGTTTTTTTTTTTTAAACTCTGAAATACAATCCGGTTCCCTTGTGGCTTCCTCCTCTCGGTGTTCTTAACTTTGCAGCTTTCTGTGTTTGTTTTTCATTTGTATCCTTGATCTTTTAGTCTTTCCTTTCCTCTTGGCTAGAATAAAGCTCCAACGTTGAACAAGTGCCTCCCTTTGCCAACTGAGAGACGGTTGCCCGATAAACGATTGCCCTTTGGAAACAATTGGTGCCCTGTGTCCCACGGATGGCTTGCTCATTCCTTCAAACACCATCCACCCAACACATGTAAATTGCATCTAGTCGCTTTGGGGTTTTTCTTGATTCAACATCCAGGACCAAGGGTTTGGAGGTAAAACACAGTAGTAAATGCACTGATGCCTGGTAATAAACATCTGCCAAAACATCCCTTTACTTCCTAAGTGTCCAGGAAAAATCACTACCTAACACAGAAAAGGAAAAGTTTTCATAGGTTAGGGAAGAATTAGTATCATCACTTTTCTTATGATCTGTATAAAAATAAATGCCTTCCTAAATACTAAATAAGGAAGCACAAAACTGAGGTTACATGATCATCACATTTCCTTAATAACGGGCAAATAATAAACGTGAGAAAAATTTTAACTCCTTGGATGTTACACTGTTATGTCAAAGCATTGGTCATTCTGAGGATCATCTTCATTGTGTACAACTGAGTTTTACCGCTGTGTCCCGGATCTAGGTTGGATATTTGATAAGAGGTGAAAGGGATCATTTGAGGAGGAAAATTGGTGGCGATAGGGACAGTGGGGGGAGGGTCATTGAATGTGGGCCCACTGAAGACTCTGTGTGCTCAGGTAGCACCTTGGACTATTCATCTAAGTGAAAATTCCCACCATTACAACTCTTCCCTGTGCTCTCTCCAATTAGTTGGGTCAGATCAGTAAAAACAGGGTGCACATCAGTAAAAACAGAAGCAACCAGCGGGAAGAAAAGAAAACTATCCTGGCCTATTGTTAGAAACGGAGGTGTGAGAACATGATGATGCTCTCGTTATCACGTTGTGCCTCTGGTCCTACAAAATCGAAAACTTTCATCTATATATAAAACCTTTATTTATATATAAACAAATTTAAAAGACACGAAGAAGCAGCAGCCAAAGTTGCACCGGGGGAATTGTAGGAATCACTGTTGCGAAACTGATTTATAAATCAACGTAAGGAGTCAAACAACCCCAGAGGGGGAGGAGGGAGGGCAGCCACGCTGCCAATGTCCAGGATGGGGAGTTTCTGCGTTTGATGTCCTTGTTCCCCGTTGAATGCAAGCTGTCCAAGAATTCCTTTTTTAAGACTCGTTCTTTGTGTAATCGAAAACAGTCCTTCACATAAATCAGTAACTCACCATGCCAATCCCGAGAACGCGATCAATATGAAATAATTAAAATGCAGTGAGGAAGACTGGCTTAGCCACTTAGGGACGCGGGGATGCGCGGTGGGCGCCTCCGTGGGTGTGTCTCGCCGTGTGTGCGCTGCAGCGCTCAGGTAGGGGGGAGGGAAACTGCGATCACAGCTCACAGGGACGGTACCTGCGATTCACGGGGCCCCGGGCAGGGGCGGGGGTGCCTGCGCGCCACTGCTCTCTGTCGCGGCCAGATGTGTGTGTTCTTGTCTGAGCAGCTGCTGACAGGAGCCAGGGAACTGAGACTGATAAAGCGGCAGGAGGGCTGTGCAGGCCTAACCTTTCCTTCATGCACGAGGAACCCCTATAAAAAGAGGCTCGGCCGGGCCGGGCAAAGCCGAAGCGGGACTGTCCGGTGATGTCCAACATATGGTGTTATTTAAGGCCGCATCCCCAGGGCCTGGGAGCGGTTCTGCCCTCGGAGTACTGTGATCTGACGGGATTGCCCCTGTGGGTCGGAGCAGGAGACCACACTCCGCTGGGTGAGAGGTCAGGTTTCGCCTTGAGGGAGGGGTGCAGGTCCCCCCCCACCCCCCCAGGGCGGCAGCGTGGGAAGAGCTGGCTCCTGGGTCAGGAAAGAGGGGCGTGCAACAGGCTCTGAGCGGGGTGTTCCTTGAAGGCAGCGATGCATCACCGCTGGCCCTGCCAGCCTTGTTCCAGCTGCAGCACAAACCACTCTGACGCGCCCCGCGTTCTGGCCGGAGGGCAATTCCTGCGCTGTGGTCCCGCCACCACCACCACCACAGTCGGGGACACAGAAGTCACGGGCGGCCTTCCTCATTCCTCAGGGTCCCCCGAGAGGCCCTGCTGGCTTCGTCAGAGCGCCAGGGACTAATCCCCGGCAAGGTGATCCTCCTTGTGAGGCTGATCCGAAAATCAGTAGTTGGCCTAACCCTAGGTCGCAGCACCTGTCATTCGCCTCACTTCATCAGGAAGGCCTTTGATCGTCTCCCATCCCCACCAGAGCAAGGGTGAAGACAGCACAGTAAGATGGTTTGACAAGGAAAGACCACATTCACATAATTTTGTTACAGTGATCATTGTTCTATTTTATTCTTAGTTATTGTTAAATTCTCTATATCTAATTTATAAATTAAACTTTATCAAACCTATGTATGTTTAGGAGAAAACTTAGTATACATAAGGCTCTGAACTACCCTTGGTTTCTGGTATGTACTGGCAGTCTTGGAACATATCCCCTGCACATAAAGGGTTCAGACTACTGTTTTAGCATTTCTTGAACAAATCACTGTGGTTTCCCTCCATTTATTCATTGGTAAAAGGGGAAAAAACCCAATACGTGTCTTTTCTATTTTTCCAAGGATCTAGTGAGGATGACATAAGAGAAAGGATATAAAAGTGATCAATAAACCACAAAGCATTATTCATTTACATCCACTTCTGCCTCAGGCCCTTTGCACTAGCTTTTCCTCTGCCTAGAACCCTCTTCACCCAGATATCCTAATGATTGTTACTTTTTTTTTTTTAAGATTTGATTTATTTATTCGAGAGAAAGAGAGAGAGAGAGACAGGCAGAGGGAGAAGCAGGTTCCATGCTGGGGGCCTGACTTGGGACTCGATCCCAGGTCTCCAGGATCAGACCCTGGGCTGAAGACAGTGCTAAACCACTGAGCCACCCGGGCTGCCCTTTCCCTTACTTTCTTCCAGTGTTTGCCAAATATCACTTTATCAGGCAGGGCTTCTCTGGCAATCTTTCCAACCCCACTGCTTTTGGGATTTGCTCTAACCCTGCTTTGTTTTTTCTCCATAGCCTTACCTCCATCTCACCTATATATTATGGACATTGTTTAATAGATTGCACAAGGAAGGAGATTTGGGGTTGTTTTATTCATTGCTGTATTCTCTGTGGCTAGAACAGTACCTGACACATGGTAGGTACTTAGTAGATATTGTTGAATGAATAAGCTAAATAATTCATTGTAAGATATTATTAGAGTTGCCCAAGCCTCCACAACATAAATACATCCCAAAACTAAAGAGGAATCACCCAGTACTATTACCCAAATCCTGGCATTATATACACTACCGATAGGTTTGTGATGAAAATCAAAAGTATCTCTAGGCTCACAGACATCTTCTATAATTTGGAAGTGTGACTGTGAGAGCCTCCAATTTATGTTTGGCTTTTGCTTTGGTTTTCAAGCCATTAGGCCCTAAGGATAGAAATTGCATCGGCAGGCAACTACACAAGGCTCCCAATGAACAAAGTTTTCCTGCAGGTCTGATAAAAAGATAACAGAGGCAATGTATTAAATTTCTCTTTTCATTGCTTTGTTTATTTTAGACTTGCTGCCTGAGTTTCTGTCTTTCTCCAGATTGCTCTGGGAATCTTGACTGCTCTAGGTGGCTTTTCTAACACACTGAAGTATTTGTAGAGGGTATATTTTTCAAAATAACATTCTGAGACATGAATTCATAAACTTAATTTTCATGAAAGTGAAAAGACATTGACCTTCTGCTCTGGTCCCAGTTACCTCTCTGATCTTATCTCCTATTCTCCCTGCTCGCTCCCTCCACTGCAGCCACATAGACCTCCTTGAATATACCAAGCACACTCCTGCCTCAGGGCCTTTGTACTGGTTGTCTCCTCTCTGCCTAGAACTCACTTTCCACAGATATGTACTTGGCTCCCTCTACCACTTTTTTCAAATGTTTGTTGAAATCTCATCTCCCAATGAGTCCAATGTTGACCACCTCACTTAATCTAATAAACTACTTTTCCTCTTGCCTCAGAGCCTGTTTCCCTAGCACCAGCATCCATAGTCTACTATGATTTTCTGTCTTCTCTTTTCTTTCATAGCATTTATCATCTTCTAATTCATAGTATAATTAACTTTTAATTTACATATATTATTTATTGTCTGATTCCTTCCTTCTGGAACATAAGCTCCATGAGAGTAAAGATTGTCTTTGCTTTTTCCCCCCACTTCTGTACTCCAAGGACCTAAAGCAGGATTAGGCACAGAGAAGGTGATCAACAAACATTGTTGAATAAATTAATTGACTTTAAAGATGAGCTAGCGTTTTGTATATGGCTGACTTTCCTTGTCATGATTAGTAATTTTAGACAGTCAGATGTCCTAACTCTTTGTAAAATATATGGCACCTAATTTACTTCTCTTTCCTTCATATGAAAATTCTATGACAGGGATCCCTGGGTGGCTCAGCGGTTTAGCGCTGCCTTGGGCCCCAGGGCATGATTCTGGAGTCCTGGAATCGAGGCCCGCGTCGGGCTTCCTGCATGGAGCCTGCTTCTCCCTCTGCCTGCATCTCTGCCTCTCTCTCTGTGTGTCCCTCATGAGCAAACAAATAAAATCTTAAAAAAAAAAAATTATGTGACTTGAGCAATACTTCAATTCCACAAGGGTGAACTAAAAACTTATTAGGAATCAGGAAGTCCTGGTACCAGGCAAAAGGGATGCAGAAACAAATAAGATATAGTCCCCAACTTTAAGAAGGCAGACAGAAATGTGAATAGATAAATAATAATTCAGTATCATAAGAACAATAGTAGAAGCAGACTCATCGTGAGAAGAGATCCAGAATCTCCACATGGGATGGGAGGAGTGTATCAAGGAAGCCTTCCCAGAAGAGGTGATGTTTATGCTGAACAGAGTTTTTCAAAACTAATACATTTTGGATAGATACACACAGAAAAGTTCATTCTAGGCCAAAGGCACGGTCATTAATGAAGCCACCAAGCAATGTGGTGCCAATAGGGACCTGTAACCTCAGTATTACTGTATAGCCAAATTCAAGATCACTGGTTCCTTTTGGGAAAATAACAATAATAATGATACCTTATACATAGAATGCTTACCATGTGCCAGACTGGGCTCAAAGTCTTCATACATTAGCACATTCAATTTTCTCCACCATCTGCTGACATAGGCACTATTTTTATTCCTATCTTGTAAGAATAATATGAGAAAAATGAGGCTCAGAACAATTACTATGTAAGATGATAAATACACGTAGGTGCTAAGAGAAGAGCACCTATGTTTTCATTAAGCATTTTTTTTGTTTGTTTTTCACTAAGGCAGCTAAATCATAAAGTCTGATCTAGCTCAATCCAGGCCCTGATATACTCAGGGGAGAGCCAGAAAGAGTGACTGGTGATTAAAGAAAGAGATTTTTTTTTTAAGTCTTTGAAAATAGTATCATTTAAAGCAAATCTATTGTGCTGTTGTTGTTTTAGCTCCATGAGGGTTTTTAGTGCACACGACTGGTAAGAAAGAGAGTATGAAAAGTGGAGATAAGTATAGCTTTTTAATATTTTACAGAAAGTTACATTAAAACTTTATAAAGGCCCACTGGATATTTATTTTCCCTCCTCTGGTAACAGTCTTAAATAAATATAATTACTTTTGGACAATAAAGTGCTTCAACGTCGTATACTGAAAACCAATAAAAAATACCAGCCACTTGGAAGAGTTCCTGTCTGGAGATTGACCTGGCCCTTGCACAGCCGAGTCAGAAGGTGAAAGGTTAAAAGTGCGTTCTTGATTTTAGACTGAACATAAAGTGTAGACTTGGTGAGGTTTTTTTCTTTTTTTTTTAAGCCAAAGGTAGTTTTCTTTCCTTCTTCTTCTTTTTTTTTTTCTTTTTAAAGTTAATTAGCCACTAATGTGGACAGTCTCAAGGATCCAAGTCAATTAGGACACTCTGTGCAGAACTTTCCAAGCTGAAGGCAGCATGCTCTTTGCATTTATAGGTAGTGTACTCTGGATAAAATCTCTTTTCAAGGAACAATAAAAGGCTGAATAATGGAGACCATGAGCTTAGGGTTGATGTAATAAAAGAAGTTCTCAATATTTTGGCACTTCCCTTCTGATGTAAAGTGTGTTATTCTCATTTAGCGGGTGATGGCCAAGTGGAATAAGAGAAGTGTGTGTTAATCCACTGCTGTTCTAAAGTGACAGTAAAAAGCATTTGCTGCATTTCCCATTTGGATTCTGTAGCCCCTTTGATTCACACCTATTTTTTCCAGATTAGATCTCTGCCATTTTATTTATGTGGCACTACCACATTGAATTCACACATTACAGCCAGCTGCACAAGGTAGCTTTTCTTCTCCCTAGAGTTGCGGATGACAGTGTTCGATAATTGTATTCTTAAAATTATTTAGAATTGGCTGACCCATCCAGATCTTTTCTTTTTTCTTTTTATACCACTTTACTGAGGTATGATTGACACATAAAAAGTTGTAAATTTGTAGTGCATACAGCCTGATGAGTTTGGAGAAAAGTATATATACCCATGAAGCCATTGCTACAGTCTGTGCCATAAACATATCGGTCACCTCCAAAAATTTACTCCTGCCCTCTTTATTTACCTTTATTAATTATTATTATTGTTTGTGATAAGAACATTTAACATAAGATCTACTCTCTCAGAAATTTCTAAGTATATAATACAATATTGTCAACTATGGGTTCTATGCTTAGTCTACCTCTAAGACTTATACTTATTATATAAATAAAACTTGGTAGCCTTTGAATAGCCATAGTCTGTGCCATAAACGTATCGGTCACCTCCAAAAGTTTACTCCTACCCTCTTTATTTACCTTTATTAATTATTATTGTTTGTGATAAGAACATTTAACATAAGATCTACTCTCTCAGAAATTTCTAAATATATAATACAATATTGTCAACTATAGGTTCTATGCTTAGTCTATCTCTAAGACTTATACTTATTATATAAATAAAACTTGGTAGCCTTTGACTAGCCACAGTCTGTGCCATAAACATATCGGTCACCTCCAAAAGTTTACTCGTGACCTCTTTATTTACCATTTTTTTACCTTTATTAATTATTATTATTGTTTGTGATAAGAACATTTAACATAAGATCTACTCTCTCAGAAATTTCTAAGTATATAATACAATATTGTCAACTATAGGTTCTATGCTTAGTCTACCTCTAAGACTTATACTTATTATATAAATAAATTGGTAGCCTTTGACTAGCCATAGTCTGTGCCATAAACATATCGGTCACCTCCAAAAGTTTACCCCTGCCCTCTTTATTTACCTTTATTAATTATTATTGCTTGTGATAAGAACATTTAACATAAGATCTACTCTCTCAGAAATTTCTAAATATATAATACAATATTGTTAACTATAGGTTCTTTTTTTTTTTGTTAACTATAGGCTCTATGCTTAGTCTATCTCTAAGACTTATACTTATTATATAAATAAAACTTGGTAGCCTTTGACTAATACTGCCCCTTTCCCTTCCCCAGTAATCAGAGGGTTGTTTTTTTTTTTTACAAATTTTTTTTGCAATTAAGTCTATTGCTACATTACATATATTTGTATATTATAATATAGAGAATATATAAACATAGTGCATGTATAAGAATATTATAAATAGCACTTATAATACATCTTGAGAAATACGGTTGGCTGAAGATTCAATCAGTAAAAGATGAGCTTTTAAGTACAGTATTTCTTTCAGTGCTACTGAGAGCAAGTCCAGATTTCTGTGAAGACAAAGAAAGTTCTGTAGTCCTTGGTATAGTCCAGGAAGTGCAATGGGAGTAACCATGAAGGAGATGTCTGCTGTGTCTGGCAAGTGAAGATGGAAGAATTCAGTCCAAGGAGAACAATCCTTGCATCCATTGGCCACCATGACCTATAGATAGAAATTGAGATGGAGGAACATGGCCTAGCTGGTAAGAGGCCTGAGGAGAGGGGGGGGGAGCAGCACTGCTTTAGGACTCAGGCCCACTCCTAGGGAAGGGACCAATAGGGCGTGGCCCTTGGTCTCCAGGCAGGTTGGGAAAAGCTCCTTTTGATGTGATGATTCTCATAATTTGTTCTAGAGACTGGAGGACTTTTAGCATCTCCGCCATCTGCTCTTCTTGTTTTAAGAATTTGGATCTCTCTTCCTTCAGTTCTTGAACCAGAACATTTAGCTCCTCCATCAGCATAATGTTGATCCTCTTCCCCTTTCTGTAAGAGTCTCTAAGGCTGCCTATGTTGAATGACTCTTTCTCTAGCCTTGCATTTTCTAGAGAAAATTCAATTCTCACATATTCCTCCTTAGCTACACAAAGCTTGTCAATGAGTTGGCATTTCTCCTCAATCCTTGCAGCCAGTGTTTTTGCCAGTTGTCTTTCATGTCTTCTATAAAGGTGACTTCTAACAGACTGAACAAGTCTGAATATAAATAATAAGCCCACCAATAAGCCCATGACAGGCAGACACATCTGGAGGTTATGGAAAATAAGTAGTGGACTCAGGTAACTCGGCAGGAGCTCCACCACCACCTCACCCAACATCCCAAGCATCAGCCCAAAGGTGTGCTCCAGAAAGGATGGCAGCACCTCCATGGCACTGCTCTACCACAGGACACTTGCCGGTCACCGTAGATACAGCAGCCACAACACACCCTAGAGAACACTTCAACATTCCACCTGGAACCCAACCAGCAACTGTAGCCTGGATTAGTCATTAGGTTTAGATATAACCTAAAACCTTATATCGCAGGTTTTTGGAGGACAGGGGGAAGTTTATATATAAGATGTGTTTGTCTCCATGACCTATTTTCCTTCTTATTTTTCTTATTTTTTTTAATGTGAAATTAAAATACAGTGAGATGTGTTAAAATCGAGCATATGACTTGACAAATTTTAAAACTTTATAACTAGCTGTGGTATCCAAAAATCTACATCAGTATGTAGATCATATCCACTAACATAGAAAACATCCTTGTGTAACATTTGCATTAACACTCACTATCTTGCACAAGAGTGGGGGAATAGCAGAGGGAGAGGGAGGAGCAGACTCCCCACTGAGCTGGGAGCTTGATGTAGGGCTCTATCCTAGGACTCTGGGATCATGACCTGAGGCAGAGGCAGATACATAAACCAACTGGGCCACCCAGGTGTCTCTTATTAACTCAATTTAAAGAAGGTCTGGAAAGCCAAGGTAACTTCCCTAGGCTCACACAGTTAGGAGGTGTCAGAATGGGCCTTGAACACAGTTTCTGCTAAATGCTGAAGTTGGTGCTCTTTCCAGTATTCAAGCCTGACTCACCAGCTCTTCAGGATTTTTGACAAATATCACTTAAAAAAATTTTTTTAAAGCAACATGTATTCTTGAAAACATTGATAAAAATCCAATATTGCCAACTGATTTCCTGTCTTCTTGTTTATGTTGTAAATGAAAAGATGTGTCCTCCATGAGAAGAAAACATGTTTTAAGTGTAGTATTTTGTTGCATAGAAATCATATATTGATGGTGAAATAGCTTTCTAATAAAACATTAGCCACAGAATTCCATAATGCAACTACTGGGCTGAAGGCAGTACTGGACTCCATAAATAGAGGTGAGGACTTCCAGGTAAGGAAGGGAAGAAAACAGCCCTTTTGGAAAAATGTCCAAGTGAAAACTCATTTCCAAGGTGGTGGCTCAGACAAATCTAGATCTCCTTCTCCCACTGGACAAATATCTGAACATCTTTAGTCCTCATAGTGCAGCTGCCAGTGACTAGCATTCAATTCCCACCACATTTGGGGTAAAAATGAATTATGTTTTTAGATGAACAAATGAAATATATATACATATTTAATTTTTTCTTCTTATAAAGTATCAGAGTAAGAATGATAAGTTGTAACTAAGAAACTAAGTTGAGACTTTGGAAGTGGGTGTATGGGATTGGTTGTATAATTCTTCAACTTTTCTGTATGTTTTAAAATTTTCTGAATAAAATGTTAGTAAAAAAATTCCAGAAAGAAGAAAAGAAAAAGCACCAAAGCACCAAGAATATAATAAGCTCCAGATCCAGGAAAGAAAGTTAGCTCTATGAATGTAGCTGAAATCCCTCCCTACCACCCCCAAAAGTACTCAATTAATGCCTTCATTTCAACTATTAATATTGAGTTATTTTATGAGAAAGTGTAAATACACATAGAACTAAAATAGAGCTAATTCCTGCCCACTAATTTGTCTCTATAACTAAGTTACCAATGTTTTCACATTTCTCTAATTTTATTTCCATTTCCAGGAAACCATGAAAAGTATGGCACTAGTTTATAATCGTTTTAGAATGTAAATTGAATTTACAGTTAACAAATGAGTTATGATATAAGCTAATTATAAAGCAAACTGATTATATACTTTTATTTTTAACCAGGAAGTAATGTAATCTTATAACCTAAAGCTTGGAGAAAAAAGAAGATAAATAAAGTCAATTTTTTCTCAATAAACGATTACAATATTTACATTTTTTTCCTGGTTTTTTGTTTCTTAAAGATACTTTCAGATGATTGTGACAGGTTTAGACCTTGCTTTTTCACTTAGTGTTATATCTTAAGTGTTTTTCTATGTCTACATATTTAACATGTTAAGTATTGCATAACCTTTTACTATTATAAACAGCGCTGTCATGAATCTTCAACTATATGGCTTATTTTACATTTTGGATTAGATTGCTGGATGCGGGATTACTGGACTGAAGATCACAAGATTCTAATGGCTCTGTGTATTAATGAATTGCTTTCCAAAAGTGTTGCACTAATTTATATCGTAACATAGAAACTTAGCTTTGCCAGCACTGAGTATTATAACTTTCCAAAGTTGGCAAATTTAACATACAGGCGATTGTATTTCATTGTTTGCATTTGCATTTCTATAAAATATTTTAAAACAGCCTCCTTCTGCCCACCATGTGAGTTGACAGTAGAAAGAATGAAAATGAGTAGATTTCGTGAACCTTCTGGTTATAATTAAGTGTTTCCCCAATTGCCTACCATAGCAAATTAAAACCTAGCTCTTGTCTTCAAAGTCCTGGACAAATTCTCTGTCTCATCCTCTGCCTCAACAGCTCTCTTCCAATGAGCCCCAACATTCCCTGAGAAGGATCTACCTGGTATCCTTGGTAAACATACAAGAGGGCTGAATCAGGTTCTCCAGGTGGGGTCTGACAGTGCCCTGACATTACCCTCTGCATTTGTATTTTCGTGAGTCCCCTTGGCTTCCTTTCTTTTAAGGACTTTTGTGCCAGGAATAGTCAGATGAAATTCAAAGCTCATTTAAGAGAGTATTTTCTCCAGGAATTCTGCATAGGTAAGATAAGAAGTTCATTTAATATTACTACTAAAATGATGAAACATAGCTAAAAGTGAACGAGGATGGTCTCTTCTACCTATGAACACATTTCATCCTTAACTTTGGAAGAAACAAAGCTCTAGAGGTTGAGGGACCTGAAGTGGCTAGGTGGTCCTTCTCCATGCAAATTGACTCACCTCTTAGGGGGGAAAACTGAAAAGTCCTTGTGGAGAAAGTGGTTAGATATGCTGGAGGCTGTGGGGTGGAGTGGGGTGTGGGTTGCATCTTTGAGTAAGTCAAAGAAGCTTGATGGGAAAGTGGGAACTTACTAGGTCTAGGGAGATTCTTGAATTCTTCAGATCAAGCTAAAGAAATATTTCCCTCATTTTTGTTGTTATGACTATTTTAGTCTCAGGCTGATGACGCCAAGAAAAAACCTGTCATATAACATAATAATTGCAATACTAACAATGCCACATGTAATATTTTTAAAGTATTTATAATGTGCCTGGCATGGTGCTAAGTTCTTTACATCATGCATGATTTCATTATAACCCTCATGCCTCTGCTCCATGAAGTAGGCCCTAATGTGACTCTCATGTTTTACAGATTAATAAATTATCCTGAAATCACCAAGATGCTTTCTTGGTCCTTATTTAGCTGTTTTCTTGCAGGATTGTAAGCTCCCCAAGGTCAGCACTCTTTCTTCTATTGGGTGAAGTACTGACAGGAGGCAGGGCATGAGATGGTCAAATCGGGTAGCTACCAAAACTATGAATTGAAATACAATGAGAGAAAAAAATGATTGAAGGATTTCTTGGATTTTTTATAAAAAGGTTTTTCTGAAACTAAAAAATGAGTTCTTTAAAGACTACCATAATTCTCTGCTGTCCTCTCCTGCCCCTCCCTCCACCTCATTTCCAACACACACTTGGAAGGTCCTCTTCGTTTTGGGTCCAGGTTTTAATTTAAATTACAAACCACCGGGCTTTAATTTTTCCAGACAGTTGGCAAATGCCTCAGAGTCACTGAATGATATTGTTTTTATTCCATTGAGATAAGCACATATTTTAAAATGCTCACTTGGATGCATGTTACATAGGTCAAATCTTGGTCAAAATGATTGAATGACTCGATACACACCTCTGGTGTCGATGAGTGAAGGCACATCGTTACCCTAAAACATCACACTCGCTCAGGTCTTTATTAAAGTCGCCCCCCTGGAGAGGCCCAATAGGGTGTCCACACGACACATGTTTTCTCAGCTTGAATTATGTGTTTGGGCTTAGACTCTGATTTCCTAGAAAAGCTTCTGTCCATCCTGGATGAAAGCCTACTGACAAACCTACTCTGATCTAGCTGGGTGCTGGCAGGGTTTGGTGCCTATCAGGCAAAACCTCCATTTATCAGGTCCAGAACCAGGCTATGGAATAATACCAGTGAGGTTTTCATGGCTCTGCTGGTATGTCAGAAACTTGGGGAAAAGACTAAAAAGGCCACGCCACATGCACTCCCAAAGGCATGAAGGCACTGCGGACTTGAGAGGCAGCCACAGAGAACTTCTAACTTCTACAAGACTGGATGCCATCTCTGTTCCCTCTCACACGACCGGGATGCTGAAGGGGGACTTCAAACCCAGAGGAGTCAGAGCTTCTTTTCGTGGACCACAATAGAATAGGCGTCTTAAAAGAAAATGTAAGTGAAACAAGAAGAAATTTTAGTCTAGTAGGATGATGTAAAGCATCCTTTTCCAGCTCCCATGGAACCCTGTAAAGGTTTTAAGAGAGATTCCTTCATATGTGTTTGCTAAAATTTTCTGTTCTCCCAGATTCCTTCTTAGAGCTTGAAACTGAAATGCCTCCCCTGCCCCATGACAAAACATTGAGTTTCCTTTCACTTCTAAAAAAATCCACAGGGAGCTTCGTCTCTTTCTGTTGTTACTAACCAGGGATACAATGGTTTACATGATGCTGCTGACTTTTCCTGCCAAGTTCAGCTTAGGACGTATTTCAAGGGCAATTGATTATACAGGCATTGATAGTGATAAAGAAAAAAGACAAAGCTAATTTTTTTTTTAATTGGAAAAGAGGTCCATTATTTGGGGGAGCTTGTCAAGTCCTTGGAAGGCTTACAAGTATACATCCAGGAGCAGCCATGACTCCTTCGACTTGGCTCACTCCCTTGTTCCTCCTGGCTCCTTATCAATCCTTTACCTACCCCCAATTTGCGATTGTTTCATCTCCAGTTAAGAAACTATGCATTTCCACATGTTACCCCATCTACCCCCAACTCTGAACTTAGAAATGACCCATATCTTGATCCTCTGCATGAGCCAAAGAGGAAAGCAACTCTCTAGAGAATTGAGATATAAATGAGAAAAATTAAATCATATGTGCAAGATATTTGGTGTGTCCGTATGTATAACCACACTGGCTGTGTAGTGTGCAAATGGCAACCTTGAGCATCTTTTTGAAAAAATTTTCAACACCCTCTAAATTTCAACGAGAAAAAAATAAACTCAGTAAATTCCAAACACTAATTTTATTTTTAAACATTTTTTTCTAGTTCATTGTTTTGCTCTGTTTAATTTCTTTGAATTTCGGTGTTGAAAGGATCTTAAGAGGCCGATATCCTCTTCCACATTATGAATGAGGAAACCAAGCCACCAGTGTCCTGCCAGGAGCCACAGAACTTATTCATGTCAGAGCTACAATTCAAAGGTCCAGTGCTTTGCTAATTTCTATTTTTAATTTTTTAAAACAACATCAGAAAATCTCTTTTACTCTTCTTTCAAGATGTAGTATGTTTAATTTTTTAATAAACTTACATTTCTGAATTTTGCATTTCTAAGATCTCTTTTTTTTTTTCAGATATCTTTTTTCCTCAATATTTTTCTCTATCTCCTAATATGTTGGAATTTACAGCCTTTTAATTCTTCTGATTTCCCCCTGCCTTTGGCCATTACTCCCTCTGGACCTCTCTCTGTCTCTCCTCTCTCTCTCACAAACTTCTAGAATCCATTTGTATCTCTATCCTTCTCTTTCCTTAGCATTTTCTTATCTCATTTCTATTTTCTCTTGGTTCTTCTTAAACGTTTTTCCATAACCTCAATTTCTCCCCCTGCATGCCTTTTCATCTTGTTTCTATCTGTATTTTTTCTTCTTAAATGCTGTTTCTATCAGACTACTTTTAGTCCTTTCTTTACTGTGTATGTATCTCCCCTTTTTATGTCCTGTCTCAGCAAGACCCCTTTGTTTCAGTGCCCTTGAAACACAGTAGTGAAGGGTGTGTGTTGGGGGCGCTTTGCTGGGGCGTCTGCGCCTGCGCATAAGCATGCATTTAGAATTACTTGGTAATTACTTGGGGGTAGAAAATTGAGGGAGACACCAAAGAATGTGCTCATAGAAGGAGAAATACTTTGCTTATTTTCATCCCTGGGGACGTTAATCAGAAAGTTTCTTTTCTAATGCCTATTTAATAAATACAAGTCATGTACATGTGTTTCCTATATAAAAGTATACTGAATCAGTACTGTATGTGTGAAATGTTTCAATTTTCCTAAAACATTCTAAAACTTATTCCAGAGCCATTGTACAAATAGTAAAGGAGGAATGGGATTGGTTTCTGAGTTTCATTTGGACATATTTCAAGTATAATAAACACGTGTTAAGATTATGTTTTGAACATCACTAAAATGTTTATCAACTATATTTGAGACAACTTTAAAATTACCACGGTAGCATGAAAGTAAGGTTACTTGCTAGATTATGTATAAGAAAAATATAAATATCTAAACATGGTATCACTTTAAAAATTAATTTTTCCAGCTGTAGACTTTGGGTTAATGAATGAATTGGGTTAATGTGTATTATTAGAACTTTGTTTAATTAATCCGAGTGTGATAATAAAAATGACTTTGGGTGTATACAGCCTTAGGTATTTATAAAGATTTAGCCTATCTATACCATTAGGCAAAAAGGTTTCCTTTATTCCGTAATCACTGTTTCTTACCCAGTTCCATGGCTGAGGAATTCAGAGTTGGAAATGAGCCCACATTTAATTGCATACATCTAAGAATCAGATATTAACAATTACTCAGGCCAATAACAGCACAAAAAGAACTTAGAAATAATTCAGATAGTTCTCATTAATTCTTTCAGCCTAAAATTATAAGTGCTAATGAATAATTAAATAAATAAATAAATGTACAAATAATAGTATTACATTTTAACTACAAGAACTCTGCTTAAAATCCCGTATTGGGATCTTTTCTCATCGACTGTTTCTCTGTCATCCTATATTGGTGAGTTTGCCTGGTGTTCTCCCAAATGACCTGGGTTCAACATCTGCTCTGAGGAAAGGTTCTTCTGGCTCAATAATTAAAATATAATGATCTTATTACAGTTGGAAAAATGATTTATTCATCTTTATTATACATTGATTTTTTGGCATGGCAGAAAACAGAGGAGATATTAAATGTAATTCCATGGGGCCAGAGATGGGTCTAATATTACCTAATATCTTCAGAAATGACCAGATCAAGTCAGACAGTAACCCAGAGTTAGAGAGGCTGACTCACTCTGTGAAGGGAGGGGTGCCGCTGAGGGTCGTGAACACTTGATAAATCCATGGGGTCAGATGGCTTGGAGGAGGAGCAGCGTCGCACCCGCCTGGAGAGCAGGAATAAAATACAGGAGTGGTAAAAGGATAACTGGGAGAAATCCACAGAAATAAGAGAGGAGAGATCATAAATGAAATGATACGTGCTCAAAAAGAACAGACCTGACCTGAAATACAACAGTAGAATGACCATGTGAGGAGACTATTCCTTTTCTCCTTGGACACAATTGTGGCCACTATTTTTAAATCACAGGATGGGAAACTAATCCAGTTGATTTTCTCCCAGCAGAATGAACATGTGCATACTGTGCCACATTTAGTTCACCAGTGTCCTTTCTTCACAAATTTGTTTCTTAGGTCCCCACTGTCTTCTAATGCCAAGTTCCAAATTGCCGTGTTTAATTCCTCCCCATCTCACCCTTTACCTCTATGTAATTAGTTGTATGTAATTTTTAAAAAAGATTTTATTTGTTTATTCATGACAGAGAGAGAGAGGAAGAGACACAGGCAGAGGGAGAAGCAGGCTCCTTGTGGGGAGCACGATGAAGGACTTAATCTCAGGACCCCAGGATCACCACCTGAGCCAAAGGCAGACACTCAACCACTGAGGCCACCCAGATGTCCCTGTTGTATGTAATTTCTGAAACAACTTAGTATTTCTTAATCTGAGTGTCTAAGTTAACAGTACAGAACCCAGCACAGCATTGTGTACAGATTAGCAATGATTTTAATACAAGCAGCAGTAATATATATAAGGAAAAAAATGACCAAAAAAATCACTAATGATGAATGTTAGTAGAAAAGTCTGTTTTTCTAAATCTGATTCGTCTTTCTGCTAATCTCATTGTTCAGACTTTTTCTATTTGGAATAAAAATCATGTAGTATGCCATTATTTTTTTCTCAGAATTATTTTGGATATCCCTAGGTTCTTTGCTTTCCACATAAATTATACTAATAACATGAATTTCTACAAAACTTATGTTGGGATTTTCATTGGAAGTATGTTGAATCTATCGATCAATTTTGGGAGAATTGATAGTTTAACAATAGTGAACCTTCTGATCCACAAGTGTGGCATAGGTCTTACACATATTTTATCAAATAGTTCCCTACATAGTTAATATCTTCAGTGCTGTTGTTAATTGGTATTTTAAACTTTTCAATTTCTAATTGTTTATTGTTAATACATAGAAATGTGATTGTGTATATTGACCTGTCATCCTGTGTCTTTGATCAACTCACTCTAGTAGAATGAATATTTATAAGATCCCTAAGCATTTTCTATATGGACCATTATGTCATCTGCAAATGAAGACAGTTTTATGGTCTCTTTTTGAAAGAAAGAAAGAAAGAAAGAAAGAAAGAAAGAAAGAAAGAAAGAAAGAAAGAAAGAGAAGAAAGAAAGAAGGAAGGAAGGAAGGAAGAAAGAAGAAAGAAAGAAAGAAAGAAAGAAGAAAGAAGAAAGAAAGAAAGAAAGAAAGAAGAGAAAGAAAAAGAAAGAGGAAGAAGAAAGAAAGAAAGAAAGAAGAAAGAGAAAGAAAAGAAAAAAGAAAAGAGAAAAAGTGACACTGATCATTTAAAAAATTGGAGAATGGCAAAATGATATTTACATGCTTAAAAAATAACTCTTGAGTCTATTTATAATAGGGATGTTTTGGAGAAGAGTGGCAGGAGAGAAAGCTATCCATATTTATTTAACAATGAAGTTTTAACATTTTTCCTGAGGAATGGTTTTGTGTCTTAAAAAACCACAGTGGCTTCTGCTGCTGTTAATAACTTAAACAGTATGTTAAGAAAGAAATAAAAATAGATCCACTTGTTTTTGTAGCTTTATAAATCATAAAATCATGAAAATTTAAGGAAAAAATAAGGGGGGATAATTAAGACATGGAAAGAAAGATTGAAAGGGAATGTGAGGAATTGCTTTTTGAAATCAAGACATCAATTACTTATTAGCTCAAAAAATTTCTTGGTTCCTTCCAAAAATGCAGATCCTATGAGACGAAAACCAAATTTATCAACTGCTTTCCCCAAACCAGTTCTTTTTTCATTTCTCTCTCTATTTTTTCTTGGCGGCACCACCTTTCCCAGTATTCCAGGCTGGAAATGAGTTAGTCACCTTTGACATCCAATCAAAGACCAAGCCAGCCCTCTGTGTTCTGCCCCACAACCCTCCTGGCACACACTGCCACCTTTTGCTCCCTCATCCTGAATGACTACCTGCTTCCCACTCCTCCCGGGGTCATCTGAATGTCAATCACCCCACAGTGCAGGTGGGGAGGACGTGCCTAGCAGTTACCAGTCATAGCATGTACCTTCTTTTCCAATAACTTATCTTCTCCAGTTTGTCTTGAACCAAGCACCAAATATATATTTTTGAGACACCTCAACAACACCATGCTCATGTTAGACATCCCTCAACCAGGCCCAAACATGCTGATGCTTGAGGGCCAGGGCTCCCTCTGTCTCTGTGCTAGTCCTGCTCACTCTCAAGACCTCCAGATCCTGTCTTAGCCTTGTTTAGAGGCATGGCCTAGACTCCAGCCTTCTGTGAGCTCCCCCCTCCTCTGGACCGTTACATCCATTTGTGTCAGTACCTTTCCAGTTGGCATTTAAATTTGTATTGCTTATGTACAACTTTAGAGGTTTCATGGGTATAAATCAGAGGCTACAAGGTGCCATAACCCTTTTCTATCTCTCTACGTATCTAGGAGGGCTTATTAAACGCTTATCCAGTGTTTTTTTGTTCTTTTTTTTTTTTTTTTTAAGTGTTATGTCTGGGTTCTTTTCTCTTTGGTTTTGCGTGTGTGTGTGTGTGTGTGTGTGTGTGTGTGTATCTATTTGTAGGGTTTTGGTTTGTGGTTGCTGTAAGGTTCATATATGCCAATCTCTACATAGAGCAGTCTATTCTAGGTTAGTAAGTCTCTTTAACACACATCAGGGCTTTTTATTTTTTCTAGGTTTTTGCTATTTACCAAAACAGGACTCTGTTAAAATTGAAAGATTCAATTTTATTTACCAAAGTAAGATTATATTAAAATTAAAAACCCCCAGTAATTTATGGTTTTATATTTCTTTGGAGAGGGAAAACTCTTTTGTAATATTTTCAGATAATAAGTGACACTAATTGTTGACTGTTGATACTTACTGTATAACAGTCACTGTAAGTGCATTGGTTTATTTAATCTTTTCAACATTTCCAGAAAGGATTACTATTACTCTTACTTTTCAGATGAAAACCTGAGAATCAGAGAGGGGAAGCAACTTGCCTAGTGTCACACAGCTAGCATGTTTCAGGGTTAGAATTAGGACCTAGATAGGTCTGGCTCTGTCTTGCCTGTCCAGGTTACTGTAACCAAAAACATAGTAGTTTAAACAACAGAAATTAATTTTCTCACAGCTCTGGGGCTGGAAATTAAGATTAGGGTGTCCACGCTCAGGTTCTGGTGAGAGCTCTCATCCTGGTTTACAGGCAGCTCCCTTCTCTATATATCTTCATACATATGGCACAGAGATTACTCTCTTCTTAATTTTTTTCAGTCCTATCTGATTAGGACCCACCCTTATGACTTCACTTAACCTTAATTACCTCCTAAAATTCCTATCTCCAAATATAATCACCTTAGGGGTTAGGACTTCAACATATGCACCTGGGAGGGACCCATTCAGTACATAATAGGTTCCAAAAAGATGTGGGATATATGCATGGGGCGTTACAAAATGAGATCCAAGAAATCTCCCAGAGATAGTTTATCTAATCCCCAGTTCATCACAACTTTCCATTCCCAGACTTAGCTTCCAGTAATTCAGTATGCCAGGTCTGGTGACATTAACGCCCACCTCCAAATCCTACCTTCTCAGTAGCCAAGAAATTCCAATTTTTTGTTTTTTATTTATTTTATTATTTTTTAAAGATTTTATTATTTATCTGAGAAAGAGAGTACAAGCAGAGGGAGTAGCAGAAGGAGAGGGAGAAGTAGACTCCCCACTGAGCAAGGAGCTCAACTCGAGGCTCGATCCCAGGACCCTGGGACAATGACCTAAACCAAAGGCAGATACTTAACTGAGCTCCCCAGGCGATCCAAGAAATTCCAATTTTTTAAAGTAGACTAATAATTCTTTTAAAAATCCAACCCATACTGTTCTGAATTTTCTGGAGATTTCAGGATATGAATTTCAGGGGCTTCCTGTTTGACATTGAGGGGCACAGTTGGGTGAGGCGACAGAGGCTGGGGTGCCCATATTCCACAGGTGGTGATAAATTCTCACCTTGCCAGTGTTAGCTGGATCCTGCTTTGCTAGTACAAAGGCATAGGGGTGACAAACCATAAGGATTTCCCTAGTTCTGGGTGGCCCCAGTAATAAAATACCAGTGTCTCAAAAGGGCATGCAAGCAGCCTAATTTGCTACAAGGCCGCTGAAGTTCAACTACCAGGCTTCCCTAGGAGAAGGAATCCACGGTGTTCAGATGCCTCATGAAAAGAGTATTGGCACTCTATTTATGCCTTAGAGAATTGAGTCCAGTGCCAAGCAGGATCCAGACATTCCTGCATTTTTACCCTTCCCTGCTGTCATCTCTCAATGATTATTGATATTTCAGAGAAGGGAGGTATTTCCGCAATTCTCATTTTCATTAAAAACACATTTTACAAATACTTTGTCCTTTAAATTTTTTTTCTTATTTATCTTTTTGCTTGTTTTTAAAATGTCCCTGTTGTAATTTGTTTGGCTGTTGCTAGATTTCAGTGTACTTATTTCTTTATCTTTATCTTCACTCCAACGGAGATCATTTGTATATGGTGGTGTTTTTCTGTTGTGTTCTGGTTGAAATTCTCTTTTTTCTGCTCCTCCCTCAGACTTCTTCCCTCCTTGCTGCTCTGCATGAAATCTCACAGTATGAACTCACCATAAGGGTTCTAGTAACTTTCTGCTTTTGCTTTAAAAAAATAAAAGTATATTGTAGAGAGGCAGGAGGTAAATCTGTCTTTCCCTTTGTGAAAAGTAGCAGGGAGATTATTTCAGCTAGATTGGAGGCAGCTGTAATTCTCCAATAACGTAAATTAGGGCTTACCTCAGTTCACACTCGGTCCATCCAGAGAGAAAATGGAGGTGATGTTTCCCAAGCATACAATACTTAAATATTCACAGGACAAAAATTAGTATTAAAAGTGACATTGAAATGCTATCTGATAGTCAAGAAAATGCATCTGAAGTTAATAATACTGAAACTTGTACTCTGCTCCAATTTTTGTAATTGACAAGTTTAAGACCCATAAATGAACGAATAATGTTAAATTTGCAGATGTTCAATGATAATGGGTGTATCACGCATTTTCTATTGCTATATACTGATTGAGCAAGACTTTGAGAGGGAGCCTCTTTATGCTCGAGACCTCCCATGGATGTCACAAATCCCTACATGTGACAATTATCTCTGCCAGGAAACTCTCCTTCATCAACTTAAAATCCTCATGAAATAATCTTGGTCCACTTGGTTTTATTTCCAACTTCTATTCCAATGGAGAACAGCTAGTCATGAAGAAAAGCATCTATTTTCCTACATTCCAGACGAAACCAGAAATCCTTTTGCATCATCACCCTGGAAGATCTATGGCACAACCCCATCCTTCAATCATCTTGTTGTCTCTGCTGACCTACTTTCTTTCAAAGTAGTAATTTCAGACTTCTATGTAGTTCCAGTTTTTCCTGTGTGAAGCCATAAACCCCTTGAAGACAAGGACCATGTCTTATATGTTTTGGCATCCTTATGGTGCCCAAAGATGTGGTTTAAATCTAGTAGTAATAAATTAACGTTGAATGAATGTGTTTAATTTAACAGATACTTATATAGAGCTCACTTGACTGGAAGCTCTTCTATGTGCTTTACAAATATCAACTCCATTAGATCTTACAAAAACCCAGTGGCAAAAGTATTATTTTCATCCCCATTTCACAAATAAGGAAATCGAGCAACAGAGAGGTTAAGAAACCAGTCAAAGGTCACATAGGTAATAAATATCTGGGCCAGGATTCAAACCCTGGCAGTGTGACCCGCCCCCCCGCCCCAAAGCTGTCTGGGTTCTCTCTGAGTGAGTAAATACAGGAAGGCATGGATAGGCTATCCCCTGATAAATTTTTCATAGTATTAAACCTGCTTTGATGGGGCACCTGGGTGGCTCCGTGGTTGAGCATCTGCCTTTGGCTCAGGGAGTGATCCTGGGATCTTGGGATCAAGTTCCACAGCAGGGTCCCCATGGGAAGCCTGCTTCTCTCTCTGCCTATGTCTCTGGCTCTCTCTGTGTCCCTCATGAATAAATAAATAAAATCTTTAAAAAAATAAAGAAAATAAACCTGCTTTGATAAAAGTAGTTATTCTTTCTGAACTCATTGTAGCAACAGATTGTTTTTCTTACCCTAACTACTCTGCAATTAAATGTTGCCCATTTACACACACACACCCTTGCTTCCAATCTCTCTCTCCCTTTCTCTTCTATGCTGATTCTCTTTCACATCTAGTTCATTATGAGGACTTGGCATGCCTTTTCCAATTTATCACAGCCATAATCTATTTTGGTTCTATATCTTTTATCAAATGCTACTGTCCAAAATTACACCAACTGCAAATTTAACTCTACACTCAAAATTTCACCACCTAAGTGAATGACAAAAATTCTTGTCTGGGGATTACTGATCAGGCTCATTGTTGGATATGTCATGCAATTTTCTATTTGGATCAGAGATTAGGAAATTAGTCCCGAGTCCTTTAAAAATAAACATCTTCTTAATAGGTATACTGCATGAGTAATATTTTTAGGATTCAAAGCCCACCACTAGGAATTTATCTAAGTACAAAAATTCCTATTTAGCAGGTACAGTATTACAGTACCAACTCAAATGTGAATAAAAAATATCATAGTTCTGGGGTACCTGGGTGGCTCAGATGGTTAAGCATCTGCCTTCAGCTCAGGTCATGATCTCAGGGTTCTGAGATCCAGCCCTACATCTGGCTCCCTGCTTAGTGGGAAGCCTGTTTCTCTCTCTCACTCTCCTTCTATGCTTTTTCTCTCTCAAATAAATAAATAGATAAAATCTTTTTTAAAAAGGAAATAGCGTAGTTCATTGTTTTTTTAAAAAATTAACTTGTATGAAGTCCTCATTTGGCCAAGCTGCTGGGAAGCTATCTTGGTCATTGTTAGGTTTTGAGGCTCCTTCTCTTCCCTAAGAATCTCATGAAAATTTATAGTCTCAAGTGATACTTAGCAGATAAGGAAGAGTGTCTAGTCCTCAGTCCATTGTCATCATGGATGTATTCAACTATCCAGGCCTAAAGTCCAGTTTGCTGTTGGACTGCATGTGGGCATAGCAACATTTGCCAAGACTGTTTCTCCAGGCGTGAGATCTAGCTTTCCTGGATGCGCCCTGTGTTTCCCTCTGAGCTTCTGCTATTCTCCAAGTTCTCAGGATCAAGTAGCTGTGTACCTGCATGCCTCACTCGTTTTCCTAAGCTAGGAAATATCTTTTTCCTGCCACTCTTCCCATCCTTGAGCACATCCTTCTCTTTTCTTCCCTTCCCTTCCAGAGATATTCAGCATAATTCCACTATAAATTCAGGTGTTTAC
Organism: Canis lupus dingo; assembly: GCF_003254725.2. Taxonomy (NCBI): domain Eukaryota; kingdom Metazoa; phylum Chordata; class Mammalia; order Carnivora; family Canidae; genus Canis; species Canis lupus. The sequence goes on from NC_064254.1 coordinate 45,262,191, forward strand.
AGAAGACAGGGAAAGTGAATGACCATAAGCAAGTTTGCTCTGGAAAGCAAAACTTTATTTGGACAAGGGGCTTTATTTGGAGAGGGGAGACATTGGGAGAAGAAAACCTCAATTAGCCTCTGCATGAATTGTTCTGTCTTACGTGGTGAGAGGCTACTTCTTGCTGTCAGTTTGCTTCCAGTTTTAGCCAAGGAGAAAAGATGTGTGTGCCATGCAAAGATATCAACATGTGATTTGCCAAGTGAGCCCTAAAAAAAGCCCAAGAAATTTAGAGGACAAAGTTTATCTGTTATACATGAAACTCCTTTCTGGGACTGGCTAGAAAGAGCTCTCGCTTATGGAGAAAGTTGTTTAAGGTAAGAATGAGATAACTTTGAACAAAGAAAGTAAATGTGTTCACCCATTTTATTAAAGGCTCATGGAAGGAAAAGGCTATAGGAAAACAGGGGATGAAAAAAAATCAGACACAATCTCAAAATTGGTGCTTTTGTCTGCCCTTGGGGTAGAAAAGAAAACATTAATGTGAAACAAGAGTGTGCAGGTGTAGTCCCTATGGTATGTGTAAGAGTTAGTGTGTTGGCCATGCTACTTTACAGTATAAGCTCCAAGTGTGAAACATCTAATAGATGCTAATCCATGAAACTGTCCAGCCTCGGCCTCAGTCTGGAATTTCTTACTCTGGGGACAGTGGGGGAAAAAAAAGTAACATTTTAATGCCTCAACCTAACTGGTATCCAGCTTTTATTATACCATTAATCACTCCACTAAATCTGATGTTCTTACTTATCCTTACCCACTTAAAAGTGGAACAATTTTAATCCAGGAAGAAGGGAATTTTGGTCTGGAGGTGAACACATTATATAACATATCAGTATCACCAAACCTTTCTGAAACTTTGGATGAATCAATGTTTGCAACTCTCAAGGGCATTACAATAATTTGTTTGAGGTCTGTTTGTGATTTGTATGCCATGTTTATTAAGGCTGATATAAAAGGTTATGTTAGGGACTTAATCCCCAGGGTTTTGGCAAATAACCACTATCATTTAGTGGGAAGTGGGTGGCATGTCAGTTGTCAGCTCTAATTTCTCCTTACACATACTTTTCTTATTATACCTCTTATATCCACAAGACTTTCTGACATACCATGATGGGGGTTCTGAAGGAAGAGAGAGCTAAAGAGCTACCTGGTGAGAGAGAATTTTAATAGGATATATAAAATCTACTACTTTAACTGGGGAAAAAAAACAGCAATGGGATGTTGAGATTATTTTTTTCCACCAAGTTTCTAAGTTTCAAACTTCTGTGAGAATTGGTGTAGATCTTTGCCTCCAACTCGCTTCAAAAATGAGTGAAGAGATATGTAGGATTACTGCTAGATTTCATTATAGCTAAGTTGCATCATTATTTTATGACCCATTGAGGAGTAAAAATGTCACCAATTAAACTGACGCAATATTTTCTTATCACTTAACATGTATGATTGAAAATATTTTGAGACCCGTTTTAGATATAGCTTTTATTATATATCATACTTTTCTGTTTCTGTGCCTTTCTATAGTAAAATCCCAGTGCCAACGCTTGGTGCCAGACTTTCTCATTTAAGATGATGCTATACTGCTGAGTGATTCATGAACCTATCAACAGGTGGCGTTGGCCCATTCTGTTTCCTAATCGCAGTCTGAAATCGTTCACCAGTTTCCCATGTGCACAGTAAGGCCGCGTGCTAAAACGCTTTTGTTCAGTTCTGTGTATCTGTAAACAGCAGTGTGTTCTCTGATGGTTACCTGCAGTGGCATCGTGAACTTTGAGTTGTTTTTCTAGCTGAGGGAGGGCAACAGTGATTCCCTAACACTCCACACCCAGACCCCTTGCATAGAAATGGCCTTGACTATAGTCAAGTGGCATCTAGGTCTCATGCAGTACAGTATTAGCACCCGGCCAGCAGGTGGGACAATGAGCAGATATGATGAAGGCAAAAGAATGCAGGGGTTGAGCCCAGGCAAGAGACAGTTACCAAGGATCTATAAAGGTCTGAGTGCCCTTTGCTCCTTTCTAAGGGTCGGAACGTCTATAAGGTAATATTTCAAGGCACAATATATGCTCCTGGTAGGGACCATCGTTAATATGAATGCCTGTGAATCCACTCTTTAAAGAGTCTACTTGATAATTTTATTTTGTCACCTTCCTGTCTGATCTTATCAGCTAATTAGTTCTTTGTTTTCCTTCCCAAAGAGGCTGATGAAGGACTGGCACTCGGCCCTCGACCTGGGATCAGTGTCAGATCTGCTAGCACTCGCATTATTTGTGTTATCTTCATTTCATGGTTCCTTCTCAAGAAGCTTTTCAAACACTTGACCATTTTGTGAGAAGTGGTTCAGTCCAAACTTTGTAGTAAAAATGGACACTCCATTCTCTCAGGAAACCCTGCTCACAGCAGCATGGTAGACTGAACAAGGAGCCAATGTCAACATGTGTAAATACTTGCAATATTTAATTTTTTCTTAATTTTTATTTTTCAGTTTTTAACGATTTTTATTTATTTGACAGAGAGAGCGTGAGGGCACAAGTAGGTGGAGCACAGGCAGAGGGAGAGGGAGAAGCAGGCACCCCACTGAGCAGGGAGCCTGATGCGGGGGCTCAATCCCAGGACCCTGGGATCGTGACCTGAACTGAAGGCAGATGCTTAACCGGCTGAGCCACCCAGGTGCCCCAATTTTTTAACTTTTAATTTAAAAAATAGGTGAGTAGAAGTTCTAACATTTTCTTGCTGCACCCCACTGTGTTGTTTACCCACTAGCATGTCGCCCCCAGCTTTGAAGATTACCATCTAAACAACCGTATTGGGCTGCCCCGGGTGGCTCAGTGGTTTAGCACCGCCTGGGGCCCAGGGTGTGATACTGGAGACCCGGGATTAAGTCCCACGTCTGGCTCCCTGCATGAAGCCTGCTTCTCCCTCTGCCTGCGTCTCTGCCTTTCTCTCTCTGTGTGTCTCTCGTGAATAAATAAATAAAATCTTTTAAAAAAACAACAACAACACAACAACAGTATTAATCAATAGTGTAAACATTTGAGGAATTGAAAAACTCAAGTTTTAGAGACTACCCCCTCCCTTTATTTCACTCTAAGTTGTGTGAGGCAGGATGGGGTGTAAGTTCTTCTGGAAATAACTAAAATTATGCCCGTATATATTTTTAAATCTTTTCAAAATGTACTATGTATTCATTCCAGTAATTCTGTTGATGCTCAGCTTTAGACTGAAGACAATGCAAATTCTTTATACAGGAACAAAATAATAATTGGCAGCTGTGCACAACAAGGCAATCAAGGGCCATGTGTTGTATCATAAACCCCTGGAGCAAAGAAATGTGCCTGATGTTGGATAATGAAGTGTATCCAAGAAAATAAATAAAATGGACTGTGTTATTTTAAGGGTAAGGCTGTTATTCCCTCCTGTCTGAAATAGATAAAATTTTATTTCTTAACATAGTGAAACATACTCAGAAACCTTTCGGGCTGCATACCCACTGGGGTAAAATGCCAAATAACTGCTCACATGTGATCACACTTCCTTACTCCTAACATCTTGATTCTTAGTAGAATAAAGATAATTTTTCAAAAGAGTGCATGGCTAAGATAGAGCATTATAAATACGATATTTTTATTAAAACCCAAACCAGACTCTTTATCCCTGTTGGCTACTCTGGAAGGCAAAGAACTGCTAATCTGATTACACAACAGTGACAACTTTGGATAACATGGAATAGTGCCCTTCCCTGAAAGCAGAAATTCATTACTTTTGTTCCTCTCTGAATCTTAGTACAATTTCATAAACATTTCCTAAGCTGGAAGAAACTTTCACAAATAATACATTTTTCCATAGAACTCATGTGTCAAGTTTTGGTTGACACTTTGTAAAGCAAGAGCACCATGTTGTTGTATTGTTATATTGTTGGATCTCTCAACCTCTGGGTCAGGATGTGATGTTTGCAAATGGTACATTCCCTAAGTCAAGAATGAGAATGGATCCTCACTGCCTTCCTGGCCCACAATTGTGTAGAGGGGGAGAGGAAATGGAAAGTGAGGATAACTGTAATAATCAGTTTGAGAGGGACGCCTGGGTGGCTCAGTGGTTGAGCATCCACCTTCTGCTCGGGTCATGATCTCCGGAACTCAGGATGGAGTCCTACATCGGACTTCCCACAGGGAGCCTGCTTCTCCCTCTGCCTCTCTCTTTGTATCTCTCATGAACAAATAAATAAAATCTTTTTAAAAAATCGATTTGAGAATCTCCCAGAAAATATCAAATTTTAATATTAATCACATTTCCACCCATATTCAAGCGGCCAGGACTCATTCACGTGAATGCAGCCTAATTGTAATGGGACCTGTAAAGTGTATCCTTCCCGTGGGCCTAGAGAAAGTAAATTGTGTGGTGAATACAGCATTATTTTTGTCAAGTATATAACAGATACTCAACCTCCAGAGTGACCAGAGGATGTAAATTCAAACAGCAACAAGATACCATTTTTCCCTATCAAAGTGTCAAGAAGTTGAAAGCCAAATTATATAAAGATGTGTGAGATTAGGAACCATCATGGACTGCTGGTGGATGTCTAAACAAATTCATCTCGTGGTGAAGCCTCACAGTAAGTACACTTGAATATGTAGATGTCTTAAGACTCAGCAATTCTATTCCAAGTAAGTTATCCTGTGATAACTTTCATGCAGATGCCCATGGAGACTTGTATAAAGATGTTCCTTGCAGGGTTATAGATGAAAATCAAGGCAACCTAAAGCTCCATACATAAGGAAATGAATAAATAAAATGGAATATATATGCAATGAACAGAATATCATGCAGTGATCAGAAGCAATGAGGTATGTTGTTTCCTTTATTCTTTTTATTTTGTTGTTTTCTATAAGCAACAACAACCAACAATATACTGCTTTTCTTCACATTTGTATGAATTTTAGAGAATTATTGCTTTTCCCCTGGAGAAATAACCTACAGACAAAAATGAAGTAGAGTAGTACCACATTGCAAAATCTACAAATCCCAGAAGTCAACTGCTTAATGATAACCCTTTAGGACTGGGAAGAAAACAAATGTCACAAGAGATGAGACAAGAATGTGCAAGGATGGCAAGCTGGGAATATAACCATTTTCAATGTCAATAATCCAGACTGAGGTAACTTTTTCTCTTAGCATCCGCTGCCTCCACCTCAAAGGGATGATTTTTGGTCTATAGTCTGTAAAACTCTTCTTAAATCAAAGAAAAGTTACTTTGAGGAGAAGCACGTGTACATACATCATCATACATATCAACATATTAACATGCATAGGTCTCGAAAATACAAGTAGAAGAAGTAAAACAGATTTGTAGCAAATATTCCTTATGTAAATTTAAAAAATATATAGTAATACTATGTTTTTCAAGGATACACATTTTGTAGAAATAAATGGAAGTTGGGTTGCAAAGACACACATAAGAATGGGCGCTTATGAGGTGGGGGGGATGGAATGAAGACAAAAAATAATATAATCCCAAACTGCTCAGTATTTATTAGTGTGTCATCAGCTAAAAAGTCTGATCATCCTGATTCTGACCTTCTGAGGTTTGGCACTATCAGCTCTGTGGACACAGCACTGGAACCATGGGAGAAATTTGGGTGAGTGGTTATATTGTATGATCATTCCTTCTATTTCTGAATCACATTTAAAATCTCATGTGTTTGGCCTTAGCTTCTGCACATTCTTTGAATACTATTCCGATAATAGTCCATGAAGCAGGAGAGCTAGGGGACCTCAGGGTCATCTGATCCAAGCTTCGTTTCACAGATAAGGAAACTGAGATAGCAAGCAGTCTGAGAATCTTCAAGGCCTCATTTTAGTTTCTTGGTTTCTTATTATATGTGAATTTTGTTTAAGCACATTTGAAGAATTGGTATCCTTTTCTAAATACTGTCTTTCCTGTCTGCAGGGTTCCTTCAAATTCAGCAAAAACAGGGGGATGGAGCAAATTCAAACCAAAACTATGTTAAGTGTAAGAATCTAGGCAGATAATAAAAACATGTTTTTTAACTTATTTAAATTGTGCGCATCTGCATTTATTTGTTTTCAGATTTTGTAGGTTCTGTGGGTGGTAGCCCAGGAAAAAAACACACAGAGACATTTGCTCCGGGACTGCACAGCATAAACAGCATTACCACGGCAGATCGGAATGTGTGAGCTGAAAACCAACAAGGGGTCAGAATCCAGCCCCAGAGGCAGCCTAGGCGCTTGAAGGGTCCATGATTTGCCTGTATAGTCTTCCCTGTTGAAGAACACATGCTTCTTCAAAAGATACAAAGATCTTTACTCGTACTCTCAACTACTGCTCTGTGTCCTGGTTACAGCCATCTACTGCCAAGTTGCTGTTTGGGCAACAGTTAATTATCAGCTGTCTGGACTAGCTCACCGTAAACATATTACAGTGTTTCATCGCTCATGTTTTATTTAATTTCACTTGTCATCAAGGTCCTTGATTGGAGCTCTGCTATTTAGATTGAGAGAGGTGGTTTTTACTCCTGCTGAAAACTGCTTATCACTCACTTCATGCTCTGCTCCAAAGGCAAAGGACAAGCCTCTCTCATCTTGCACCAGGGCAAGGTCTGGTGCTCTCTAGGGCAGCTCCAAAAAAAGAGCCAGGCCATTTATCCTAACTGTGATGCTATTGCAAAAAGTTAAATGAGAGACACATGCGGGGTTCGGGTAGCATAATCTGTCTTCAGTTAATAATGGCATTTCCAATGTGGGACTGCTAATGAGAAGACCCAAAGACCACTGCCCAAACTTCAGATGTGAAGAATCAGTGAACTCCCACATAGGTTTTGTGAACCATGAATAAAACTTCAAAGATGAGATACAGTTTTCCATGGAGATGTCTGTGTTTTGCTGGATGCTCTGGCAAGGATACAGAGCACTCATATTCAACACATGTGAATGCATACAAACAGACACACCGAATGATTCTCTCAGTGCACCAATCTTAGAGCTCCTGGTCAGACCCAGAGCAAAGCCACTGGAAAAGACTTGGAATAAACCCCAGCTCTGACACTCAGGTAAGTAGTAAGACATGTGTAAGGGAGATCCTCCATGGCGAGGTGTGTCAGGCAGCGAAACTCACACTCACCCACTTCTGTTCCTGTCTAATATGGACAAGGCATATGTATAATATGTTTTCCTGGAAAGAGAGAACACATCCTCCAGTGCCCTCTCTGTCAGAGCTGTGGGTTATTTTCCTAGCCAGAAAGGGTAGATTTTACTCCTGACTGTATGAAGGAGCACAGAAAGGAGCTTCCCACTGAAGACCTTGCCTGACCATAAGGTTTTTCAGTACAACTTGAATGTTTCCTTCTTTAATTTGAGCAAAAAATAACAACAACACAGTATATAAAAGTAAACAATGGAAAAAAGTCATAAAGTCAGTAAATATACCATGTTCTTAAAACATAACTTTGAATAAATTCTATCATCCTGCCCCCTCTCCCCCCACAAAACACACATCCTCAAATATTAGCTGTTCCCAACAAGCATTATTTGGAACTCTAACTTTCTAAGAGGTATAGAAACAACCCCTAACTACTAAGCCTATGATTATCTGCTTTTGTACATAAGTGAGAAAGAAAGAACTCCAGTTCCCAGAGCCATCTACACATTCATTTCAGTCCTTATCAAAATACCATTAACTTTTTTCACAGAGCTGGAACAAATAATTCTAAAATTTGTATGGAACCAGAAAAGACCCTGAATAGCCAGAGGAATATTGAAAGAGAAAACCAAAGCTAGTGGCATCACAAAGCTTGACTTCAAGGAATATTACAAAACTATAATCAACAAAACAATATGGTACTGGAACGAAAACAGACACATAGATCAATGGAATGGAATAGAGAACCCAGAAATAGACTTTCAACTCTATGGTCAATTCATCTTTGACAAAGCAGGAAAGAATATCCAATAGCAAAAGGACATTGCCATTGTCCAGTTTTCCCAACACTTCAATAAATGGTGTTGGGAAAACTGGACAGCTACATGCAGAAGAATAAAACTGGACCATTTTCTTATACAAAGATAAACTCAAAATGGATGCAAGACCTAAATGTGAGACAGAAGTCCATCAAAACCCTAGAGGAAAACACAGGCAGCAATCTCTTTGGCCTTAGCCATAGCAACTTCTTGCTAGACATGTCTCCAAAGGCAAGAGAAGCAAAGGCAAAAATGAACTATTGGGACTTCATCAAGATAAAAAGCTTCTGCACAGCAGAGGAAACAGTCAACAAAACTAAAAGACAACCTAAAGACTCCCTACAGAATGGGAGAAGATATTTGCAAATGACATATCAGATAAAGGGCTAGTGTCCAAGATCCATAAAGTACTTATCAAACTCAACACCCAAAAAACAAACAACCCAGTCAAGAAATGGGCAGAAGACATGAACAGAAATTTCTTTAGTTCCAAAACAGTTAATAAGAGGACTTCCTATTATCTAAGTTAACAGCATAACATTAATAGTAATTATGCCTGTCAACGCATAATTTTGCAAATACTAATCCATAAAATAAATTATTATATTGATCAGCAAAGGCTACCATCATTTTAGATGCACCGAGCAGTTATTAGCACTAAGCTAAGATGAGAAAGAAAAAAAGAAGGCAAGTTAGACATGGTTCTGGCCCTCAAGATATTCAGGGTTTGCTTTAGGACTAGATGCAGACACGAAATATTGGCATAGCAACAAAAGCATCATAAGTGGGAGTATGGCCAAAGGGCTACAGAAGCCCAGATGAGGGAGTACACAGTCTATGTAAGTATATACATGTTGTAGGTACATGTGTCAGAGCAATTGCAAAAACCTAGTGGAAGAAAGTTTTTTGTTTGTTTGTTTGTTTGTTTACGGGAGTCAATTTATTTTTTATTGGTGTTCAATTTGCCGACATATAGAATAACACCCAGTGCTCATCCCATCAAGTGTCCCCCTCAGTGCCCGTCACCCAGTCACCCCCACCCCCTGCTCACCTCCCTTTCTACCACCCCTGTTCGGTGGTAACAGTTCCTTGTTCGGAAGAAACAGTTTTTATAATCAAATACTTTGTCCCCTGTTAAATGGCTTTGGGCAAGCTATCTGGGTAAGTAATCAATGGGAATATAGACACTGACGTTGATTATAAACTTCATGAGGGCAAGAATGATGCATTCTTTTTCACTGCCATGCTTCCACCTCAAAAAATAATGCTAACATAAAATAATTTGAAGGGAAATTGCCTAGGAAGAGGAAAAGATATGGGGGATGGAAGAAATTGTGAGAGAGGCCCCAAAAGAATACGGAGGTGTTCCACTAGTCCTGAGATGCACTGCCCGGGAAGGGAGAGACGTGGCTCTGCCACACAGTGCAGGCTGGGTAGAGGAGGGAGGGACGTTGGTCAGGACAAGGGGGCAGCAGATGAAGCTGGATTCCTTTTGGCTCCTCCTTCTAGCCCAGGGTTCTGAGTATCCAAGAAGGCAGGCCCTGTGCTTGAGATAGAGGCAAGTGACGTCAGGAGAGAAGACCAGGTCCCAATTAAGATGAAAAGGGTGTAGCATGCATACTCAGAAAAGGCTCTTCACAACGAAGGACCCAAGAGCTGGTGGTGGAAGTTTGCCAGAGGCCGACTGACTAGGGGAACTTCGAGTTTGCGTCGGAGCGAGAGGATGGGGGCCTGCCAGAGTTTGACTGGAGATGTGCATGATGCAGATAAGGGAGTGAGGACAGTGGGCTCATGAGGAAAACAGAGGGAAGAGGCTTGAGTGGAGCTAACCAGTCCCAGGGTTCCCTTGGCGGGAAGCTGCTCTGATGATCAGTCCCTGTCAATCCCTGGTAGAGTAAGGGGAGCCATGGCCCCTAATCAATTCCCCATTCCTAGAAGCCAAGAAAGCTGGACCTTATTTTTAGGGGTCTGCGCTCCTCTGCATAGCTTCCTCTGCCCTACTCCAGGAAGTCATGCATCAATTCCACCACCTTCTGGTTATAAGGGAGTCTCTAACACCAGCCCAGATTCATAGAAAGGGAATTATGTTACATTTCTTGAAGGACACACAGCAAGATCACATTGTACAAGGGTCTAGTGGCCACTAGTTAGAACATTCAATCTTTACACATCTTCACTATGGTGGAAGTAGACTTTTTTTTTTTGCCAATTTCCCAACTTCCATGAGTAAATAAAACCATTTCTACCAAATTGCTCAAAACTACAGATTTAAGGATAAATCCCTACCTCCTCTCTTTCCTGCACACCTTAGATTTAATGCATCCTCACCAGGTCCTTTCAACTTTACTTCCAAAACACTATATGCACCTTTCTGCGTCTCTGCTGCAAGCCACCACCATCTGTCACCTAAACCAACAGGGTAGCCTGGGGGCTGATCTCCTGGCTTCCACTCCTGCTGCCTGGGATCTATGTGTTCGACAACAGACAGATTAATACATTTAATGCCCATATGTAAGATCAACCACTCTCATGCTTAAAAACCTCTGACAGCTCCCCAAGCAGTTAGGATATGATCTGAATGCCATCCCCAGGTTTCCAGAGCCTTCCGTGATCTGGCCCCAGGTCTTCACACAGGCCTCTTCAGGTCACCCCTTGACACCTTGTCCTCTCTGCATCACTCACGTTCGCTGCTTTCTTTGAGTTTCTCAAACTCTCTTGCAGCCGATATCTTATTTTGCTTTCCCAGAATATTCTCGATACTGTGTATACTGTCTTCTTGTTATTTAAGGGCCACTTCCTCATGACTTTTCCAACCTCTTCATATAAAAGTAGCCCCTCAGGTCACTGTCATATTCCCCAATTTAAGTCACTAATTGAAACTCAGTAAGATATAAGGATGTGACAGGTAACTTTTGAGACCATGATAACAATAAAAAAGCTGTGGTTGCATTTCATAAGTGTTTTCACATTTTCTGAGTTAATGGTTTCCTTATTATCAGACACACCTCCTATCTCGTTTAAAATGGCAGCTCCACAGGGAGCAGAGGACTTCTCTGTAGACTGGTTCCTGGAAAAACTGCTGACATAGGGTAGGAGCAGAGTCGTTACCAAATGGTTTAGTACCTGGAAATGCTGGGGAATTCAATCCAGTACACAGTAAGTAATTAACACATTTCTCTTATAATAATAATTATTTATTTCATTAATCTGTCTTAATTTGCTAAAGGAACTGAAGCCAGAATTAGCATCACAAGGTTAGGTGGGAACAGCGTCACGAGGAAGCTTAATTGTTAAAATCAAGAGTCTCATCTTTTAACTAAGAAAGGAATTTGTTTAAAAACCAAACAACTCTTACTTGTATTTGCTCTGTGCATTAGCTTAAACTATACAATCTGAGCTGTGACACGGACTAGCAGTGTGGCAATGAGCAAATCATGTAGGAGAAGAAGCCCAGATTTCCCATTAGGTGCTCTAGTGTTAAGGACACTATGACACCACATGGAAGCATTTATTCCCTCATAGGAGAAGCTAAGCAGATTCCAAGAGTATAAATGCCCTCGCCCTTCCTTTTAGTCTTCTTTTGTCATTATATCCCTTTGGTCTAGAAGACTGATACTTGCCACAGTTTGCACTTCATAGGTGAATGCTCAAGACTGGAAATGCAGCTTGAAACACCATTTCCCACAAACTGTTCCTTGGAACACACGTGACCCCATGAAGAAAAGATCAAATAAGATTAGGAAATGCAAAAACCGTCTGCAGGCACACAAACATATTAAAAGATTTGAAAAATTTTTCTGCAATAGGTCCCGTGCCCCTTTTTTAACAGATTTTTCCTAATCCACAATATTGCCTTAGAGATTGTGATCCATACATATTAAGGTAGATCCAGGTTATTCTCAGAGACAAACAGATTCAAGGGCAAGGTTCATAAAGTTCAATAAAGCATAAGGACATGACAGGTTGCTTTCTAGGCCATGGTAAAGAATAAAAAAGATGTGATTGCAAAAATTGGTCCAATTCTTCACTCTGTCTTGCATCCATACTCTTTATTATGTAACTTTCCAAGTTCTTCTATTTACGGGGTGGAGTCTGTTTCCCTCCCTTCACCTCTTGAATCTGAATGGCCTTATGACTTGCTTTTGCTAATAGAACCAGCAGAAGAGACCTTGTGCCAGTTGTCAGCCTAGGTCTTAGACGGTCTTGCATGTTGTTGCTGGCTTGCTTGGAAACCTGTCGTCACTCTTCAAATGAGCCTGGGCTAGCCTTCCGGATGATGAGAGACAGTGGGGTCCCATTGCTTCCATCACTCCAACCAAGAGCCAGCAAATCACTGAACATGAAATTGAGACCATCCCAGACCACATCGGTCTGCATTGAGCCACCAGCTGACCACAGATGAGAGTGTAAGCCCAGCCATGACCTGACCGTCTGAGCTGGCCAGATCAGCAAACACTCAAGCTGACTCGAATACTTGTGAGCATTAACGAGTGGTATTTGTTTTCAACCATTATTTTTGGGGTGGCTTGTTACCTAGCAATTCAATAATTGATACACAAGGCAGAATGAATGCCTGTTTACTTCCACAGACAAAAATGGAAACCTCCCAAAATATAGGATGATTGTATGATATAACATATCACTAAAGCAGAGAAGAAAAACTGCAGTTAAATTACAAGTATTTCCAAGACAGAAGTTAGGTCTTACCCACATTTATATTCCTCACACCAAGCACAATGCTGCGCACATGGGGTGTTCAATGAACATTTTTGAAGAATAAGAGCTTAGTAAATTGCCATTGAACCTGAAAGCCAACTGTACACGAGGACCAATGAATTACTTGTTATAGTTTGGGAAAGAGATTAAAAAAAAAAAAAAGAGGCAGCCCTAAAAACAAGGATAAATGATAGTGATAGCAGTTAGAAATTAATAGTTTTCCTAATCTGAACTCATGATTCTCATGCTCCTGGGATTCGAGGTGGGCGGCCCTTTCAGCATCTGCGCCCCAGGATTAACATCTGTGTGAACGTGGAAGTGGAAAAAGGCAGAGAGGATGAATTCCTGAATTGTTCTTACTGACATTCGCGGATATGGTTCCTTGGATGATTCCAGCTCACAGGTGCACTGGCCACACACTAATTGAAAGAATTATTTTCTTAACATTTGGTGTCATCTGCAAAGGCTTTTGTGAAGAGCATAATTGTTTCAGCCAGCTGCTAGAAGCTGTTTTTATTAATTTTTTTAAAAAAATCAAACAATGCCGAAGTAGAGGGTGTTTGTAATATTTCCCCTTCCACATTCTTTTGGAGGACTAAATGAAAAACAACAATGTACAGCTCTATGAGGCCAAGACCTTTGAAGACCAAAGAATTGGGTTCTGTAAACAACAACAACAGAAATGTCTCCTTTTTCTCTCTATTTTTATCTTTGCCCCAGGATAGGCTGTCCTGTGTACAGTGTATCTGAGGGACACCTGCTGGGATGGGTGAAGCCCAGAGCCACTGCATCCAGAAAGATCCCCTATACTTGCACCACCTGACAGAAATCATCCCAGACTTCACTGGGTGTGCCGCCTTAAACTAGAGAAGGCGCCTCAAGTTCTATGGTTTCTGTCTTTGGGTCACTGCCAGACCCATCTCCAAAGGACTGGCTCCAATAGCAGAAAAATCTTCTCATGGAATCAAATCTCTACTATATAAGAATTTTCAAGTTTTCCCAAAGACAGTCTGTAAGTGCCTCTAACTGTAAATGCGGCCTTAGCATTATGCTACTTTCTTCTAATTATTTGCTTTTCCTCCCTCTTTTTTTTTTAATTATTTTATTATTATTTTTTAGAGATAGAGAGAGTGAGCAGGGTGGAGGCAGAGGGAGAGAGAGAATCTTAGGCAGGCTCCACACTCAGAGCAGAGCCAGACCTGGGGCTCCATCTCATGACCCTAGATCATGACCTGAGCTGAAATCAAGTCAGATACTCAACCTACTGACCCACCCAGGCACCCCTCCCTCCTTCCCTTGTTGATTTTAAACTCCTCAAAGTGGTAAGTTAAAAAAGTTAAAAAAGACAAAACAAAAACAAACAAAAAAAAAAAAAAAAAAAAAAAACAGGACGACCAGACAAAAGAGACAAAGCGAGAGACCAAAGGAAAAATTATGCGTCTGGTCATTCTCATCATGAGGGGAAGCCAGCAGGGATTTAGAAAAAGGATCCTAAGAACTAAGATTGAAAGTGGTAGACTGTACTTCTACATAATGAAAGAGGATATAGATCAAGATAGTGTATTATATTTTAAGGCAGCATGGGGTTCCATGGCTATTTGGAATTTTTGGAAATACTTTAAGGTCAAAATTAAATGCTCCGAGTGGGGTGTTACACACACTTCTCTGAGATTACAACTTTGTTACAACACACAACTGAAAAAGTCAGCATAGTCCTCAAAATGTAATGCATTCATCCTGGAGTATGATTTCCTTACCTTTAAATTCTTTTCCTTTTTTCACATTAAAATCAGCAGCAAATTAAATGCAAATGTCTAGAGAAATGAAACACTTGTGCTACAAATTTACACACACCAAATCTGAAAAAGAGAAAGTTATAGTCCTTTCGCGGATTGTAAATCCCCAGACTTCTAAATATGTACACTCAATGTATTAAAGAGCAACTTAACCTTGCTTGGAGGACTTTGACTTTTGCAATTCCCAACATATGTTTATTCTTCAGACTAAAAAAATTGCATTTCCATTGGGTTTAATATTAATATGCCAGTTTCTGCTAGTGCTTAAGCTACTTGTTGGAAATAAGTCTGGTGCTTTTAAACATTACCTAGAGCCTTTTAGATAGCTGGAGCCCTATATGAAGGAATATCATCAAAGGGGAATGCCAAATTGTAATTAAATGCCAGATTGTTTTAAAAGACAAAACATAAAGAAGCAATCACATATTCAAAGTCATATAGGGGCAAACTCAGTCATCAAATTCCAATGGGTTTTGCCATCACTCATAGACACCTCTCCCAGCAGGCAATCTTTACAGCTAGGTTATTGCAGAGCGTACTTTGCTCAACTTTAATGCACCACCAAAAGTCACCGCCCCCACTCTACTACATCAACTGAGCTTCACGTCATCCTTTCCCAGATGTTGGATGTATTAGATAAAATGGGGAAATGGTACACTTCCACTTTTTAACATTTCTTTGTAATTGCTTCACCTAATGTAGCTCTCAATCACCCCATCCTTACTGATCTTCCCAGACCAGAAACAGATGTGCAATGTCATTGTATACTCACCACTTAATGATTAAAAACAAGGGAACCCAATACGGCAGGACGGGGTTGAAAGTCACCATGTAGATATTGGATTTCCCCCTGTATTCGGAGGAACTGTTTGGAAAACCCACAGAGGGAAGGTAGAATTAGAGCGAGAATCAAAGCCGCCTTTTGCTGAAATTACTTATAGAACAAGAGAACGTGGAAACACACCCTCAGATCTCCCAACACCCCCTGCTATGCATTCTCCACTTTAAAATGTGTTATAAGGACTACGATGCAAGAGTTGCTTTTCACATACAAGGAAATGAGGAAGATTCCATCCCCCAAAGTGTAGTTTACTGGTCAGCCGGAACATTATGGAAAGTTTTAAGGTTTAATGTTTTAATCAATAGTTGAAACCTTCATTCTCAAAGATTCAGTTACCTCAGAGAGGAGGCCACCCCCAAATGTCATGTGGAAGCCAAAGCCACAGGGAAGCTGGGGCCTGATGGGTTAGCAGCAGGTGATCCAGATGTGCACATCTGCTGCAACCCACCCCCTCCCTCAGGCAATGGCTGGGCTGCAGTCTGTCACTGGGGACAGCCAGCACAATGGGGAGGCAGAAGAACAAGGTAAAATGACATTTGGAGGGTTTGTTGAGTTATGATGATATTCTTTGAAATTCCCAAGCGTTGTGAAGGGTCTTCAAAGGATTCTCAACTCCAGGATTTAGTGCTCTGGGCAGCCGCCCAGGTACCACAAAATCCCCATGTGTGCACGTCTCCTTTGTTACCCATGTATATGCTCCCTCCCTGACGTCAAAGCCATGTTTGCTCAGCTTGTTGAAAATGTGTTCCTTGCTGGCCACATTCTTCCGTTTTCTGAGTCAGTGAGGTTTCTGCAGAGCCGATGGCACTGAAGCTGCTGCCTTCATAGAAGGGACAGGGAGGACAGTTGTTTCTGTGTCGAGCCACATGCTAACCAGACAAGGCTTGTTTGCCTAAGAAACCTTGAGTTTATTTTTTGTTTCTGTTTGTCTGGCATCTAACCAGCATTGTAGTAATATGTCCATCCTTTAGCTTTGTGAATGGGAGACACCCCTATTCAGTGTCTCTTGATGGAGACTTGTTCTAAAGATGGTCTTCAACATAGCTGAGCCCAGCATATGGCAAACTTCTCTATCTTGAAGGGTAGCAAACGTAGGGTTGGAGGATGGTAGCTTACGTCTATTGTGTAAATGATGGTGATCATCACTGGCCGATCTGAGATCTAAAACCTTCTGAATGCTTGCCAAAGTTTTAATTGAATTGCAGTACTATAAGAAGCTATAAAAAAGGGAGGGGATGAAAATCATCTTGATTATTGAATAAACTTGTTTTTATCTATTTGGAGACTCAGTCATTTATAGCTACTCTAAATGGGATGCCATAGCCTTTGTCACCTCTTGTAGGTTATGATTTTACTGCAGAGCTTAGAAAGAAGAATCTCTGACCAGAAACCTGGTCTGTCCCATGTGATTTATTGGTAAGAAGGGGGTGAGGACATAATGTTTGTTACATGTCTATGACATTTATTATCTGACTTTGATTCTATGAAGTAGTTATTCCCATTTTATAGCTGGGCAACTGAGGTTAGAGAGAGCTTATATACTCATTCACATTCACACAACTGAAAACTGATGGAGTCAGAATTTAGTCACAGGCCAGAATGACTCTAAAGGACTTTCCCTACAACATTAGAGTGTTGGGAAAAAAGTCTCTGGCACTATGTTCCTTACAGAAATAACTCCATTGCTGGCCCCCGACAGATCTGGTGGTCTTGTCATGATCACAGATGTCACATGGAGCAAGTAGCACTGGAAGTTTCTGACAATTCACACTCAGCTGACTGTGCTCATCAGAATTGAAAATTTAAAGAAACTCTGCACTCATTGACAAAAGCTCACTCCTCTCTACTAGAGTAGCCATTCTCAACATGGAGGCTCTGAAATCACAGGGGTATTTATGAGTTATTTAGTTATTTGAATGTTGGTCTGTGAGAGTTATCAAAATATTTAATCAGATTAAATGGAAACCATACCATTACTTGAGAAATATTTTATAGCCTAATTAAAACATCAAGGTCTTTTGTGTTTTTACTGGAATTATAGTGAAATAGTCCTTTCATTCATTAAAATAGGGGAATTAATTATTAGTTTTTAAAATACAGTGTATAAGGTAGAGGAAAAAGCCTTTTCATCACAGCAATGACAATACTGAGGGAAAAGCTAATAAAAATAACTCCTTGGTGGCAAATAAAAAGGAAATAATTGACATTAATTGCTTCAACTCAGCACTGGCAGGAAGGCAGTTTAGGGATTATCCACCATACTTTAGAAACAAGGAATGAAAGTGATTGAACCAAGATTGCCCCAAACATTTGCCAACATAAGGAACAGACATCAGATCTTCTGATTTCAAGTTCTTGATGCCCCCTAGAATATGCTAGTTCACTCATATTCTGTGCAGCAGCTGTTCCCTAGAAAATTATTCAAAGTACTGAGACATGGCTAAATTTCTAACACTTCTGCAATTAGATGAGCATGTGATATACTGTAGGTTTTTAAAGATAAAGAGTAAAGTGCCAAGGAAAACAAAACTCATCCAAATTAATTGTATATTACAGGAAAATGTTTGGGTCTTGACCTCCTAGACAATTGTGCAAAGCATCCACTTCATTGGCCACAGAACTTAGGTATAGTAGATAGAGACATGGCCCCCAAAGAGACTTATCAATGAGTAGTTAAGAAGCAATATCTCATTTTCAAGGAAAACTGTAATGATGAATAATTTATGACTTTAAACAGTTTATTTAAGGTCCTGTTTTCTCTCACTACATTGTTTCCCATATGGAAATGAAAGATCTTTAAAAGAGTCTCTACTTCGAATTTTCACTGTATTTTCTGATGAAGGAATGATGTCAAGACACTAGGAAGAAAGTTGAGTCCATAGGCCAAAATGACAATTATAGCAAAATGAAACAAAAAATTAAAGAGCGAAAACTTGATTCAGTTCAGATATTAAGTCTTAAAGCAAAGAAATAGCTTTCCACAAATCTGTAATGGACACCAATTTAATCCCCTCTGTTATTAGCTTTTGAAACTCTTATCACAGTGTATTTTGGCAGCCAACCAAAACCAGGATGTTCAGCTTAATAGGTTTAACCTGAATTTTTAGGATATCCCCTCTTCTGCTATTCAAAGCATACAATTAAACCTCTAGTGAACTGCTGATAACATTTCTCTAGGCCAAATTTGCCTTTGGATACAAAAGAAACATTCCTGGAGAATGACATAAGGTTGCCACTAAGCCAAAAGGAAAACTTGTTGTGGAACATTTTTTTAAATGACAAAATATATTGTTTCAGGATTATATGCAGCATCAGGCTACATCACTAACCAGATATCAGGCTGCTAGGACTAAAATAACATACTTTGGGGCCAGAGGGGGTATGTGGTTAGTAGGGATGTCTTTTTGAGGCCATCTGTCCCTACATCATCACACATAGTCTCTATCATTATAGATGGCACAATGAGAAACAGGACTCTAATTCAAAGATTGTATGTTGATATGTGCTATTAAAATTCCCCTCTGACAGTCACAGAGAAGCAGGAACATTCTCTCAAACAACACTAGCCTGAAATATTGGATCAAACAAAACAATACATTCATCCAGCAAATATTTATTGATTATCTAAACTGCTTCTGGCACTATATAAGGAGCTAGGGCTATAGGGATCTTACTGAGCTTTCAATCTTCTGGGTTACAAAAACATTAATCAACAATTCATACAGATGAATGTCAAGTTGTACCTGTGATAAGAACTGTGAAGAAGATGCATGGCTAATAGCTCAGTATGCTTTAGCTAAATTAACTTGGATAAATTGCCTAATTTCTCTGGGATTCCTTTCCTTGTTTTAAAATAGAGTTAATTATGGTCCCTGTCTCAGAGGATTTCTATGGGGATTATAGGAGATGATCAGTGTAAATGCTCATAAGAGTGCCTGTCATATAGTATGGTAGCTATTATTACTGCCACTCCTACTATTTTCATTACTATTAGTAATGGAGGTTAGAAAGGCCTTCTCTGAGGAAGTGAACATGGTAAGGAAGAAAGGGATAAGATTTCTAAATAGCGGACCAGCAGGTGCAAATGTCCTGTGGAGCATAGAAGCATAGCAAGGAGAAAGAACCTGCAAAAGGCTGGCACATGAACACTGAGAAGATGTAAAGTGGGGCTGGAGAGGTGGAAAGTATTGAATGGATACATTTAACTCAACTAAGACATTTACTGTGGATTTGTAAACCCCCAAATAGTATTTCCATTTAATGTGGGAATCCTAATTGTACATTACCATATTGACCAAACAGCATAATTCTGTTCCTATAACTTCAGAGTTATAGAGTTACTCACTCACTTATTCATGTTACAACCATTCGACATTTCCTGAATTCATTCTTGTGGGTCAAGCATCAAGTGAAGTACTGAAATTACAAAGATGGATAAGTACCATCACTGCCATGGCAAGGGAGATAAAAATACGAATGGATAAAATAATACTTAGGACTACTAAGAAGAGAGACGGACTGATTTCTATGAAAGACAAGGGAAAGATCCACTAACTCTGTAGAGAACTGGGGAAGGCATTAAGGAACAGATTTTGAGACATGAAGAACAAACAGAATGGGGACAAAGAGGGAAAAAGAGGAGGGAGGGAAGCACACGTCCTGAAGAGTGTGGGATAGGCAGCAAAGTGATGCAGGGAGAACCTACAGGAGATGAGTTGGTAGTGGTAGGAGAGGTCCAGGGGATGAGGGCTTTCTGTGATTTTGTTCTTTGGCAACCTGGAACTGAAAGAGTGGAGCAGAGGCCTCATCACTGGGGCAAACCAGGATCCTTCCATTTTCTGACTGTAAGTTATTGGAACAAAGGTTGTGAGTGCACCAATGTGTACCATGCTCTCACGCTGCTTATTTCTTCGTTTTATCATCCCAGCTGCCTCCTGCTGAAGTGAGGCTGAAGGAATAAAAAGGACAAAATTTGATCCCACCATTGTTGCCAAGAGTGAAAGACTCAGAAGCACTGCAGATTCATAAGCTGAATCATAGTACCAACCTGAAGGCAGGAAATGTGTCATCTTCAAAAATAGTATTTTTAAGAGTATTTGATGTCATTATCAAAATTTCACTATAGAATGCTAACTCGCCAAAAACAAGACACAAAGTCATACCTGAAGGAGAGCCTTCAATTCGGTGACAAATGGAGGAGGTGCAAGAGAAAAGCTGAATGGGAAAACACCAAAATGCTCAAGTGCGTTGTCTCTAAATGTTGATTGACATTATGAGTGATTTTATTTGCTTCTCTTTGCAAGATTTTCCAAATTTTCTTCAAAAATATATATACCGATTTGATAGAATAAAACATAACAATTGAAAGTTGTATTAAATAAACATCATCAGCAGTGAGGATAAGGTGGAGTGAACATAGTAAGGAACCCTGGGCCCACCAGTATATGAGCCTTTGGCACCAATTACTCAATAGCTTGTAAATAACTTTAATTCATGCCACCAGTTCACCCCTCAACATCTATTTTATGTCAAATATAACATGGATGATTAAGGGAGGTAGAAACAATAAACCCTAATCCCAAAATAATTCACTTAAGCACCTACTGGAAGGATGATACACCATAAATGATAGATTTAGCTCCTTTTCCTGAAACTTGGTGATTTTCTCTCATAGAGGAGAGGACACTATCAGCAGAGTGGTGAAAACACATAATCATAAGAAGTCCAAAGGAAAGGATATGGAGCCTTCCTACTGAGTAAGAGGGCAAGAAAATGTAGTCACTTGCGAACAACCCCTGAGGCAAAATGCAAGCATATCAATTATGGCAAATTTCAGATTATAGAGTACTACAGTATATTTGAAGCAAAAGTGATTTACTTGGCCAAGAATGGGCACATGGGCATGTCTAAATCCCTAACCTATGGCTCAATTGTTAACCCTCATATATAACATGTAGCATCGTGCTCCCCTGAATACCTTGTAAACCCAATTATGCATAAATTATCATTGTTATTTTTTAAGAGGTCAGTTGTTTTGGATAAAATAAGAAGGAAAGCCAAATGAAAAAAGAAAGATGAGGAAGTGGGGGGAAGAGAAAGAAAGAAAGAGGGGGAGGGAAAGGAAAAGAAACACTTGAGCACATGCAATTGCAACCATTTAGTTAAGACAGAGAACATAAATTGGAAAAATTATGCAAAATCTGAATGCTTGAGAATCTCCTGATTTCAGCTAAGGTCGGAAGGTCAACATCATTTTGAGTAGTGAAATTCATCAGCTTGTAAAAGTACAGTAAAACAAGACACTGAGCCATGAAAGGGGGAAAGTGCATCCTTCCATGTCCAGTTAAATTGATCCCTCTATGTTGCAATCCTTCTTGAGTATAACCAAACTGGCTTTTCACCTCATTCTCTGGCACTGTTTCTGTCTAATTTTCTTTCTATCATATCAAAAGTACATTCTCTCTGGCTCCTCCAGGATATCTTTTCCCTTTACTTAACAGCACTATCCATGAACCCCAGAAAAATGTAGAGATGTTTCCCAAGGGAAAAGTAGCAAATTTATGCCTTGCAAGTAGGAGTTTCATTTTTATAATGCAGAATCAAAATGTTTACTGGAGTGAAATAATTAATAGCCTAATCAGCTAACTTTTCCCTATTAGAAGGACTTGGGGCTGTAACTTGAAGTGAAATCATTCTACTTATCCCAATGCCAGTTCCAGCTTGTTGACTTTAATGGGGAAGTATAACACTTGGAAATGTGAAACACAGTGGGTAATATTTATATGAAATCTTCAAGAACTATGGTATTTTGCTCATGTGGAATACTATGGCATTCTGCCTAGATCAGGGAACAAACAGATTAGCACATTAACACTTTTAGGAAACATGCATATAATTTGCTTTGAATGTGGTCTTTGACTTCTAGGAGGAATACCTAATGATTTTCAAACTGACAGACTTCTTTATAAAGCATTTCTTTAAAAAAGTGCTACTTGCTAAGAAGCTCCTAGCATCAGAATTCTAGAACAAGTATAAACTCCCCTTTTGGACAGGAAGAGTCCACTACTGGAAGTTCCAAAGAAATGCCCTAAAACTATGAGTAAGGTAATTTTAAATAGTTCTTAGGCTGGTCTTCAATTATACATTTTTAAATTATGTCTTACATGTAAGTCTTTAATACCAGGAGTGTATCTGAATACTATATTCACATCAACCCATGTAATCCTCACAATAGCCCCACAAGTCATGAACTATCACTATTCTTATTTTAGAGATAAAACAATGGTGGCACAGAAAGGTTAGAAAACTTGTCAACTTCATCTACCTGATAATTGGAAAAGCCTGAGCAATCTGACTTCAGAGACTGTGGTCTTAACTGCCATCCCATAGTGATTACATGTGTGGATGGGTTGAGAACTTGAAAGACCTTATAAAGAAGTAAATATAAACATCATTGTTAACAGCATTAAAGATCCAACTTTCTCCTCCCTAGTTTCTTTCATAGGTTGGAGAGACTGTATTTACCATTTAATGAGGCTCAAGCTAATCATGTTAATAAGGTTGATATACACTGGTGGATTATAATCTTGCTTATATACAATGCATCCATTACTAGAGGTAAATTATTAAGCAATCAATGGTAGATTTAATCCCTAATTTGGTACAAAAATTCATCAGTAATTTTGCTTAAAATGCTAAAATAAGAATTTCTGTTTCCTCTTATTTCCTGTATCATTCTGTATCAGTTTCCATGACTCAAATGCCAGTATGGAATTAGAATTTAAATGATCCATAATAGATAATCCACTACATGGTGGTGGTGGTGCTGGTGGTGGTGGTGGAGGAGGAGGAGGAGGAGGAGGAGAGGAGAAGAGAGAAGAGAAGAAGAAGAAGAAGAAGAAGAAGAAGAAGAAGAAGAAGAAGAAGCAGCTGGCGGCAGCGAGGGGGAGTGGGAAGAGTGGGAGGAGGAAGAGGAGGTAGTGGAGTGGTGGTGGAAATGTTGGTGATGAAATAATCAATGGTGAGGACAATGAGGGTGAATTCTGAATTGATAGAAAGCAAAGGTGGAAAAAACATGGGAGACTGTGTAGACAAAGCAGACATGGGTCTGCACCAACCTTCCAAACACTAAAGCAAATCTTGTCACTAGGGAAGAAGGTAGGATTGATAGCTAAAAACCTCACTGTCCAGTTTTAGTATTCACATGCTACATGCATATAGAAGTACATTTACTTCCAGGAAAGAATGTTACTTTACCAACATATTTTCCCCTTTGCACGCCTGCCCTCCAAGTAACATTTAGACAGCTATTACTTGTACAATTTCTCCTCACAGACTCAAACTGACCCAGATGAAGGAAACATCTAGAAAACACCGTTACCAATGAGAGTTATGATTCAGGCTAACAAAAGGCAGGTAGTATTATTTCTTCCCTGGGAATTTTTTCTTGCTTCTGTTTTATCTAGCAGAGCTATTATTACCCCCTTATTCACCATCTTTTCCTGATCATCTTCTTCCCATGTATCATATTCTATTTGGTATCTAAAGAGACCACACATTGAGGTCCACACGTTGAAAGTAAGAAATAAACTAAGAATACATGCGAAATCAATATAAGGCCTGCAAACTTAACCAGACTGTCTAATAAACTCCATACTAAAAACTAGACCATAAAAGATTGGATTCCTCATCAGATTTTCCCTCTTCTGAAACCTCAACTGATATGCTGAAACATTCATTCTGGGTAATTGGAATCAGAGCATTTGGAATACAATTTTTTCTCTCCCTATTCCAATTCTCATCTTCATTTTTTATGAACATTTGCAGCCCATCTATTTTCTATGATGAGTTATTGGGAATTGTCTGATGAATCATTGCTCCCTTTTTCCAGTCTTAAAATAGCCAGTCAAGGGTCCTGAGAAAAAAAGAATCATTGCATATTTGTGTTTTATTATATTTTATTT
Organism: Canis lupus dingo; assembly: GCF_003254725.2. NCBI lineage: Eukaryota > Metazoa > Chordata > Mammalia > Carnivora > Canidae > Canis > Canis lupus. The sequence goes on from NC_064254.1 coordinate 45,286,517, forward strand.
AAGATTGATTGGTTGGTTGGTTTGAAAGAGAGACAGCACACATTCACATGGAGTGGGAAAGTGTAGAGGGAGAGAGAGAATCTCAAGAAAGCTCCTCAATGAGCATGGAGCCTGATGTGGCTTGGTCTCATGACCCTGAGATCATGACCTGAGCCAAAATCAAGAGTCACACACTTAACCAACTGAGCCACCCAGGTGCCCCCAGATTTGTGTTTTAGATCAATCCTTTCAGAGTCTCTGAAGAACAGATTCCAGGTTGGAAGCAGGAAGTCCAGGTAAGAGGCTGTGGTAACCCAAGAAAAGCTGATAGATCCAGGACAGTAGAGTAGGAATGGAGAAGATAGGAAAGACTTTAAAAATAAGATTGAGCAATTGACTGAATGTGTGGGTAAAGGAGACAGAAAATCTGGAGGAAGAGCAGGTTCAGTAATGAAAATAGATTTCATTCTCAAACAAGTTGAGTTTGTGGTCCCTATTGGTGAATCAGATAAAAAGGTCCAGCAGAAAATTGTACTAACATGAAAATCATGGATAAATTTGCAGAGGAGTTACAGACTATGGCATCACTAGCCTTCACGTGCCTAGAATGAGAGTAGATGAGATAACTCAGGGGGGTTCACAGTGTGAGCAAGTAGTAGCTCAAGGACAGAACTCTGAGCCAGAAAGATTAAGGAGGGAGGAAAGAATGAAGTGCCTATGCATGATAATGTGCCAGCTACAGTCCATTAATATTTGGGACATGGTCTCACCCTTCAAAGCTGTACTGCAAGGGCTGAAGCCTTGAAACTACATCTCTCCAAATCCCTGGACAGTAATGTTTCATTTAGATTCTGTAAATAGAAGGCACTTACATGTGAATTAGAAGGCAGAGAAGAAGATGTGGTTCCCTGAGGTTGTGTACTTGAACATCAGTAGGTGGCGGACTTGGAGATTTACCAGAAGCTTCTAGCAATTTCTTCAAATCATCCACTTCATATGCAGGCAGTCAAGGTTTTGGCTATATTTTACTACAATTCTGTGAAGTTAGCAGCAGCTTCCTTAAACTCTGCTCCCTGAAGTGAAAGCCTCTAATACCCTATATTAAATCTCTTCCTGCTCAAAATACAATGCAGTCTGTCTTCATGACCAAATCTTTAGTAATATAGAAAGAATAGTTCCATAGAGGTATAGAGATAGCAGGTTGAGAGTGGAGTGCATGATATGTGAAAAAAAAAAGTGGAGACAGGTCAAGGGAACAATTTGGAGGTTAAAAAAAAAAAAGGAAAAAAAACCTCTTATGGAAAGAAAGGCAACATACCAGATGGCAGGTAAAAGGGAGATGGGTCAAAATCCTGAACAAATGTGCGTGTGTATGTGTGCTTTATAGCAAGATAGACTGGAGTGTGTCATAAACTGAGGCAGGAGCCAATGCAAGAGGAGGAGGAAAAGATAAATGAAATAGTAACCATGACTGACCAAGTCAGCTCCTGGAAAGAGTTTGGGTGACCGGTAGATAGGTTGGCCATTAGCAGGATGAGAGATATTCTATTCTTCTAGGACCATGCCAAGAAAAAGCATACACACCAGGAAATTAAAAGAGATTCCATTTGTCTCCATGAAGTAGTTTCCAAGTGCAGAGGACATCAGGGTTTGGCCACCCAGCATCCATGTCACCCTCTTTTGGTAACCAAACACTGATTTCTCTTGCAGACCCACTCTTTCCCTTCTCAACTTGTAGCTCTGGAACAGAGCTCATGATCCAGTCCTAACCCAAATGGAACGTCACATTCCACCATCTCTAGGGGTTGGTCTAGGTCCATGTGGCAACTGGAGTTAATGACGGGTGATGGGATATTTGTTGAGGCTTCTGATTAAGGGGCAGGTAAACTTTCTCACACAGCTTCCAGCAGAGGGGATAGGACTTATCTTGTTTCCATGGTGGGAAGAGCCTCTCTGAGAATAGGGATAAACAAGAAAGAAGAGACTGAGAAAAACCAGGTCCCGGTGATCTAGAGCAAGCTTTTGTTCTAAGCTTCATTTGAAGCTAGGTCTTTTCTTGGACCTTCAATTAATTTGACCAATAAATTCTACTTTTGTGCAAGCTAGTTTGAGCTGGGTTTTCTCTCATTTGCTAAAAGACAGCTAAGCCACAGAGTGGGGCTGTCTGCTGAAAGTGAAGGAGCTTGGATATATTCTTTAAACAAAGGGGAGTTGGGGCAGACTGATATAGCATAAACAGCAAAGGGAAGGATCTTAACCAATAATCACCCAGTTAGGCCATAAAACACAGTTCAGCTTGGCTGAACTCAACCATGCTAATGTCAAGCCCAAGTCAATAATTTGGTTTTTTAATGTTCTCTGTGGCAACTAAAGGAACTGATTTTTTTCATCACTTGCAATTGCCTTTGTGAAGTATGGACCGCCTTTGGCCGGGCTCATATGACACCTAACATCTGGATAAAAATTGAAAAATGTGATGTCAACCATGTGTTTTGTCAAACACAATTACAAACCCCTGGATAGTTAGAAAATATCTAATAATTGTTTCAGATTTCATCTGAATCATGTGTACACAGCATTTTGTGACTCCAAACTTTCACAGAGTTAAGGAACATAATCTCTGCACCCACCATTCCTCTGTTTTACAAGTCAGCCCCCAGCTCAAATGTGATGTCAGCTCCCCCCCCCCCCACTTAATATTTCCCCTGTGTGGTGTTTCCTCAATGCAAATGCATCAAAATTTCAACTCCATGAGCAACCGTTCATGCTAGAGTCAGAGGTCTTATATTTCAACTCTGTGTTGCATAAATGGCAGTAGAATTTAGGATATTTGAGTTGGAAAGTGGATCTGGAAAGGCAAAACCAAATCTCTTATTTTACTGAGAATGAAGCTGATGTTCAGAGAGGTTTAAGTAGCTTGTGCAAGGTCCCGTTGCTAGTTAGTGACTGAGCGAACACTTGAACCCATAACTTTGGACTGCTACCACTACCCCATCTTTCCTCTATAGGTCATAACCTGCACATTTTGGTCACATTATCATTTTGCAGGAAGGTGAACTTTGTGGCTATGAACTTATTTAGAGCTTCCCCAAATAGTGCCAGTCATCCCTAAAATGACTCCTCCTTCTAAACATCCAAAAAAGTTGAGGCTTCAGAAATATGAACAGTTTCTCTGCATTATTAAATAGCTAAGCACCATAGTTATCATCTGTCTACCCACTGATCCTGGGATTTATTGTTCAAATATTTAATGCCAACTCATGTGGCCATTACATTTAAAGGGACTTTTACATGAATTATCTCACACATGTGATTCTCTTTTATGTTTCTGTAACAATTTTATGTTTTTGCTATTACCTTGTGGAATGGAATGTAATATGACAAACACATTCATACAATATGATCTCATTTGCAATAGGCAAGGCAGGCTTATCTTTATTTTATATAAATGCATAAAAAAGGGAACTTAGATCTCTGTCTTCTGAAGTAAGTCTCTGAATAGTGTCTGAGTGTTCAAGGCCATTTGTTCAAGCCTTAGGGAGATTATGACCCGATAACTTCTTGCTCATTAATTTGTTCAATTAGAATTGTGATACAACCAAATATTCCATAACAAAATTTCCATGACTTCACTGTTTAATCATTATCATCAGATGAAATGTTATAAATTCATATAAACATGGTTCTGAGCTAAGAATTGTACAAACAAGCTAAATAATTTATTCTGAATTAATTTCAGAAAAAAATGTTTTATAATGTCTCCTTTGCTTTATAGTTAGACTCAAGATGATGAGTTAAAATAAGACTTACAAAGAGGGGCTTTTGGCTCAAAACTCTAAAGAAATGAACCAAAAGTTTGGAAATTGAAGCAATTAGTATATATTTTGCTCTTTTTAAGTCAGGAAAGATAAGAGGTGGAGTCAAGAATTTAGAAGAACATGATGTTTTAAAAATTATGGTGTTAGTGGATCTCACAGTTTTTTTTACCTGCAAAAAAAAATAATATTCACAGTAATTATCAGGCCACCAACCACAGTAAATGTAGGGCACACAGAATGATGAGGCACAGTTCTGGCTTCTAAGAAGTTTATGATGCAGTTGAGATGATAAGACATGGAAACAATTAGTGGAAAATATCCAATGTCATCTATTTAAGTGATGAGTTATTTTCCTTCTCCCTCATCCTCTTAGTCTACCACTTAATAATCTGGTTAGGGCTTTGCCTGAAGCTTCTAGTGATCAGTCATACCTTGCATAAAGGAACATACATTCTTTGTTCCTATTGTTCAAACCAGAAGTCAGTAAATTGATTAGGATAAAATGGCTCTTCATTACGAGGACTCGAAGTTTACAAAGCATATATGCTTTGCAAACCTCAATAATTCAGAAACCCTACAATGTTGGTAGCAAAAATGTTTTTCTCCATTTTACAGACAAAGAAGCTTAGGCTGAGACAGGCTCCCTTGAAGTGCTCAGTAGTGCTAGGATAGTTGTGACACGGTGACTTTTAACATAAACTTCAAATTTAATATTAAGGATTTTCAACCTGAAAATTGAGAGAACTGGTGAAATTCCTAACTTTACCACTTACTCTCTGTGTCATAAAGAGCATGTCTCTTTTGGTGTCTCCAGGCTCCCTTTCAGAAAAGAGCTCCCTATATTAGTAAAATTAGGTTTAGATCTGGGTGATAGAAAACCAGAAGTTAGAGTGACTTCCAAAAGATAGAAGTTTATTTCATTTGCTCATAAAAAAAAAAAAAAGCCTGGAGGTGAGCAAGCTGGGGCTGGTAAGGTACCCCACGGGAATGTGCTTGCAGACCTCCCATTACAGGGAACCTTGTAACTGACCACAAGCCACCCCTTCCTCCTGCTGCTCTCCACCAATGACTGACCCCTCAGTGGACTTTGGCGGGTGGACTCTGGACTGTTTCTCTTAATCTCCATTGGATCCCAGAGCAGCTCAGGAGGCTCCGCCCAACCTTCTCTTCCTCTTGCCTTCCCTGGGGATCAGACTGGCATCGAGGTCTCCCCCACAGCCTCTTCCAGCCCTCTCCCTATTTCCTCTCATATAGACCACTTTCCTTCATGAAATCCTTGCAAGTTTAATCCTGCTTTGACATCTTCTTCTTGGAGGACCAGGATTAACAAAACATAATATTTTGTAAAGAAATATAACTCATGGAATTCCTTGATTAAAATGACCTTTTGGGGAAAACTAAAGTTTGCTAAGTGTATCTTCAGGATTGTCTTTCATGTCTACATCAACCTCCAAAACATCTAAGTTCTCTTTGAAGATTATTTTTAATTAGGGCAGCACCTAAATACTTTATATCATTTCTTTTTACGTACAATGGCAATGATTTACTAAGCTTTTAACTATAGAATTAGTATAAGTATCCTGAAGCAATATTTTTAAAATTCAAAATAATTTACATATGCATTTGAAGACTCTATTACTAAAGGTCTTTTATACTTAAACTGCTTGTTCATTCATTTGAAAAATATCAAATATTGTGCACCTACTATGTGTTAGATATGAAATCAAACACTACAGAGACAGAAATGAATAAAATATAACTGCCCTCAGGGATCTTGCCATCTAGTCACAGAGAAACACTATTAAATACCAACTATCAATACTCCTTAACCACAACTTTTCCTTAGTGGGAATCCTGACTGAGGAAGGACCATGGACTGACCCCAAAGGGGCCTGATTGCTAATAGACTGCTGCCTCAGTTACCCCTGAGATGTCTGTCTATACACAGAGCAACTCTACAGCCATCTAGAGCAGCTATGTAACCAAAAAACTGCACACTTGAGCTGTTTTCTTCAAATGCATAAAAAAAAAAAAACCCCGTGTGGAAAGAGAGCTTGAGAGAGCAGAGGGTTGGGGAAAAAAAATAAGAAGCCAGAAGTTAGATCTAGGGTAGCAGAGAGGACAACCTGCCCATTGGAGTCTGACACAGAGAGAAGTTTGGCAAGTCATTAGATACCCACAGATGCCGGACAAAAGTACTGGGAAAGAGAAGGTCCCAGGAGAAAAAGTGGAAGAAAACACAGGCTTGGTTTTTTTTGGTTTTGTTGTTGTTATTAATTTTGCATTTCCCAAGAATCATTCTAGCATGTTTGGGGTATTGTCCTCAAGTTCTTTTTGCCAGCTCACACAACGGCAAAAAGTAGAGCTGCTATATTCCTCAGAGCTCATCAACTCAAAATTTCTTTTGAAGAAATTTAAGAACATTGAAAAGTAAATTCAATTTAGCTAGTTGTAATTATTTCTGAATAAATCATATTTCTGAATAGATATGTTTTATGTTGAATATATCAAATATGATCATTTTATGAGCAAAACAAGTTGTTGAATCCATTACGTAGTTTAGTGCTCTCGAGTCACTACTAAAGTGACTTTAGTTCTGTAAAACGCTCCTAAAAAATAAACATTGCTTATGTTTCAAATTTTGCCAAAATGTCTTTTCTTTCCCAGCTTAGTTCTTTTTACAGAAATTCTATTATTTTATACAGGATCACTTATGCAAAAGCAAGCAGTTGTGAATGGCAAGGGTCCAAGGAGTAGGTAAAGCTCAATAAGACAAGCAGAATCCTGAGAAGCCCCGAAGTTCACTAAAGACACTCTACCTGCTTTGTGGCTCCCTCCCCCCAACTCCTAGGAGAAATCTCCATGCCCACATTCCTTTGAATTCAATGGATGGAGGATAGACAGCTGAGTGGCTAAGAACCAGGAAAGGGACAGAGACAGCTGGGATGAGGGATGAGGCCACTTTAGAGCACTTAGTATTGGAGAAAAGCAGGAAGGAGAGGTCCTGGAGCCTAGGAATCTGGTAAGCAGTCAAGAAAATACACAGCAGATTGTGTCTGTCTTCAAAAATAAACAGTTGGAAGAGGTAGACACCTGAACTAATGAAAACTGGTTTCTTATGACTTTCTCTGAGGAAATGAAAATAGCTCACATACATTCATGGTAGATACAGATGTCTAGGAAATTAATTAATTGCAAGTTAGCCCTGAGGGTTCCTATGACATCACTGAAGGTGGGGTGTGGGGTGGGCACACATACACTAGAACACCCCATTCTGACAAGTCCTCTCTCCTCTCTGAGAAGCTGCCTTCCCACACACTGGTGCTCATGTGGTCCTGGCCCAGAGCTTCAGTTTGACTTTGTGGAACATCTGCCTTGGGATTGGAAGAGAAACTATCTAAATTCTACGGCAAGCAGAATTCTGGTGGCCACTGCACAGCTGGGCCAGGAGACAGGGGCATTTTGAAGGTAAGAGGGAGAGAGCTCTCTGAGAGCTCAAACATCACCTTCTTTGTCAGGCTAGCCAGAGGGATCCTTCCTTTGCCTCAAACTTGAGCAGTTTGTGCATCTTTTTTCTCATTTCTCCTAATTAGCTTGCATTCATTATTTTGAGCTTGTCCTTTTTCCCTTCAAAGACCACAAGTGTCCTGAAGGCAGTATCCACTTGCTTCACCGTGGGTGTTCATTAAAAGTTGGCTGAAAGGAATCAGTGGGGGACAGAACAGTGGAACAGGTCATGGCGATATCTGTATCCACTGTCTCTACTTCCCTACCACAAACTCTCTCCTCCTGGGTTGTTCTCTCTCTCTCTCTATCCTGAAATCTCCCTTAGAAAGGTTAGAAAACACTTCCAGGCAGTTACATCAGAAAGCTTCTAATCTTTTACCATCCTTCTGCATGTCTTCAATATACATTATGGCCTTCCTTCATTGTTTTAGGATACCTCACTCTCTTGGCTTCTCTTGCTTCCTCTTGGATCATTCATTCTCAGTCTTCTTTGCCTTTTCCTTCTTTAATATTAGCTAACAGCCATCCAGAAACACTAATTTTAATTCATTTGATAAAATTTTATAGAGTCCCTACTATGGGCCAGGTATTGTGGTCATGTTCTTAAAAGAAGAATTGGCTCATCTGACTTAAGTTGCCACCTCTGTGAGAATGTGCTGAACCTGGGATGCCAAGAGGGGGGTCAGTATATGTGATGCTGGCAAACAGGGGGGACCTCACCTCATTGTGGACCAAGAAACAGGATGGCATGGTACTCCGTTTCTAAACCGTGGACTTCTACTTTCCCTCTTTATTATCTTCCCCTTAATTGCTCTTCCCCTGCTAGCTATTATATATTGCTACCCACCTACATGCCATTCTTCTTGCAAAAAAGTGCCACCCTCCAGTCCCTTTTCCCACTTTTCAGGTTAAATTCCATTTGAACAAATTCCATTTCAGTGAAAGCCTCTTTACAACAAGTAAGTGATTTCCAAATCCCAAAGCATTGCTGAAATGACCCTTTCTTCTGATGACATTTCCTGATTCTCACCAGAAAAACATTGCTTTGTAATTTTGCAAACCATTTCCTCTATAATTCATTCTCAATTCAGTACAACCACCATTGCAGACATCTCCCATAGGAAAGTCTGTGTGTAGTAAACAAATAAAAACACTAATAGAGTCTCTGCCCTACAGAGGCTCCCTCTTTGGCAGAACGAGTAAGACCAAGTCCAGAGAAAGAGTCAGTTCCTTGGCCCAACATTTCCACCTGCCTCCAGAATAAATGCTTCCCATTAAGTAGCCAAATCCCTTCTAAAAGAATTGAAATATCTCTCTTCAACTCCACAATTTCTTGAAAAGCCATGATGAGATCCCCCTCTTCAAGGCAGCACCCATGTGAACAGGATCCAAACAGCTGGCCTCTCTTACTCCAAAATCAAGCTTAGTTCTCCACTGCTGCCTGCCTCCAAAGAATGGTTCTGGTCTTCCCCAGCAGACCAGGAGAGCACTAAGGGACTTCCCTATGCTTGACTTTGGGCCAACCTGAAGCTTTCCAGGATGCACAGCACCTGGATGAATAGTGGAGAAGAGAATGGAACAAAGATGGAGCCCAGAGGCATTCTAGGGTCCATAAAGAGTGTCTCCAACTTTTTCTCAAATGGCTTGAATTTGGCAAATCCCAAAATACTCTTTGCCAAGAACTTTTTTTGCCTTAATTTCTTAAACCCATGTGAATTTCAAAGGAAATTTGGTCCGTATGTTTCTGATTCATTTACACTTAACTCATCACAAAGTTGTTGTGAAATAGCCATTTGATGTCCAAGAAGCCTTTAGAAGTCCTTTCCTACGCCTTTTCTCCCTTGCCAATGCTAAATACAATTCCAATCCAGAATCTCTTTAAGTTGGATCTAAACTCAGAACTGAAAGAGAACTCTTGTCTTGATAAAACATTCTTGTCAGCAAGTAGATGATTTAAACCCATGGGAAAGAGAATTCCCTGAAGCTCCTGAAACTTCCTCCAATTCAGGGCTCGTTTTCTCCTTTCTGAACTCATGTTAGATCAAAAGCAAAAATGTTGAGATATACATGGACTACATGGACATTGCACCAGATTCCACCTCAACCACAGCAGAAACCCCACAGAGAACAGTTGCTCTAATGGTTGCTAACAGATATTTCAGTCTCCAGTCTTCAGGACACTTGGTGTCACTTCTGAGTATTGAACTTTTTCAGCCACAAGAGTCTTTGATGTCTCGACATCCACCAGTATCCAACATGCAAAGTAGCCCAGACGTGAGTGTAAAAGGCCAGGAGTGAAGAAGGTCTCCATTTACCTCATACATAATATAATTCAAATAGAAGCCAAATTCAGTGTGATAGAGTTTGGGAGGAAAAGAGGTATCACAACTGTGGTTTCCAGCTGGTCTTTTGGTGTGGGCATTGAGATGTTGGTTTTAGTATCAAATACTAGAAAGGAGACACATGGGAGTCTGGACAGGTCTTCGTACTTGCTCAGGGCTCTGTATACACGAGTGAACTCAGAAACCTCAGGCATCCTGGGGAAAGTAGGCATTGCCTGCCAGCGTGGACAGGAAAGTGATGAGGGTGCACCCTAGGTACTTGTTGGCTGGGCGTTCACTTGGGCCTGTGTGCTGCCTCAGCGTCCTCATCCTCCTTCCTGCCCACGAGTTCCAGAAGAACAAAGACTCTTCAGATCCTGTGAGATCAAGACTGGGTCACTGCGGGAGGAGAAATCTCTCCTAAACAATCCCCTCCTTCACCTCTGTGCTACCCACTCCATCTTTTCTTATTTCCTGCTTAGTCTAAAATCATTTTCTTAAGCATTTTTAAACAATATTTGCATTTAATCATCTGAAAAAATATCCTTTATAGCAGCCTCAGAGCTCTTTCAAATACCCCTCCATGAATCTAAACATAACTTGAACCATTTCAAACAACTCCCTCTTGGCTCAGTAAAGTTGCCATGTTTTTTCCCCTTATTTTAAATTGTGCAAACAATTAGACATTTTGAAAACGGCATACATCAAGTAAGGCAAGTCAGGTTTTAATTACTTGAAAGCATTTATAATCCCTGCTGTCAGAATCGGCCTTCTCCCTCTAGGCACATAACATTCGAACAATGTTGTGATATCTTTCTGGTTTGACCTAAATATCTATTTACTTTGTTGAGTCAATAGAAAGCCTGATAGATCAGAAATTATACATGGGTGGTTAAAGAGTACATACCTGTCACAAGATGCCAGAGTTAAGAGGAATTGTAAAATTAAACGCATCTTTAGAGGTTTGTAACTAAATTCACATTTGTATTTAAATACCAAATAATCTTCCAATTTTTATGCATAGTTTTCTGTCGTTGTAACAAAAACATGATGTCGCGCTCATGCTGTGAGCACTGTGCTTGGTTTCCTTGTTTACATTCCCAGCTGTAAACACAGTCTTATCCAGGCTTACTTGGAAGCAAACTTCCCATTGTTTCCTGCACTCACCATGTTGAGAGATTTCTAGAATTTTTCTTCACATTTTCATTCTTTATGCATTATTGGCCCATAGGTGCCTAAGCTCTCCTTCAGGATCAGACCACACTTCCACCTACCCAAATCTCAATGCAGGCTTACCGGTTCTTCATTTTAACCTCTCTCAGATTTCAAAACTAAGCTATAAATAGAAAATTGTGCCAAGGGTATTTATGAAAAGTCATACATGCAAATGTCTTCACTGTAGCCCTACTCCATTCTGTATGTCTTCTCAGCTACCTAAAACCCACTCATCTTTCCGGGCAAAGCTTAGCTCTCTCAACTGTCACCAGAGCCACCCTGGCAACTCCAGGGAGAGAGTTTTTAAATAAAATTTTTAGTTCTCTTAATTGCCCTCCCCCCAAAAAAGGGTGGGTGAGTGGGGGATACTACATTGGGGCAGTGGCTGTAAACAGTATTAAAATGGGGGATCCCTGGGTGGCGCAGCGGTTTGGCGCCTGCCTTTGGCCCAGGGCGCGATCCTGGAGACCCGGGATCGAATCCCACATCAGGCTCCCGGTGCATGGAGCCTGCTTCTCCCTCTGCCTATGTCTCTGCCTCTCTCTCTTTCTCTCTCTGTGACTATCATAAATAAATAAAAATTAAAAAAAAATTAAACAGTATTAAAATGGGTTTCACTGAATTGCTCAGAAGAAGGCTGAAAGAGGGTATTGAAAAAGAGAGACAAAAGAAAGAAGAGAGACATAGATGATGGTTGGAAGGAACTCAAAGAAAAGGAGAGAAGAATATTGAAAAGCAAATTCCAGCAAAAGACCATTAAGTGTATTAAATGGAAACAGGGCAAACAATGTGAATAGGAAGAGAAAATAATTAAATTCAGAGGGACTCTGCCTGTGTAGAAATATGGATTCCAGAAATAAAATTCCCCAAACGCACATTTTTGTGACCAACTAACACCCACCTTACACTGTGGAATTAGAGTACATGTGCACACACATACATACACACACATACACATACTCCTGACTGGCTGCTCTCCCGAACTAGATGAAGTCACTGAGGGTGCCCTATGGCTGAGGAGACTAGCCCTGTGCATGGCCCCCACTCCCCAAACCCCACATCAGGGGTGGACTCCCCCTTGTTGGTGCCGGCAATGAGTCACCCATCACCACAACTCCTAAAACCTCAGCCATCACCTCCCAAACACCATTAACGTAGACTCCCCCCTCATCTCCTAGCAGTGTCCAGCAGGCAAGAGGCCACTGGCATTCCAGAATCTACAGACCATCTCCGCACAGACTCTTGCCAAGAAGTTCTCAAGCGCTGGGTTTTGGATTTACATAAAAGGTAAAAGCCCCTGCCCCTTGGTTTCCTCTCCATATTCCACCCAGATGGGGTCCTCTGTCAGGGATTCTATGCTGCCTCTCTGGCAACTACATAGAGCCTTTCTCTCTGTCCCCTGAATGATCATATCTTTAAAAATAAAGGAGGCAGCTGTCCCCTTTGCACTATACTCCGAGGATGTTCCTTGGAAGCCAGTCCACCTTTCAGATCTTATTACAGCCTTTGTGTTTCTCACTATATCTTTTGACAGAGGGCTATTTTTCTGATTGCCTTTCCACTTACAGCTATTTGTTTCTAAAACACAAGATCAAGGGATCCCTGGGTGGCGCAGCGGTTTAGCGCCTGACTTTGGCCCAGGGCGCGATCCTGGAGACCCGGGATCGAATCCCACGTTGGGCTCCCGGTGCATGGAGCCTGCTTCTCCCTCTGCCTGTGTCTCTGCCTCTCTCTCTCTCTCTCTCTCTCTGTGTGACTATCATAAAAAAAAAAAAAAAAAACACAAGATCTACTTTTATACTTTATATTTTATTCTTCATCATTTTCTAGATAAAAATATATTCCTGAGTTCTGGTATGGGAACAAATAGCCAAAATTCTGTAGTCTTTGAACGCAACAAAGAACTTCCTTCTGCTTGTGGTGTATATTTAGGGCAAAGGAAGATGCATATGATTATCTCATTTTTTAGGCCAGAATGATGTAGCTGAGGTGGCAAGGGATGGACAAGAGATGTCTTGAGGTATTGAAGGCCTTCCATAACATTGCTGCACTTTACAAAGGCAAAGTGCCCAAAGAAAGCTCCAGAATATACAAGTGACCCTGTGTTTACTGTTACATAGAGAGAAAAGTAATGTTTGCGATGCTAAGACGACAAAAGATCCTTAAGTGACTTCTAAAACAAAAAATCAGTAATATCTAATGTTCTTGAATATGTTTTAGCATGTTTTTAAAAGGTTAGGTGCTCAGTATAACATATTACCCGGAAAATCCTATTCCCTGACCATCCTGTATGAAGAGAAAAGAGCTACATGTAATATGCAAATTAGCAGAGATAGGAGTTAAGAGATATGCCCTAAGTTAGGGCAGGCCAAGCCCAAGCACTGGTTTTTCAGGGAGATTGAGGGGAAAAAGAATAGAAAGGATGCAAACTGGAGAATAGAGGGTGATGGAGGCTGTAGTCAAAGATGAAACTGGAAGAAAATTGCAAGCAGGGCAACCGAGGGACTTTCTATGGTTTCCCGGAAGCCATGAAGCCCTCTCATGAACAGTGCATGCACCCACAACATTTTGCAAACAGTGTCAAGGAGTTCAGAGACCCCCTCAGAAGCTCCCACAGCACCCAATAGTAAATCATAACATAAATATCTTAAGCCTACAGGACCGTGGAATCAAGATATTCGAGAAACAGGAAACTGGTTTAACACAAAGACAGCTGTACCATCCAAAACAAATTGACCTCTGAAGATTATTTTGGTTCAATGAAGGGAGAGGGGTTTGCTATTAAACCCTGTGCCAAACCCAGGCATAAATAGCCCTCTATCTCATTTCGTTTTCCTTAGAGATAGCCATTCTTCAAAGTTCTTAAATGTGAATATCATTTTAAAATTTTTTTGATGCTTCTAACTCAATAATTTCATGTGGTAATAAAAATAATTTGTGGTTAAGTGCTCTCCAAGGATCCTGCTCCAAGTGCTGCAATTCCTTTCATTTGGCCTAGAGCCCTGGTGACATTTCCCTGCAAAGGGTCTCCCATGGGTTCCAACTGGATCTTTTGCATCTCTGGATAATTGGCGTTTACTTTATGTTGAGTCAGTTCCTAGTTCCAGCGTTGCTGTGTCAAGAGGTGGAGCCAGATGCCAAGTTGTCTTGGGGGATTGAGACTTCAACATTTCCGACTCTTGCGCCAGAGAGGGCTACCTTCTGAGGGAACCCATTCCAACAAGAGCGAACAAACTATGGAAAAATGTTCAGTCATAATTAAGGATTTGTAAGTCAAACCGGTAATAAGTTACTACTTGACAGCATGTTTTAGAGATAAAAACACAACCTTATTCACAAGGGCTGGTGGCACTGCACCACTGTACAATCCCTACCAGACTGAAGCATGTTTTGGTAAGTCATAGGAAGAACAGTAAAAATACTTCTTCTCTTTGACCCAGAAATTCCATCTTTAGGAAAACTTGAAAGGAGGGGGAGAGCAGAAATACAGAACTCAGATTGTTTCCAGGAGCATCACCGATACTATGGAAACAAGAAACAGCCTAAACACTCAACAATAAGCGATTGGTTATCGAATTATGGTTAGTCCCCTAAGGGGACTAACCATAACCCCCCCCTAAGGGACACTGTGGTCTCCAACGACCATAATAATTCTACCCCCAGGCCAGTGATTGGCTTATGAAATGGCCACAGGACTTGATTCTGGCCACTAGGAGAAGAGGAAAAGTTTTCTCAGGAGTTTTGGGGGAAGGTATCTCCTCCTAAAAAAAGAAACAGGAAGAAACAATTCATCCTCCAACCCCGGGCACCATGCTGGATGTGCTCCCTGGAACCTCTGCAGCCCTCTTCAGACACATCTAAGGGGGGAGAAGACTATGGCGGAGAACACACCGGAGAAATGGAAAAATCTGAGACCTTGACGACAACAGAGTTACTAAGTCAATCAACCCGGAGCTGCAACTTCCATCACATGAGAAATACTCCACAGCTGTGAAATACTAAACCTTCTTACAACTTAAGCCAGTTTGAGTGGAGTTTTTCTGTAACTTGCTGCGAAAGAATCTGATAGAATCAAAATTAAATTCATCTTGCATAGCCATAATAACAGTGATGACTAATGGAAACCTATGGAAGTATTTGTCAATAATTTGAAGTAAGAGTAAAATCCCCAAAGTATATCCAGTGTAACTATAACCCACCTAAAAATCGTGAGTATATCTATACATATACATAAAGAATAGTATTAACAAAAAATAACTATATCAGAGTTAAAGACTTTAAGAGTAAATTATAAAATATTTTTAAGTTTTTAATTAATAGTGTTTTAAGTGTTGTCTTCTATAATTTTTCTTCACATATCTCAGGTTGGTGAGCATCCGTTGGCTAAGGGGCCTAGCTGATTCAATCCAATTTCAAGTACAGTTGCCAGAATATTTTGATTTTATATAAATCAAGTTCTGTTGCACCAACAGCTAACCCAGAAATCTTAATGCCTTATAACCAGAAAGGTTTATTTATTGCTTAGGCTACAAGTCCATTGGGGTTGGATGGGGCAGTGAGATTGCTTTGCTCATCAGAGTCACTCAGGGATTCCAACTGATGGAGCAGCCGCCATTCCAACTGTTGATTGTCACCATGCCAGAGGTTAAAAGAAAAAAAGCATGCAAATTGCATACAGGATTTTAATGCTTCCGCCACATTATTGCCACTCACATTTCATTAGCCAAAATAGGTCACATGGCCATGCCTAGGTTCAAAGGAAGAGGGAAAGTACAATTCTCCCATGTGCCTGGAAGCCCCAAGTATTTGGCAAACAGCCTTAATGACTACCACAGGGTTGCAACAAATGGCTGTTAGATGCATAGTGCCATTATATGTACAGGACGTAGACTTAGAAAACAAAACAAAAAACCCCCAAAACCCAGAGGTAAGGAGAGATGAAGCCTATATGTAGTAAAATTAGTATATTGAGACACAAAACATCCCACCTGTTTTAAATATATGCTTAACTTCACCCAGCAATTGCTTCTGCAGGTTCATATGGTTGCATAAAACATGTGGTGCAAGTCTCAGCATATTATAAATACAGTGGAGACTTTTATATCATTCCTAAAGTGCTCCTTTGAAAGACCACCAGACAGAAAATAGATTAATTACTACACATCTCCTGTGCAGTATCTGCGTGCCTCGCCCGAAGCAGCAAATGATGAACCCACCTAATAGGACATACCTAACACCTCTCTACTCCCTGCTACCTTACTGCATGTTTTGATAGTTTTTGACATCTCAACATTCTGATCTCAGATCAAGCATAAATTCTGAACTGTGACACCCAAAGTCTCATTCCTCATCTCATTTTTCTCTTCTTCCCCTACCTGACTTCATTCCCCTGAACTCCCCCTGGATTCTCCAGGTCAGAGCATGCTCTTCTTTCCCCATTCCCTTTTCTTCTTCCTTAGCTGCTTTCTCCAACAGTCACTAAAAAACTCTGGACATCTCAATCTAAAAATCAGGTTCTCTCCTCCTTGTCATGGAAGGAGAAGGTGGGGTTCCTTCTCCAGGGATTCTGCTTCTGACAGCAGTCTGGGAGCATATGCCCAGCAGGATGGCCAGGCCTTGGGCTACGGAGATGGAGTAGCTGCTAAATTAGGTGGGGAGAGATGAGTTTTTATTACCCCCTTTTTGGCCTATTCTTTATCATTTTATGCATGTGTGTGTATAGTAAAATTATTTATATGTAGTAAGATTTCATATATAATATACATACATATATTATATATTTAATAATATATTACATGCAAATTATATATAATAAATAATATAATATATATAAAATTTTACCTTTCCCAGAGTGTATCAATAAGGAACTTTAAGATTATAAGTGCCAGAAACCTTTACTTAAACCACATTTTTTTCTCATAAAACATTCGAGGGTAGGGCTGATTTGAAGCAAAGCTTAATCCAGGGGCTCAAATGATGTCTTCAGGATGTGATGTCTCTGCCCTCCTTTCTCAACCCTGGCCTTTAGCAGATTTTCCCACATGAGTGGGGGATGGATGCTTGGAGCTCCATGGGTCACTTCTAGTTCTCAGCAGAACAAGCAAAAGCCTTGAGTTCCACACACTGTCCAGGACATGTGCCTCCCCCAATCCATTCACCAAAAACTGGCCCAGAATACTAGCTATACAGATGGAATGAGGCCAATCAGACTTGCTCCTGGTGGCAGGGTAGGGTCATGTCTCCCCAACCCAAAGGGGTGGATAGGAGGAAAGGGAATGCTCTGGACAGGTAATGTTATAGACAAGTTATAGAAAGAAGATTGAAGGATGCCAGTAACCCTGACAGGTTCTCACACTGCCTTTCTTCAGATTCCGCTCCTTTCCTTTGCTCCCTTCAAAAATGGACTTTCTTTTGTTTCAGGAGTATTAGTGGAAGATGGTCTTGTTCAGTAACAGTGATGGTTTCCTGTGTTGTTCCTTCTAAAGCCATACTTCTATCTTAATGGGGACTTCCTGAAGACCCAGAGAATCAGAAGGAAGAACCTAGGTCTGGTCTTTTAAACACCTAGTGTTGGGTCTCAACTCAGAGACCTCAAAGAACTCACTTTGTGGACCTGGTTTTCTAATTTACAAATACATAATTTACAAATAATTTAAATTATTTATTAGATTATTAAATTAAAATAATTTACAAAAATTTACAAATAAAGGAGGATGAACTAGATGATCTCCAAAGGCCCACCATCTCTGGATGTGGTGATTTGATTGTTCTAGGACACTGGGATAGGGTTGCAAAAGTTACCCACTTAATACCTCATAGCTGACAAAAGGTGCCCACACACCCTTCCAAGTGAGAAGCTCTTTCTTGTACACCACAGCTGTCACATGGTAGGAGGGGGATGTCAGAGGATTGCTGATCAATTGGATTTGAGGGGGAGGAGACATGGAGAAGTCACAGGCACCACCACATTTTTCAGGTCATTAACAGAGATGACGTGCGATCCCTGGGTGGCTCAGCGGTTTAGCACCTGCCTTTGGCTCAGGGTGTGATCCTGGAGTCCCGGGATCGAGTCCCGTATCGGGCTCCCAGCATGGAGCTTGCTTCTCTGCCTGTATCTCTGCCTCTCTCTGTGTGTCTCTCATGAATAAATAAATAAAATCTTTAAAAAGAGAGAGAGAGAGAGAGATGGCGTTAAAATTGGAAAGGAAATGGCGACTATTTTCCAATCCATGACATGGACAAGTTTGATTTTAGAAACATCTGGATAATGGTGGTCATGGACAATGATGTAGAATGTCCAGAAGACCATTTAAGAAGAATTGGAACTTGGCAGCTCTGACAGGGCTGGGAATATGGACACCTCAATGGATTGAATAGGAAGCATGATAGAACTTAGAAGGGTGGGTGAGAGAGTCCTGGGGAAGTGGTGGAGAGTGAGGTTCTAGGACTCTTCCCAGTCCTAGAACCTCACTTTCAGACCTACTTTCCAAGGTGAGTGGGGGGATGGCACACAGAGACTTACAAGAGGAGAGTCAGGAAGATTCACAAAATAATCACTGAAACCTAATGGGAAGAGAGTTTCTGTACGGTTGGCCTGAGGACGGGGAAGGAGAGGGGTAGGGTAAAAGGAAAACCGAGGGCCGCTGCTGCCTTCCCTCTATTTTTTTTAATTAATTTTTTTAGGGGAGTTCAATTTGCCAACATATAGCATAACATCCAGTGCTCATCCCATCAAGTGCCCCCCTCAGTGCCCATCACCCAGTCACCCCCACCCCCCGCCCACCTCCCTTCCACCACCCCTTGTTCGTTTCCCAAAGTTAGGAGTCTCTCATGTTCTGTCTCCCTCTCTGATATTTCCCACTCATTTTTTCTCATTTCCCCTTTATTCCCTTTCACTATTTTCCTATTCCCCATATGAATGAATGAACTGGAGGGTAGATGCTGAGTGAAATAAGTCAATCGGAGAAGCACAATCATTATATGGTCTCATTCATATGGTGCCTTCCCTCTAAAATGCACTGATGCCATCTCCTCGGTGGAGGCGGTCCCAGCAATGATGATGGGAAGAAGCGAAAGAGAAACTGGAGGTTGAAATGGGGGCAGTGAACGCAGGTGAGACGGGAAAGTTCTGTCTGTTTAGCAGTACGGGGAGGGGGCAAGGGGGTGGGAATTGGGAAGGCTTGGAGAGGCATGAAAGAGCTTAGAAACACAACTGTGAGGAATAAATTGGTGAATCTACCACATTAAGGTTTTCTAAACTTTGTCCAGCAGAGCTGACATTAGTGATGTCAGGTTGTACAGCCTGTCCCTCCAGGAGCATGTTAGAACTGGATGTCAAGGCGATGAGACAGAAAGCTAGAGCAAAACTTCACAGAAAGTAAACGAAAGGGGCTTTTGTATTTATTCTGAGCCTGCAGGGTTCTCTGAGAAGACAAGGCCAGGACATTATCATAATTCTCCCACCGCCCCCCCACACACCCCCTTGGGGCCCAGCAGATCCAGACTCAACCAAAGGTAGGGGCAAACCGTCTAGAAGATAGGAATTATTAAGGGGTGAGCAGAATGTCTTCCTCAAGAGAAAAACATGCACTGCCACAGACTCCCACACAGTCTAAAAGGAAATGAGGCACCCCCACGAAGGGGATTATGATGTCTTGCTTTATACCAAAATAAATCTGGTGCAGAAAATATCATCTCACTTCGTATGTGAAGTAGACCATTGGGGAGGAGGGTGCATCCACTGCTGAAAGAGTCTGCAAAACCACGAGCCTCTGAAGGGCCTTTTCTCAAAGGAAAGGGAGAGACCAGACGGAAGGGCCGCTTGCTAAGCAGGTGGGAGACCTGGGCGGCCCCTCCTGCAGACGCCGAGCCCTTTGCGGGAGAGCCCGGGCGGGGCTCCGTGCTGCCACCTAGTGGGAGCAGCCGGTCATTCCACAGGCTTGGGAACCGCCCGGAAAGGAAAACTTCCTGCATCCCAGTTTTAAAAAAAAAGAAAAGAAAAAGAAAACATCAGCCGGGAAAGTCTGTCCGGTCCAGAGCATCCGTAGCGCGGCAGCAACCGGCCTCCTGACAGCTGCAAACACAGCCCTGGTTATCCGGCTCGGTGGGCGAGCGAGGCCCAGCGACGCTCCTCCTGCTGAGCGCTGGGAACAGGTGGGGACAGGTGGGGACAGGTGGACCCCGGGCCCCCGGGAACACGTCCTCTGCTGTGGTTTCAATCCTAGCACCAACACCACCTCAATCTCTCTCTCTCTCTCTCTCTCTCTTCTTTTCCCTTTGGATCTGGGCTTTGTTAGACAGCAGCCCTTTTCAGTTCAGGACTTGGTGATGAAACAATCAGTGACCACTCAGTAGGCAGAACACACCCTCGTTCACTTGGGGGGAAGAGATGTGACAAGTTAATGAGATACAGCCCAAGTCTCCCCCGTTGCATCCCGGGCTTCTGCACAGGCCGCCAAACGCTCCCAGGAGGCCAGTGGAGCCGCCAACCAAGGTGCCAGCGTGGGCAGGAGCCCCGCTGCCAGTTGGGGGGGGGGGGGCTTCCTTGTCTCTCTTCTGTGCTTCGCTTCCTTGGTGAAGTATCTCCAAGGCAAGCCGGCTTGTTGACTGAGCCACGTGTCAGCTTAGAGATGGCCTTTCTCGGCGTCGCCAGGGCCACCTGGCCGCTGCAGCCCCGCGCCCTCACTAGCTGTGCGTGGCAGAGAAAGCAGAGCAGGCTTCTGCAACCGGTCACCTGGCATCTCGGGAACAAGGACTGACAGAGCGCTGGAAGACGCCTGGAACCCACGCTTATTGCAATTTCAGGCAGGATCCTTAGATATGTTTTCCCCACTGAACAGAAATGTTATATCACTTACTTAAATAATTTCACGAAGACAGCTTTGAGATGGAAAATGAAGGAAAAAAACCATGTGAACTCAGGATAATATTGCCAAAGGCAGTGCACTATCTATTGTTTTAAGAAATAACTGACTTTTAAAAACCTCCAGACGATTCATAAATCAAAATCATTTTTCCCTTGAGAACAATCCAGAAAGAGTAAAATATTCAGAGCACCAAACTTTCAAAAGACCTGTTGGATTTAAAGATTCTATCCAAGAAAATAACCCTGGATTACTTAAATGACCGTGCAGCTCTTCAAGGCACAGATGAAAGACGCCACCAAAGTACCGAGTGTTATTAATAACCCTTGGTGTCCAGCCATCTCCTTCCCCGGCTCTTTCAGGCAAGGATCTGCCTACTTCTATTTTGTCATTTTATTTCATTATGTAGTTTTCCGAGATCTGCTCTGGGGCTCCCTGAGCTAATGGGGAATTCTGCTTAGAGATGGGGCCATACAAGCACGGGAACGTAAAGCAGAATCTCATGAAACCCAATGACCCTATTAAAGGATTTTGGAGACCTGCAAGCATGGCATCCCCCCGCAAAACACCACCAGCCCTGAGGCCAACAGGCCGTAGTCCCAAATTACTCCTCTAACAAACATATCGGTAGAATAACCACCCTGGAAGTAAGATTGTGATTATTGTGCTAAGTCAGAAACTGTGCTTTCTGGTGGTGGCTGACCTTGAGTTACCTGTCATCCCCTCAGGGATCACCATACTGGCAGCGCCACACCTTACGGTGTGTGTTCACTCTCGGTGGCCAGCACCTGTGTCCCTCTTCCAAGGTCGGCCCCCGGGCACCCACTTTGCCAGCGAGTCAGGGAGCCTAGGAAGTGACGCCCCTTCTATGTCAGGCAGCCCTTAATCAATAATAGGCAAGTGTGACATTGTCAGTGCTCCCGCTCCCTTGCCACTGGTGGAAACCACTCTGAGAGATACACTGTGCTGTCTTCTGAGCCTCCTCTATAAAGCTGAGCCAGCAGGATGGCGGTGGTTTTAAAATATGTGCCTAAGTTCTTTGACATGCCTCCCTTCAAAAGATGGAGCCTAATTCCCTTTCCCTTAAATGCAGGCCAGACAGTGACTTGCTTCCAAAGAATAGTAGATGAAGGAAGTTACGCTAGGTGACATCCAAGGCTGAGTCAAAATGACTGGCTTCTGCCTGGCTTTCTCTCTTGGACTCTGCGCTCAGGGGATACCCACATCACAAGGATGCTTGGGCAGTCTTGGGAGAGCCTGCCCAAGAGTCTGTGGAGAGGAACTGAGGCCTCCCACCAACAGCCAGCACCAACTCCCTGGCCATGTGAGTGAGCTGCCTTGCAAATGATCCTTCCACCCCACATAAACCATCATGGGATGCAGGCCCCATGATGTCATATTTTTAGGATGTGCAGACCCTGAGCCAGGGAGGCCCAGCCAAGCCGCTCCTGACATCCTGACCTACTTAAACTCTTCGAGAAGATAAATGTGTATTGTTTGGGGCAATTTGTTACACAGAAATATAGAAAGGATAGAGTTTCTCTCCAAGGGTCTTTGCTCAATACTGTGCCCTCGCTAGCCTCTTCCTCTATAGTCATGCTTTCCCATCACTCCCCTATGTTCTCCCTGGGAGTGGCTCCTAAGAAATCCCTTTCACAAGAATCTGTCTCAGAACTGGTCAAAATTTCTCATAAAACAATTCCAATTCAGAGTTCTTTTTCCCAGCTCAAGTACTCTTCCACCCTAAAGGAATCTTCTTTTCTTGTTTGGTTCTGCCCTTTTTCCATAATAACTATCCTCATTCCTTTCTTTTGCCACCTAGAACTTCGCAACATCCCTTCCTCAGCTATGGGCCTCAGAGGTGAGGAGGTTGAAGTGATGAAACCGAGCAAAAGGGGAGGAGGCCCTTACCCCACCAGCTGGCAACACAAACATTTAGCCACCTTGGCAGAGTCTCTACTAGGTCCCACATCCTCAAAATGCCTGTGGGAGCTGTGGGTCTTCTGGCTGGATTCGGGGCGGGGGTGTCCCAGCTTCCTGGCTGTGCCTCAGGTGGTACAGGAGAAGCCTCAGGGGCTCAGGCCACAGGAGAGACAGGCAGGAGTCCTTGTGCAGACGGAGTGCTTCCCTGGGCATTTTGCAAAGCAACCTCATGAACCAATGTCAGTTCCTCTTACAGGTAAGCTTGAAGGAGAATGTAGGTTCTACAAAATCCATGCTTAGTCCATCTCTCTATAAAGGAAAAACAAAGACACAGATTATCTTGGGCTGTTTCCAGAACAGAAACTCATGGCCTTGGGAAGCAATCCCACTGTACTATAGACCATGCCGAACTATTGGACACAGCAGGACACCCACAGCCAGGGACAAACAAGCATGAAACCCACAGGGGCAATTCACAGGAACATTGTCTGAGACAATGAGAGAATCCCATTCCTCTAGATACACTTTACCTAGGAGATTGTTACTCAGACCAAGCCAGATTCTAAAGCCAGGGGATATCTGAAAAATTAATTAATTTATATTCTTTCCTTTATAATATATGATCATCTTCCTACACTGTGTCTACTTTTCTACTCTCAAAAGGAAATAATCTGCTAAGTGAATTAATAAGATAGGAAATTTGTGGGGAACATAGTCGACCTATTTGTAAGAAAAAAGCTTTCAAGAAGTTTTAGCACGTTTATATTTTATCTGCAAAATGTAGTTTCAGGAGGAAAAAACACTGTTAACAATTGTCCTAGCCTACATACATGTTTTAAGTAAATGTACATCCTTTTCAAAGTCCTTCCACCCTCCCCTCCCCCTCAAGGATATGGTATTAGTGCCACAGTCAAGCTTAAACAGATACTTATTTCCTCACAGTTCTGGAGGCTGAAGTCCAAGATCAAGGTGTCAGCAGGACTGGTTGCTTCTTTTTTTTTCAAATGATTTTAATTTTATTTATTCATGAGACACAGAGAAAGAGGCAGAAACACAGGCAGAGAGAGAAGTAGGCTCTCTGCAGGGATGACAACCCAGTATCCCAGGATCACGACCTGAGCCAAAGGATCAACCACTGAGCCACCCAGGTGCCCCAGGACTAGTTACTTCTAAGGCCTCTCTCCTTGGCTTTCCGATGGCCATCTCTTTTCCCCGTGTCTTCATATGGCCTTCCTTCTGTACTTCTGTAGTAATCTCCTCTCCTTTTATATTTTTTAAAGACTTTTTTAAAAAATTTATCTAAGGAAGAGAGCAGAGTGAGCAAGAGAGAACAGACACAAGGGGTGGGGGTGCAGAGAGAGAGGAAGAAGCAGGCTCCCTACTGAGCAGAGAGTCTGATGCAGGGCTCCATCCCAGAGCCCTGAGATCATGATCTGAGCCGATACATGCTGGTTATTTAGTTATTTCTTCATACAACAAATATTTCCTGAGAAATTTGTTTTCTACAGTTGTGCCATCAGCCAGGTACCAAAGACCCAGAAGCAGACAAGGCACAGCCAGTGCTAGAGTCCAGTAGGAAAGACAATTAAGCTAATTACTCTTATGGCATCTAAAAGAACACCTCACAAAATCCTGCAGACTAAATTGGAGTTCCCCTATGGAAAGGTACACACACAAAAATGTCCCTCACTTAGGGAATCATGGCCCTCCGGTAAAATCAAGATGTCAAGAGGGCTAATCCCTCCTGAAGATTCCAGGGGAGAACCTGTCCCTTACCTCTTCCAGATACTAGAGGTTGTTGGCATTCCTTGACTCCTAGGTACATCATTCCAATCTGTTTCCACTGTAATCCTTGTATTTACATTTAGGGCCCATTCAGATCACCTAAGATAATCTTCCCATTTCAAGATTCTTAATAATGATATGTGGAAAGTTCCTTTTGCCATGTACAGCAACATATTCACAGGTTCCTAGGCTTAGCACATGGAAGTCCTTGGAGAGCCATTATACGGCCTTCTGTACTGTCCTCCCATCTTCTGTCTCAATTATTTCCTCATTCATGAGCCAGGAGGCTCTCTTCTTAGGCATCTAGTGTTGGTCTTCCTGTTCTTCTCATTAGAAATTTCAGATACAAAATCAAGAAGAGAAGTCAATAGTAGGCAGAAGAGACCTTTAGTGATCTATCCATAAGGTTGGGCCTCCAGGATAAATGAGGAAACTGGACTCTTAACCTGGATGCTTTTAGAATCTTTCCCAAAATAAGACAATAGCATGTTTGCCAGCTTCAGGGATTGAGCCAATTGTGTAGTACCACAACGAAGAACAAATATTTCCCAACCCTACTGAGAAATTCTACAACACCTCATCCACATCCCATCCTTCAAGCACTTCAGAAACGAGGGGGAAGAGAGCTGGGCACATCTAGAGTAGCAGCAGTTTTCTCTGGTGAAGACATGATGGAAATGCCGGGAGTTTTATCAGTTTTATTCATCTGAGAACTGTACTCAGAAGCATCATTACGTTCCCAGATCCACAAGTGATATCCAGACCAAGGAATGTGTAAAGTTGTATGGTGGAAGCTGAAAATATCCAGACTTGTGAAAAACACAGAACAGGAAGACTAAACTCCCTCTGGAGATGATGAGAGAGATAGTAAAAACTTGAATTTTGACACGCATGTGCACGTGTGTCATACACACATACACACACGCACACACACATGCACTCACACACACTCTTGCACAGTGAGGGAAACCACCAATGAGATAAGAACCGTGAGCTTTGAAGAGTCCCTGGTGATAGAAGGGAGCCAGATGCCAGCTGATACATGCTGCCAAACCAGTAGACTATGTAGGAAGGCTTGACTGGATGAATCAACAAGAGGCCTGGCTGGAAAAGGTCCCTCAGGAGGTGTGGGACATATTAGTGCTTTGAACTCAAGGGATCAGGATTTTTTTTAACAAGCTTTAAAAAACAAGACGAAAGACATCATATGGTAAGGTGCTAGGCTCCTATTGTTTCTGGGCTTGAGTCCTAAAATTCAGGGCCAAAGGGAAGAATTAAGTGTGGTTTAACACGCACACACAAACACATATGCACTGATTTTTTTTTTTATATATATATAAATTGTGTCTGCAGAGGATTTTCCAGCCCAGGTTGCCTATGGTGAGAAAACAGAGACTATTTAAATAATCCTCCAGGGAAGGAACTGAGGGAGACAGATGTTTAGCAAGTCGGAAGCATAACACGTGAGACCAGTCCACCCCTTCACTCAAAGGAAATCACAGAGCTCCTCCTTCATTTGGATTTGAACCTCTAATCAAAAGGCTTCCTGGCTGCTTCCACTCTTTCTTGGCTTGATCTTTGTAGTCTGTAATGTTGCTCGGTCCTTAAAAGGGATATGAGGTTTAACAGTCATCTCTGTGTGCCTGCTATAATTTACTGCTCAATTTCTTCATGTGAATTGTGATTTTGGAAAGGCTGGATTCATTTAGTCTCAACATCAGGACATGTTGACTTTGGAGGACATGGGTTCGTGTCCCAACAGACTTCATCATGCTTTGGTGGCTAAGGAAAACTTCCTTTCTTGACCGATTGTGACTAAGTCTGGCTCAAAGAGTCTTGAAGAATCCATCAACATGTGGCTACATGCTAGCAGAAGAAAATATGAGCTAATCTTGAATCCTTAATGAGCATTTTCCACAGAAGAGCAAGGGAAGAAGGAAACTGATTTTCCTTCCTGTTTACTTACATTCTTACTATTTTTATGTGCTTTCCGTTTATTATCTTGTGTAATCCTCACAAGAACTAGGGCAGGAATATTTTTAGATGAGCAAACTGTGAGGCTCAGAGAGGTTAAGAAACCTCTTTATCATCACACAGCCAGTAGGTTTGACTCCAAAGCCTAAGTTCTTTGCTTTTCAATCTTTAGACATGTTAGAGTCTTGTCAGCCCTGCAATGTATTCTCCCTGCAATGAATTGTGGCCATAACCAGTCAGGATACAGTTTTCGTTTACTCAGAACTGTACTTACTAAAACTGTAATGTCTAAAGAAAAGAAAGTGTATCTAGGGTGGCCAAAGAGTGTGTCCCAAATAAACAATTGCAGATTGAGTGAAAAATGTATGGAATTGCATAGATGTCTACTGTCCTGGATGGAAAAACATGACATTCTATGACACTTTGACATCAACGTTTTTGGTTTAAAATTCCCAGCTCCTCTCTGTTTCTTCTCTGTGTTCTCTCATCCCACACTCACTCTGCTGCTGATGAGGTAGCCAGCTGGCACTCATCTGTGATGCTTCCATGGGCAGGCCTGGCTTAGTGATGACAGCCACCTTCTGGGTACCAGCAGAGGCAAACAGACTCGCACAGGGGTGACATGCCCACATGTCAAACTTACTACTCCCAGGCAACATCCAGATTTGCAATGGCAGTGCCTGCTCCCATTTGTAAAAAGGTGGTGTCCTTTCCCAAGAGGCACAGGGTTAGAGCAGGTATTCCTTCCTACATCATCATAGCATGTTCTAAGAGTCTAGTTATACACACACACACACACACACACACACACACACACATTTTTCTTATTTTCCTTCCATTGAAGGACATACTTCAATAACTTTACTTCAATAACATTTTCAGGTTCTTATGGATTCTGAGGCTTTTAGATGAGCAGTGACTACATAACTGGCAGGCTTGCTCACTAATACAATATCCCCTGGTACCAGCTTCCATGTGGATTCAATTCAAGTGTCAGAACAACCACTACATTTGGAGAAGATCGAGTATTCTTTGCAGACATTGGGAATGAGCTCCCCGTGGCGGGGGAAACAAAATCGAAGGGTAGCGGTAAGACTAGTCAGATATCCAGGTGATAATTCAAATTAGCTAAGCTTCCCAATTCTACAAAAGTAGCTATAAATCAGGCAAGAATCTGCCTATCCCAAAGACAGAGTCCTGACAACTTAATGGGAACCATCACAGGAATCACAATTTTTCAGAAATTTAAGATCCAGACAAAACTCAGAAGGATGAAAATTATACCCTAGAAATTAAAAGGAAAAAGAGTCTGAGTTTTTTTGTTTTGTTTTTGCAAAATAAGTTCTCCATCTAATGTCACAAAATGACCTTTCCAATTTTACGTATTGAGGTGAGGATAGTGATGGAAAAAGGAGACATGGACTCTAATGCATTAAATACCTCGAACCCATGTCTGGATCCGTACTCATGCCTCCAGTGAAAATAATGATGGGCCCATCATCCATGCATCCCTGAAGGAGCAATCCTGAATATTCTAAACTCAAGAATGCACCCACAGCAATGTATTAGCATCCCACTGGCTGTTTATTGACAACTTGGCATGTTCTCTGGTGGTGGGGCCACTTTAACATCCTTAATTGGTAGATACACATTTTCCACACCACTAGAACTTCAAACAGCAGCTTCTACGCCCTTTCCACATAAAACCCTAACCACTAACATGCCTCACAAAGGCCCACTAAAATATGAATCTACTTGAATACATAGTGAACTTAATTGCTAATATTCCTTGGCAAATCAGATACACTATTAACAGCGTAATAATGAGTATGCATAGAGGCTCCCCAGTGCGACCAGATGCGTGTGTAAAATAAATAAATAAATTAAAACTGCCACGCTAAATAAAGTTGTCCTGCCACCTCAGGTTACCATCTGTTTCTAGTTTCCTCCCCAGTTTTCCCTGAGCCTATTTTCTCAGCTCCAAACAACTCCAGCTGGCAGGCCTTAAGATGCAACGTGGACAGGCCCACAAGAGCCTGGTTACCTCCGGCTGCCGTGAGCTCAGATTTGGATGTTACCTCTATAAACAAGATCCCTGCCATCCTGCAACTTTTTGGTCTCACATTCCCTCAATTTAAGGAAAAAAAAAAAGAGGTGTGTGGGCAAGGGGGAGTGGAGGCAAGAAAGTAAGAGGGGGAGAAAAGGAAAAATTAAAACATTTTCCTGTTGAGGGGATGTTAATAATAGACAAGTGTTAGATTTGGCAATAAATTATTGTCCAGATGAAGGGAAAACAATTACAAATTAGAAACAGATTTATTCACACTCACTGCATTAATGAAAAGTTAAAAAAAAAAAGAAAAGAAAGAAAGAAAACTAAACTGTGTGTACTGTGTGGAAAAAAATAATGGCCCGGCAGGCCTACTTTTTATTAACAACTCATCA
Organism: Canis lupus dingo; assembly: GCF_003254725.2. Classification (NCBI taxonomy): domain Eukaryota; kingdom Metazoa; phylum Chordata; class Mammalia; order Carnivora; family Canidae; genus Canis; species Canis lupus. Next base: position 45,315,347 of record NC_064254.1, read on the forward strand.
GTAAGCAGGTTGTAATTCATAACAAAGAATTCACCCCAAGGAACGCCACATGACTGTGAGCTTTTTGAGTTTCCTAAGAAAATACATATGTTGTTCCACTTGGTTTCCTTTCAATAAAACCCACCAGTTAGCACTTCATTTTCAAGCTGTTCTGACAAATCAGGTGAGTTAGCTTTGTAGAAAAAACAGAAGCCAATTTTTCAGCTGAGAATTTTAGGGAATTTTTTTAATAACTTAAATAAATTTCCCAAATGGCAAGGAAGCCATGATAAAGGCTATGAAATGAGTTCATTTGGAACAGCTTGAAAGAAGGTCTGTTTTAATTCACTTCATTAATTTTTCCTGAGGAAATATTTAAGGATACATCCCTTGCTGCTAAGGTATGTGTCAGAAGGGAGGAGAAAAAAAGAACTGTATGATTTCTGTGTTTTCATAATCCCTCGAAACATGATTAAAGGTTTTTGGAAAGCCCTCTCAGCAGCTCTAGTAAGTAGAAGCCTTGAAAATGATAATAGCAGGGACTCCCTGCTTTCAAACACTCAACTGAACTAAATACAAATCCCAAGGCTCTGCAATATGGCCACTGCCCATGGTTCTAATCTGACTTCCCCACGACTACCTAGGTACCAGGTAAACCAGCCTGCTGGATGTTCCCAGGAGAGAATGGGTATATGCTACCATTCCCTCTGCAGCTAATGACCTTCTTCCTACCAGACTTCCTCATATCTTCCAAAGTTTTCATCATCCTTTAAACCCATTTCATGTCTACCTTCCAATGAAGTTTGCCCTAGTCACTCTAAATGAGTGAGCAAAGCAATTCTCATTGAATCTGCATAACACAGTGCTTATTTGTTTTTCTGTCTTGTATAAAGTCTCCTGTAAAAAATTTGAGAATTCAGTTTTAAGAAAAGGTATACATAGCCAGTGTGTGTATTAGAGGTGGTAGCTTGACCAAACAGGACATTTCTTGGCGCCCTTGTAGTTATTTGTGGTCATGTGACTATGCCTAGGCAATGTGCTATGAGCAGAAGTAACATGTTTTCTACTCACTCCCTCCGCCCCCACAACCAACACAGAAGACTTGGAGTGAAATGGTTATGCACAAGATGGAGATGGCCTGGACCCCTGAGTCACTATGGTACACTGTCCTGGAGAGCTGCTCGACCTGCAGCCTATATATAGGATAAGAAATAAGAATTTGTTATAACGTAAACCTCTGAGATTTGGAGCCAGCCCAGCCTAGCCTATTCTGATTAATTTAGTATAGACCTAAGTGTCAATATTGTGAATTATGTACTTGACCATATTTCACTTTTCACTTTGGATGCCAGGAAACTCAGAATTTGAAGCTCTAGGTTGACCACTATGGTCACTATCCATGTTTCTCCCTCTTTTTATATGTGATCATAGTTTGTTTTTAAATCTAAAATTTCCTCATTTCAATTTAATGTTATTTTATTGTTCTTGTGAGGTTCTTCTTGTAGGTAGTTTCATGTACATTCTTTAGGATGAGGCATGGTATATATATATATATATATATATATATATATATTTATATGGAGAGAGAGCGGGAGAGAGAGAGAATTAATACAGTTGTCTGTATATGTACTTTTCTTACTGTTAATAATAGACTGTATCTTCAGGGCAGGTACTGAAATCTACCTGTCTTTATATCCCTTTAAGTTGCTAACATAATGCCCTGTTTAATAAATATTTCTTTAATTAAATGAACTATGAGGAGACTGAATATGAAGACAATGAAATAACTGCAAGGTCACTATGTCTGGTTGTTCAATTTGTGCACTGCACAAAGGTACCTGCTGTGGGGATAAGTGAGGTAAGTAAGGGCTGAAATCCAGTCTATGTTATGTCAAGTCTTACACCTTGGCCCTGGAGGAAAAAGTCCTTTTTGTAATTTATTACCTGGAAAGGATACTATTTTGTATTTTATCCACCCAGAGGGAGCATCTTTTTTATAATTTGTAGAGGTAGAAGTGCTAGCTTCTATCCACTGAGAATATGAAAACATCTCATTATGGAGTTAAAAAATAAGGCAGAAGTATTGGTGATAGAAGTAAAAGAAAAAGAGTAAATGGAAAAAAATGTACCAAAATGAAGATATAGATATCCCAAAAGAATTATATATCACTGGAAAGACATACCAAATGCCTTTTAAGATATTGCAAATTCATTTTTGCCTTGACTATTATGAAGCTTTCCTGATGCATAAAACCAAAAGAATATGTAATACTTTTTGGCTAATGCCAACATCAAAACTATGAAAAAAAAAAAAAAACCCACAATGATACATTGTTGTGAGTGATGATATTACTAGAAAATGTGCATTTACCCTCATGGTTAACATATCTATTGTTTGGTTTCATTAAAATATTAGCACCTTTGAGCCCATCCTCCCCTGTCCCCACTTTCCCCCCTTGATGTATGAGTAACATGCTGTTGTACTGCCCAACTACAAGCACATGGTCACTGAAGGTGGCCAAGGGAGGAAAGGCTTCCAAGATGTGGAATTCTCACAATCCATAAGCTTCCCATATGGCATGGGTGATAGATATACTGCACCTAGACACTGTAGGACTGCTGTTACCAGACCTCAGCACACTGCAATAAGACAGGTTCAGTATGATTCTTGTTCATACTACTTGGGAAGGATGCTCCCTATTCGATTAAGTGGTTGTTGACAATACACTCAGAGCTATGATTCTTTTTTTTTTTTTTTTTATGATAGGCACACAGAGAGAGAGAGAGAGAGGCAGAGACACAGGCAGAGGGAGAAGCAGGCTCCATGCACCGGGAGCCCGACGTGGGATTCGATCCCGGGTCTCCAGGATCGCGCCCTGGGCCAAAGGCAGGTGCTAAACCGCTCGCCACCCAGGGATCCCCCAGAGCTATGATTCTTAATGAGATTTATACTAAAATGTATAGGAACTATAAAATGATTCATTGCTTAACCAAAAAAAAAACAAAAAACAAAAAACAAAAAACATTGAAGTCTCCAATCCTCCCAGCTGATGTGCCTCACCTCATATCTGTGATGAACCTGTCTGTAAGAAAGAAAGAGTATTGTTCCGGAGGCCCAGCATGAGATGTCACATACCTAGGAGGATCACAGTCCACAATCACAGCCCACATGGAAAAAGACATCAGTTCTTATTACTTTCTTTTGGTGGCCACTATGAATGACCTTTTGGATAGAAATAAAATCCTTTGAACAATTTACCAAGAGTCCACATGGTCCATGCCTACCTCTACAGCCTTACCTTACACCGCTCTCCTCCTCACTCTCTATCCCAGCTGTGAGGGAAGTCTTTGTAGTTCTTCTGATGTCCCTGCTCTTTTCCTCTTGTAGGTCTTTACATACTGAAGCAATCCCCCTCTGCTGGCTCTTCCTGCCCCACTATCCATTGCCTGGCTAGAATCTCCTTGTCCTGTACATCTTGGCTTATAAATTTTGCTCCCTTCAGGAAGGCATCCTGGGCTCTAAGCTATCTCAAACTTCTGCATCCTCTACACTTCTTCTCTAAGGCACTCAAACATCATCCATCTTCTTTGCAAGCTCCTTGACAGAGAGACTGCCTATGTCTTCCTCACTGCTGTATCGCTAGTTCTAAGTTATGTCTGGCTCTCAAATACTCATTGATGAGTAGATAAATGGGCAGGCATGTGAGAGTCAGTGGAGTAGAATGGAAATTCGATGGCTCTCCTATTCCTATCACCCTGATCATGAAATGTAAAAGAAATTTGCCAAGTGAAGAAAGCCATTCCCTGCATCTGACATGAACCTCATTTTCTGACAGTTTTCTACACTATTCCATGTTCAGAAAGAAGATTCAAGTTTATTTTTGGCATGAGATTGTCCACACTGTCCACACAGTATGAATTACAAAAGGACATATTGATAAGTAAACCTAATAAAAGAAATAAACAAATGTGGATAGGATCTTTCAGTGAAAGAAGACATGGTTTTGCTGAAAGAAGCTATTCAAACTGTCTAGTTATTTGGGATTTCATAGGACCAGCCATTCCACCTCGAGGCGCAGCCAGAGCTGGCTCCACCCCACACTTAGTCCCTCTGCATTACTTCCTTCTCCCATCCCTAGCTTTTGTTTCTGCCTCCTGCTAACAGCCCAGAGCCACCATTGTTTGGATGACCTACTTGGGGCAGCTATTCTTATAATAACCTCATCTTGATCCATGATCCTGATTACTGATGTCATTCATTCTTGGTCTCACACCCATTTCTAAGAATTAAAGGCCCTCTTCCCACCAGCCCTAGATGTGCTGGAGCCAAAAATGCCTGCCTCCTTCCCTAAAAGACTTTCCGGGGAAGGGGAACAAGACCCAATTACTCACAGGGGCACTCTGGTTCTAATTTCAGGGATCCAAAAATCAGTTTATGCAACTCATTGGCTCCCCTCCTCCCTAAATCTGTTTATCCTCTTGGTAGAAGATATTGCTGTCCACCCAGCCTCGTATGCAGCAAAGTTACATTCACCCTGAGCATCTCTTTTTCTGTAAGAAGCCTAAATTAATGTGTAATTCTGATCAATTCCATCAATGGACTATTTCCCATTTCCATACTCTTTCCAAACTCATAATGCCTATCTTAGCACCTGTTGTCTCCAAGCTAGACCTCTGTGATCAACCACCCCCCTGCACCTGCTCCCTTCAGTTCTCCCTGCAACCATCCTCTGCAATATTACCCAAACTGACTTCAAAACACTTGTAGTAGCATATTAGTCCTCTGCTCTAAAACAGTTCATTACATAGGGCTGCAGGACAAATCTAAGTTCCTGGCATTGGTATTCAAGTCTCCCCCAATCTGGCCCTGACATCTGCAGTCACCACCTCCACCCCATATATCTAATAGTTGGTCATATCAAACTATTGTCTTTTCTCACGTCCTTTTCTCTGCCTGGAATCCCATTCTCTGCTTCATTTCCCTCTCCACTCCCACCTCCTCACCAATTTTCCTATTTTCAGGCCTTGTACTTTCTCTCCAACAGTAAATTACTCTCTCAACATTCACTGAACACCTATCAGAGACCTCACTGCTCCCATGGCTTTTTATTGATGCCTCTGCACTAACATTTGGTGGGTCATGGTTGTTTTTGTTGTTTGTGTACTTGTTTATAGACTGGGTTCTACTAGACACAGAGCATATCTCACTTACCTCCAAAACCACAGCACCTGAAGTGATGAACAAGTATGATTCTTTGAAAGCATGAATAAGTAAACACTCAATTTAGTCTTTGATTCATTGAAACAATCAACTGGGAAACTTCAGCCCTAATAGATGCCAATCACACTGCTCCTGGCAGCATCACCACATGACTTCAATGGTAATGGCAACTATCTCACTATTTACAGAGAACCCTTGAAAGAGTGTATTTGATCACTCCATCTCCCACCACCTCCATTCTACTGCTGCTCCTATTTTTCCCCTCGTGGTTAGAGGCCCTGGGAGTTATCTCTGACTCTTTCCTTCTGTTCTTCATTCTATGTGTCAGCTTTCAAATAAAGGCAACCCCATTTTTGGCATATCATTTAAAGCCACTCCTTCTCTAGTAGTCATTTCTACTCTTCACACTCTCTTTCACTTATGTAAATCCAAGATGGTTTCAGGAGCTTGTTTTTCCAACCCTTGGCTTGCCCCTTCTGTTAATCAAGAGAAGCCACACAGCCTCCAGAGTGATCTACAAACATGCAAATCCCTCTTGCTCCTCCTCTGGCCTAAAGCCCTTTGATAGCTTTCCAGTGATTTCAGGACAACATCCAATCTCCTTGATTTCACATATAAAATATGTATCCATTCATGCAACAAACATGCAATGAATGTCTATTCTGTGTCAAACATTGTTGTAGAGGCTAGGCTGCAGCAGTGAGCAAAAGGTTCAAACTCTCTGTTCTAAAGGAGTATCTATTTTAGTGGGAGACACAAACAGTAAACAAAGTAAGTCATTGGGTGATTGTGGGTGCATGGGAGAAATTGGATGGCATATTAAGAGCCTGATGTTCAGTGGAAGGGAAGAGTAGGGGAGCCCTCACTGAGGAGGTGGCATCTGAACAAAACTGAAGAGAGGAGAGGCAGTGAGCCAGGAAGAGATCTGAGAGAAGCATCTCAGGAATTGGGGACAGCTAGTCCAAAGACCCAGAAGCAGAGCATGCCTCAGCATGTCGGAAAGCCAGCAAGGCAGCCAACAAGCCAGGTGAGTGGGAAGAGGAAAAAAAGAGAGGGAAAAGACATCAAGAGAAGAAATACAGCAGACCACACAGGATGTCATAGACTTGGCTTGTACTTCTGTGAGAGGTTTTTGACTAAGAGATTATGATGATAACTTCCATTTACCAACTTTATTAGCATAAGCCTGCTTTCCCATTGAGAATACACTATAAGAGGGTGAAGGGGTTCTTGGCCCACTCCCAGCCCCATCTTTCAACACCTGTTCAATGTTATGATTTAGCAACCTATGGTATGATTGCAGTTCCTCAAATACACTGTTCCATGCCCCGTGCCTTTCCACATGGCATCAATGTGCCTGTGGATCCCTGGAATAAGTATGTCCAACCTCTGGGCCCTATGAAAAATCTCTGTGTATTTCACCAAACCCAGTTCAGAACTGCCTCCTCCAGGGGACTACCATGTTATGCCAACAAGGATTAATTTTGCTTTTCTCTGGGCTACCTATGAATCTCATATGTGTTTCTGTTCATTGCTCTTACCTGACTACACATTTGTCTTCTCCAGTAGACAGTGAAAAAATTGAGTTTTATTCATCTTGATCTCTGCAGCACCTAACTGAGTACCTGTCACTTCATAGGGGTTTACTAGATTTTTACTGGATTGAGGAAAAGAGAAAACAAGTACAGGATAGGTCCAAAAACTGGTGTGAGAGCCTGTGGGCAAATTATCTCATTTGTGGGCATTGCACTGTAGCTTCAGTCAGGCTGTGATGGTCTGGGAGGCTGGGGTGGTGAGTGAGGATGGTGCTCAGGCTCGTGTGCTGTACTGTGCTATCCTCTGGGGTCATGTAATAATAGCCTGTACACCTTCAGTATTTATGGAATGCATCTGGTTCAGGTAAGGTGGTCTCTGATACACATCTGGATTGCCTTAATGCAGAACCACTCTTTGTATAGAGGCTGGATTTGGAGGTAAATTGAGCTTCTACAAGTCTAATGTGGCCCTCATTTGCTTAGACTATCATTCATAACTGCAATCAACCCTCAGGTAAGATATTAGGGGCCTACAGACTTGTGCCCAGGCCCACACTGAAGTTTTTCTATATATTTTAGGAGGCATTACAAACTTAGAGGTAAATTTTATTTGATTTGCCTGGATGGTATCTGTGTCAGGCCTTGCTATCAGTCTGAATTTCCTGTTGACAGACTGTTACTGCTGTGGTCATACTGCTGAGAAGAGGGAGGGAGAGAAATGAAGCTAACACTTGTGATTGGATAGAGCTGAGCTTCTCCAACAGGGTGAAGAGGACCCTTAGAAGACATTTTAAATTGCACCTGCCTTGGTATTTTGTGGACTGAAATACTGCTTGTGGAGAAGTTGTAAGTCAGGAACCTTCTGGTTCTTATTTTTTACCAGCCACATGGCCTTTGTCTAGAGTCCTTATCCATTCCAGTAACTACCACCATTGCAGGAAGAGGACATGAATTCTCTACTCCTGTGCAATGAGCTCTGACATATGACTACATCATTTCAGGTGCAATGATTCTGTTCACAGGGTTTCCCTGGTCTGTAATACCTCTCTTCATGATCATGACCTTTCTAAATATTCCACCTCCCTGTCAAAACCAGTTGGAGTGGGGCACCTGGGTGCCTTAGTCAGTTGAGTGTCCAACTCTTTGGGCTAATTAGGGTCATGATCTCAGGGTCATAGGATCAAGCCCCACATTGGGCTCCATGCTCCATGCGGGGTCTGCTTGGGATTCTCTTTCCCTCTCCTGGCCCCTCTTCCTGTCTGTACACTTTCTCTCTCTAGGATAAATAAATTAATCTTTAAAAAAAATTTGGAGCTCTATCTCCTCTCTCCATTTTCTGAAGATACTGAAAGACTCACCAGGCCCCACCTCAACACTCAAGCAAAGGAGCCAGAAGAATCACACACTTGCCTCAATCCCTCTACTGCTAGAGCCTATACTGTCTCTACCCTTCTCTGAACTCCTATACAAATAGACCAGTGGCTCTGGGTCCTTGTTCAGACCTACAGCAATCTATGGTTCAATAAGCTCTCGAGGTGATTCTCATAGACACTGAAGTTGGACCATCCCAGATACAGATAGCAATAGCTTGTGTGACACCCAATGGTTCTCTGAATCACTCTGTGGATTTGAACTTCCTTTCCCATTATCTTTCAAGGACAACGTCTTACACATCTGTACAGAGCTATGTACATAGTGGGCACTCACTTTTTATTTTTATTGACTTGATGAGCCACTTCTTAACAGTACATTTTCTGGATCCCTACAGCACCCGACATGAGCTGGACATAGATTAAATCTCGTTTATGTTTTGTGCCCTGAAATTAGATCCTGCTACTAAAAAACAAATTGGCCTCCTATAAGCAAATTAGGATTGTTGACTGCCCTCTAGTAGCTACCTGAAATCCACAGCCTCTCACACCCAACGAAGTATTTGGAAGGCGGGGGGGGGGGGGGGGGGGGGGAGGGGGGGAGGTGGCTCAGTCAGTTAAGCATCCAACTCCTGATTTTGGCTTAGGTCATGATCTCAGGGTCATGGGATCGAGCCCTGTGTCAGGCTTCACACTCAGCAGGGAGTCTGCTTGTCCCTCTCCCTCTGTTCCTCCCCCCACTCTCTCAAATAAATGAATAAAATCTTATTAATAAAAAAAAAAGAAGGCAGGAGGAAATAGGCCAAATGGCCAGATTGCTACATGGCTTAGAACACATAGTCTGCCTTTCAGAAGAGAGTCCTTGAGTCTTGCTTGGTTTGGTGAGACGGAAAATGGATTGGGAAGAGAGACTGGTATGCTTTTATGCTGTTTGGTAAAGAAAAGTTCATATCATACCCCTGGTGATTCCTGTAAATAAAGACAAAAGCAGGGGCAGGATATTTTCTTTTTAAAAGATTTTATTTATCTATTCATGAGAGACACAGAAAGAGAAGCAGAGACACAGGCAGAGGGAGAAGCAGGCTCCCAGTGGGAAGCCTGATATGGGACTTGATCTCAGGACCCTGGGATCTCAACCTGAGGCAGAGGCAGATGCTCAACAAATGAGCCACCCAGGCACCCAGGGACAGGATTTGATAAATATCCTTTGATATAGCTTTGAAATAGCTGCTGGAGCTTGTTACCCAGAGCTCAATCAAAAGAGCTCAGAAACAGCTGGCTTTGACAGTGAAGGCCAGGCTATGGTACCCAAAAGGTGCTGATGTTGATGTGTGGAAAGCCACAGGTTCCATTAAATCTCTTCCAGCCTTCCAGTAAGACCTTGTTATGAAAGCCCTACCAGGTGTGAAGAGCTTGAAGCAAGAGAAAATTGACCTAGAGCTGATACATTAAATGAAGCTTAGAGTCCAGATTTCACCTAAATAAGGAAAACTTGGCATACCCTTTTAAAAAATATTTTACTTATTTATTCATGAGAGACACACAGAGAGAGAGAGAGAAAGAGAGAGAGACAGAGACACAGGCAGAGGTCAGAAGCAGGCTCCATGTAGGGAGCCTGACATGGGACTCGATCCCAGGTCTTCAGGATCAGGCCCTGGGCTGAAGGCAGTGTAAACCTCTGAGCTACCCTGGCTTACCCTTTTTTGAAGAGAAGTAGGACAGCACATGTGTAAAGGCAAAATCATAGTTATCCACTTTTAAGCACACACACATATACATAAACTGACTGGAATTCTTTTCCTCCCCTAAAGTCCCCAGATGATTAGGATATTATATAGCAGTTGAATTATTAGTTCTCTTTGCTGTTAGTGTGTTCTCTAGGATCAAATTTCTTTGCATTTTACAAAATTCTTCAATTCTATAGAATGAGACTTTCTATAAAAAGAGAAACTAAAAATTTTTATGATTTGTTTTCATTTTTCAGGTAGGGACTGTGGGATTTATGCTCATCTATTCATAGTATCTCAGTTGGGAGCTCATATCTGCTCTGCATAATGGTTGTTGGCATTCATGGTGGGGCAAGGGTGCCAGTGCGCTATGCAGTGTGGATGAAGACTAAGAGGTCAAGGAATCTATTCACTCCTCCAGGAGCTCACAATCTAGCAGGGAGCACAAGCAAGTTGACACTAATCATAGAGCATGGTACAAGGTAAATGCAGAGTGGCACATACATAGAGATTAGTACCTGAATGACCCTAGCAAGAGGAGGATTCTGAAGGAGGACAAGAATACAGCATCATGCAGTTGGGGAGCTGTAGGTAGGTGCAGAGAACTTAGTCGGGGGGTGGGGGGAGCTGGGACCACCTAGAAGAGGACTTAAAGGTTAGTTATAATGGCAAATAGTAAGAGGGTAGAAATGGAATAAAACAAATCCATGGAAACTATCAGCAGGGCTGAGTGGCTTGTTGTGAGTCAGGATGAGAAAGACTTTTCTAGGATGAGAGCTGTCTAGAGTGGTGGTCTCTGCCACCTTCTCACGTGATGGGAGAAAAACAGCTGAGATGAGAGCAGAGGGCATTCAATCAATAAGTGGTAGGAGGTGTGCCCCTCCACAGAAGGCCTGCCCTTTAACTGTCCTTTGCTCAAAGACTCTCCCTGGTAGTGAGAATGTGGCAATCTCCACCAACATCGATGCTATAGTCATACTCCAGCTTCCTCCTTTTCATTCTAGAAAAATTCACTAGTATTACAACCCAACTGATATGCAAATTCATTAATTTCCAACCTGGAAGATGATCTTTTTACATCCAAATTGGGCAACAGGTACATTTATGTCACCTGTAGCACTTCAGTGTGGCTAATTAGTAAGAAAGCCTGATAGTTTGTATTACTCTGCACAGTATGTTAAGGTTGGGTAACTGGTGGGAAGCTGCACTTTTAAATCATTTTCCCCAAGTTTTCTTTTTTTTTTTTAAGATTTTATTTATTCACAAGAGACAGAGAGAGAGAGAGAGAGAGAAAGAAGGCAGAGGGAGAAGCAGGCAGAGGGAGAAGCAGGCTCCATGCAGGGAGCCCGACATGGGACTCGATCCCGGGATTCCAGGATCATGCCCTGGGCCGAAGGCAGGAGCTAAACCACTGAGCCACCCAGGGATCCCTTCCCCAAGTTTTCTAAAGCCTGTTTCTCAAATTTCACCTACTCAAGATAAGTCAATATTTGTGATATTTTGTAGACATGGTTACAGACAGAAGAAACCAGATAATTTGCTTATCGTCATTTGACCAGATAATGTCCAACTCAGAATCGCCCTACAGATCTAAGGTCTGCATCACTGAACTTCATTTCTGTGTCTACACTCAATTGTTAGGTTGTAGAAACTAAGAGAAAAATTAAATATTGGGAGAAAAAAATTAAGAATAATATGGGCAGTACTAATGAATCTCATGTATACATTTTTTTTTCATGTATACATTTTTAATTAGACAGGGTTGTCTCTTTATCTGGAGCTTTGGAGCACATATTCTACATGCAAAACACATTGTTAATTATAGAAAATTAAGAATTCAAATAAGAAAAGAAAATAAAAAAACAAAAAAAGAAAAAGAAAATTACTATTGTTGACATTTAACATATGTGTGTCTTAATGTGTTTGGACACATACTTTTTACAGATCTGTAAACCACTAACATATTCTTTGTTCACACTTTATTGTATAAAATATCAAACATCTTTCTACTGGAATAAAAATATTTCCACAACATTATTAATGGTTACACAGTATCATATTTTATGGAAGTACCATAATTTATTTAACCTATTAGCTAAATTGCTTGCAGTGTTCTTCATCATAAATAATTCTGCTTATCCATTTATACTTGGATTACATTTCTATTCATTTTCTTTGTTTCTCTTCATTAGAAATATTTCCTTCATTATAAATGCCTAAAAAGCTGGTCACATTTAATTGATTGCTTCATTTAAATAGTATCAATTTTTTAAAAAAAGCAACTAGATAATAATTGGATTACAACTGGCTTTTCTGTTAAGACTTAATTTTTTTGCCTTATGTACCTTTCCGGTGTTGTTTTGAGTAATTTACAATGTAAATACATAGTGTGAGTAGCTCACAAAATTAAATTCAACAAATATTGGAACTGTCCTGGGGATACCTTCAGAGATTACTCAATGATCCAGGTCCTTTATACCTGAGAATCTGTAATGTAAGTAAGACTAGGATGCAAGATTGCTGTGAGGTAACCACCTATGCCATTGGAAAGGCACAAGTGGCTATTGGAACTCTGGGGGGAAGTCTCTGATGGATGGGAGGATGAGAGAATGCCTCACAGAGTAGTAATCATTTGAAGTGTTAGATTTCATATGTAACATAGAAGAAAGTCAACATATTACTAGGATAAATTATATGTAGAATTTTTGACTCACTACACGTATTTTAAAAATTTCAAATCTAGGGACACCTGAGTGGCTCAGTGATTGAGCGTCTGCCTTTGACTCAGGCATGATCCCGGAGTCCAGGGATTGAGTCCCACATCGGGCTTCCTGCATGGAGCCTGCTTCTCCCTCTGCCTGTGTCTCTGCCTCTGTGTGTATGTGTGTTTCTCATGAATAAACGAATATAATCGTTAAAAAATTTCAAATACAAAATGATGTATTTTAATTTTAATCAGATGATAGGAACTGGACCAAGTAGAATATTTATTATCAGAAGGAAACTTATATTTGAATTCCAGTGAAGCCCAATTTCTTCACAAAGAATAGGGAAGAAATACAGAATCTAAGGATTCCATGGAATATTGATTAGTATTATTCTCTAATTTTTCCTTGGAGAAAACCTAGGTCTCCAGAGGCTATGTACCTTGTCTCAGTTCTAAGTCACACATCCTGGGATGGCTGAGCCAGCACTAAAGTCCAGAGATCCAGACACCCAGCTCCATGTTCCTTCCATCACTCGACGTTGGTTTCCCAAGGGCTGCTAAGCAAATTTATTAAGGGCATGGATTCCCAGTTCAACAGGTGCAGAAATATGAGAGGATCCTTCACCTGTCACATTGAGTTGATGAACCTTTTCCTGCAAGTCTGTGAGACTGAGGAGTTCATTCAACATTCATTCATTCAACAAGTGTGTACTGAGTGGCTATGATGGTCCTGGCATTGCACTAAACACTGGGGACCCAGCAGGGAACTAGTCAGACCCTTGGAAACATGCCTGTCCAGACATTGGCGTCTGCTGCTTGACTTGGGGAGGCGTGGGTGGGAGTGACCAGGTGTTGATCTGGCTCCAGGGAAAACAAGGGGAATTCAAATGTAGCACTGCAACCTGCCATGCTCTGTGCAGATCTCCACTTTGGGATCAATGATCTGGAAATTACATTAAAAATGCAAATGATATTCCCATACAAAGATAGAAAACCATGCCCTTCCATTACCTGCCTCTCTGCAGCCCACTAGATCATCTCTCCCACAGTTCACACTCACTCTGACTTTTTGTCCAAGATCAACAGTTCTTCCAGTGATAGGTTATTTGCTTAGCTCCAGGCTTTAGGCTGTCAGTTTGTGATCAGTGACTTTATCACGTTCTCTCAGCTCTTCAGTGGGATGAAAACTTCTCACAAACCTGAGGGAGCTCTGTAGAATACGAGAGCAGAAGGAACTGGAGAGATGGCTTGGTTCCCCTGCCTCTTCTGACAGATGGGGAAACTGAGGTTCACAGAATTATACTGACCCATCCAGGGCCACACAGCTGGGACCTAGAGTTGCTGGACTGGAATCCAAGGGATCCCAATTCCCAATCCAGTATGTAGTCCTTTATTCCACACTCCCACTTGAGAAAGGGTGCATCTGATCTATAACCTCAGGTTCATGATATCCATTTACTTTCCCTCTGGGCACTCATTGAGATAATAGCCCTAATCATCTAAAAAGTACATCACATCAGTACATAATTGGCCCTTGCATAACATGGCTTTGAACTGCACAGGTCCACTTATACGTGGATTTTTTCTGATATAGTACAGTACTGTAAATGCATTTTCTCTTCTTCATGATCTTTTAATTTTTTGAAAGATATATTTGTTTATATGAGAGAAAGTGAGAGAGCAGTGGGGAGGGGCAGATGGAGAGGGAGAGAGAGAATCTAAAGCAGACTCCCCAGTGAGCATGAAGCCCCACGCAGGGCTTAATATCCTGACCCTGAGATCACTACCTGAACCAAAACCAAGAGTCAGATGCTTAACTGACTACAACACCCAGGTTCACCCCCTCATGATTTTTTTTAATAACACTTTTTTCCTCTAGCTTACTTTATTGTAAAACTACAGTATATAATACATATAATGTACAAAATACATGCAAATCAGTTGTTTATATTATTGGTGAGGCTTCTGGTCAACAGTAAGCTATTACACAGGTTTTCACCTGCATGAGAAGTTGGCACCCCTAACCCTACGTTGTTAAAGGGCTAACTATAAACAGTAATAAATGGACACAGTGGAGAAGAAACACTTTATATCAAGATTCTTACCTTAAAATTATATTCCTCCTACTGTACTGGCTGCTCCATTTTGGTCTCCTTTTCCTCTCCTCTTTATCTCCAGGACCTCCAGTGAGACAAGGAAATAGATATTTGGCCTTTGTCCCTGGTTCCTGGCATACAGCTCCTAAAACACTGTGTTCTCCAGAGTGATAAGAGAATCTTCTGTATGAAAATGAGATGACTGGTGTCTGGGAATCTCTGGGTAGCTTCAGGATTATCACTGGTTCCCAGAAAGGCCAAGGCATGATTACGGATTTGGAACTTTCAATCCCATCCTGCAACGTCCAGGAGGGAAGAAGAGCTGGAGACTGAGTTAATCATCAATGGCCAAGATTTCATCAATCATGCTTACATAGATTATCAAGATACTGAAGGGTGGCTCTCCCAGAAAGAGCATGGAAGTTCCATACCCCTTCCTCCATACCTCGCCTCACGCATTCTTTCATTTGGCTGTTCCTGAGTTATATTCATTATAACACACTGGTCAACATAAGTAAACTGTTTTCCTGAGTTCTATGAGCCTTTCTAGCAAATTCTTGAACCTGAGGTGGTGAGGAGTTGTGGGGATCCCTGATTTGTAGCCAAGTCAGACAGAAGTGTGGGTAAGCTGGGGACCCCACACTTGTGACTGGCCTCTGAAGTGAAGGCTGAGCCCTTAAATATGTGGAGTCAGATTCTAACTCTGGGTAAGTAGTAGCAGAATTTAATTATATTGTAGGATATCTAGTCAGCGTTTGGAGAATGGAAGAATCATGGCTGTATTGTTCATCATGTATTCCTACTACAGTAAGTAACATTTGCTTAGTAAATTTTCCTGAATAAATTAATTTTCTATAATTTTTATATAAGTGTCTTATGCTAAATAATTCTAAAATTAAAATCTTTAGGTAAAGATGAAAAACAACTGAAACAATTTACACCCTGTGGTCTTCTTCATGCTTAAGGTCTGGTTTGATGGTATTACTGGTGGACATTGGTAATAGTAACCACTGCCCAACAGTAAGAGAATATACTGAGCCAAAGATACCGATGTCAAAAACTTAGACTAAGATTTATTGGACTTAGAAAATTACAAATTAAAGTACAATGTTATCCTGGACTAAAAGTAAGGGAAGTTGGCAAATGAAATTTATGTAGCACCAGAAAAAGATTTCTTGAAGAAAATTGAAAAGTATGATTTTTCAACCAAAATGTAACCCTACATGTTTAAGCATCCCTCTTCTCTCTATTTTTATTTATTTATTTATTTTACTATTTGTTTAGTGCATTTAGGTTACTAAAAGGAACTATACTGACCAGAAGGAGTGCAGTTTCCCATCAGAATCCCGCTACTCTGCTGCTCCAGGGTATCTCTACAACCACCATGCCTCACTTGCTAACCCAGTGCTCGCTGGCCCCAGGCTTTTGTTTATATGAGGAAAACTGACAGGAAAGAGAATATCTGAGCATAAAGTTTTTAGGAGAGAAGTGGTGAATTGGAATCTCTGCCATTATCAGATGAGAACAGAAATACATTTTGCATTTACTGTCAGTCCTTGGGGCCTCCAGCCCAAGACCCTCCAGCCCAAGCTTAGTATTGTTCAAATGCTGCTCCATGAGACACTGAGAGGAGACCCAATCATTTGGGCCTTTGGAGAATGATGAAAAGGATCTGCTGGAGGAAAAGGCCAATAGTAGGTAAAACAAAGGCTTGGCTCTCGCCTACTTACAATGCATACTACGGCTTGATTGTGAAGTTGGTCCTCAAACTGTGAATTTTTGGTGGTTAATGGATTACTAAGAGATAAAAGAGATAGCATGGATTCATTATGGTCCCCACTGCACAAGAACAGCTCTGCTTGCACATCTAGCAGGCATCTCAGATATATATATTCAAAACAGCTCCTGATCTTTTCACCAAAACCAAGTCCTCCCCCAGCCTTTCCACCTCAGCTGGTTATAATTTCCTCCTCCTAGTTGTTCAGTCCAAAAGTCTTGAAGTCATTTGTCTTAGCCCAATTGGGCTGTTATAATAGAATGCTATAGACTGGATATCTCATAAACAACAGGAATGCATTGCTCACAGTTCTGGAGACTAGAAGTCCAAGATTATGGCACCAGTAAAGATGGGTGAGGGCCCTCTTTCTGGTTCACAGCCAGGACCTTCTTGTTGCATCCTCACCTAGTAGGAAGAGCTAGATCCTTGTAGGATCTCCTTGGACGCTCTTTTATAAGGGCACTAATCCCATTCCTCCTTCCACTCTCATGACCTAATCACCTCTCAAAGACCCTACCTTCTACACCATCACTTTCAGGTTAGAACTTTAACATAGAAATTGGTAGGGGTGGGGGGACACACATATTCAGATCACAGCATCATTCTTTTAAAAATTTTTTTATTAAGTAGGCTCCGTACCCAATGCTGGGCTTATACTCATGACCCCAAGATCAAGAGCTTCATTTTCCACCTACTGAACCAGCCAGGTGCCCAACAGCATCATTCTTGATTCTTTTTTCTTTAATACCCCATACCCAGTGTGTTAGGGAATCATTAGCTCTTCCTTCAAAACACATTTGGAAGCAGATCACTTTTTATCATTCCACTGTTCCCATTCTAGTCCTAGCCACCATTATCTGTGCTTCTGTTTCCCATCTGGTCTCTCTGTCTTTACCCCTACCCCATTTAATGCATTGAATTCTGTCTACCAAAAATAGATGTTCATGTTCTAATAGCCAGTACCTATGAATGTGACCTTATTTGGAATTATGGTCTTTGCAGATGTAAATAAATTGTAAATTGAAATGACAGCATACTGGATTAGGGTGGGCCTTAAATTCAACTACTAGTTTCCTTAAAAAGAAAGCACTGGGTGTTATACTATATGTTGGCAAATCGAACTTCAATAAAAACAAAAAGTTTTAAAAATAAATAAAATTTATTTTGACACTGGGGGGAAAAAAAGAGCACAGAACAATGAGACACATAGGAGAGGAGACCATGTGACAATAGAGATTATAATGATGCACCACAAACCAAGGACACCAAGCATTATCAGCAGGCACCAGAAACAAGAGAATGGCAGGCAAGGATTTGCCTAGAAAATCAGATTTTCCTCAGGTATGTTCTTGCTCTAGGGCATTTGCACTGGTGACTCCCTCCCCTAGAAAATTCCTTCCTCAGATTTATGCGTGACTACTTGCCTCACTAGTTCCATTAAATGCTAACTTCTCAGGAAGACCTAATATGGCTACCTAAAATTGCAGATGTCCCCACCAGATCCAAATCCCTCTTCTCCTGCCCTCCTTTTTCTATCTCTGCATGGTACATTAGAAAGTAGTAAGAGCTAGTCAACTTAATTAATCATTTTGGGTTTTTTTATTGCTCATTTCCCTCAACTGGAAAGTGAAATTTGTGAAAATTTTTATCTTTTTCTCTTTTAGCTGATATATCCCTAAAAATAGTGCTGGTATATTATAGATGATAAGCCAATGTGTTTAGGATGAATGAACAGGAAAAGGCAACATGATATAGCAGATATGAGGGTTTGCCAACCTCATATCTCAGCTATTACTGCCCCATTTTTTATTTGAATGATCAAGTTTTCAGTGGTTAGAAAATGCTTTGATAGTCCCAGATAAAAGATAATCATCCTCACTTTTTCACTTTTAAATACTTAAGATTTAGTGCTACTCTTGGTGTCTTGAAAAACAAAAACTGCCGGCAGAATGAACATAGACTAAATGCAAAAAATAAAAAATAAATAAAAGAAAAAAAAAGAAGAAGAAGAAAAAGGAAACTCCAGCTACTACTGCTTCCAAAATATTCCTGTTGAGGAACAAAGTGTTTAAAGCAAGTGTTAACTGCTTCAAAGGCTCTAGCAATGTTTCAAAAATATAGGCAGCACACTCCTTCCTATCCTGGTAAGATGGGCTCACAATATCCTCTGTAATTTCTATAGTTAGAAATTACTAAATAGCTTACGGGTGCAGATTAGAAGTTCTAGGCCATTGGCATCTGTGAAATCATCATAGGCTAAAATACTTAATCCTTTGAGACTAAATCCAAATTGCAAACTACCCAGGAAAAAAAATGAGATCATATATCTGCTACTCAGATTATTTTCCTGTCTGCCAACAAATGCCTCCGAGAAGAATCATGTGTCCGCATGTGCACATATGAGATACACACACACACACACACATATAAGCACACACTCATTCTAGCAGCCAAGCTGCTTTGAAAACATTAATATATATTAATAAAAAATGTAAAGACACAGCTGTTTCGAGTTTTAGATAAACCGTGGACAATTTTTTACCATTTAAGTCATTGGAAGTGTTGCATACATAATTGAATGAAAACATGATCCAAAAATATATATATAAGTAAGCTAAAAGAGGATGTTGAAGAATTGGAGTTTAAAAGAATTTATCATAAATTATTACTTATCATGTCTGGCTGCACAGGGAGGTGCTTTGTTTAAAAGAGAGTTATCATGTTCCATATGTGAATTAGTAATTTAGACTATAATAAAATACACTTAATGCTGAGTAGTCTAAAAGGAATATGAACTTCCTCTGATGAGTGACTAAAAGTTCTTCAAGATAATCTCAGACCTTATGACTGTATTTCACAGGAGATATCATTGTGCCACAACTGTATGCAAGTGCACCCCTAATAGAATTCTGGTAAATAACAAAGTTCATGGTTAATGGCTTATCCAGAGAAATATTTACCTTATAACCCAACCCTTCCAAGTTTTATTAATGCCAGGACTTGGAATCCTCAAAATACCTATCTAAATACAACCCCAGAATGAGCACTAATCTAATTCTCTGTGGCACTTGGCTCCAAGGCTTCTTCTTTACACCTGTTGATGCTATTAGAAAAGGCAGAAATTGGAAACACATTCCCTTGCAGCCAAAATGCCTCCCATCCAGTAGTTATTGGAGATCCATTTCAGTGGCAAAGGGCATGACAGTTAGTGGGTGTTAAAAATAAAACAAAAGGGATGGAAAGAAATGCACAACAGGAAGGAACATACTCTTCAAATGTCAGAATTTGAATAGGCACAAGAAAACAAAACTCTGGGCCCCCACTATTGAGCATGCGATTCTCCTTCTGTGGGAGGCCACCTGTTGTGATTTCTGTGCTCAACTTGGAATGACTTCCTTGTTAATGGTAAGCAATTACCCAAGTTAATGATGAGTGGTGGGTGATAGCGGTAAGTACAGCCAAGTCTATGGTCTGAGATGCCATAAAATGCACACCTATTCCACTTAGGAAAGGACAACTCTTATGCCAGGTCAGCATGATAAAATTCCATAGCCAGTCTTAAAGGTTTCTCTGAATGTGACAAATCCTTATTACTAGAATATAAAGAACAGCCATGAAAGTGAGGACTTTATTGCATTCACTGCTGTATCTACCTCTGAGAATAGTGCTTTGCATGTAGTAGGCACTTGATATATCCTGAATGAATGGATAGTCTATTCTGCTGTAAACACCTCCACAGTGGTAAGAAGTTTGAGCAAATATAGAAATGAAACTTCTCTAGTATCCAATCAGCTCGAACATACCATATCTAAATGTCAGTGCTTCCAAGGCAGCTGTTCCAAAAACTCCATTCTGATTGTACACTACTTTGGATTTTCTTTTTTTCTTAGGAAATAGCTGTGATAAAGTCAGGCACACTAGGGTCTCCTTTGGGACTAAAGGAACAGGCAAGTCTTAATATAAATGTGTCAGTTGTAACAGAAAAATTCCAGAATGGTAATAGATAGAAAAGATTTTGGCAGGTTAGTCTCCCCATGGCCCTCAGAGTGTATATAACACTGGTCCTGTGGCCCTGTTTCTCTGTACGAATAGTTTTGTCTTTTCTCTTATCTTGCCCCACAGAGGTTCCTCTCCATTCCGACATGGTGCAAATCTTCTTGGATCTCATTTGAGCTGTCACAATATCATCATAACTGCTCTTCCTATACCCAATCTCCCCTCTCTCCAGCTCATATCTTATGATTCCATCTTTTAAAAACTCTCAGTTCATATTTCCAATGCAATGAGGTCCAAATATCTCAGCAGCACCCAGAAAGCCCTTCACAAACATGTTTGAGTATAGGCTGATCTCCTGGCATTCCTTTCTACCCCAACTCCATCACATCCTCACCCCAAATATATAATGATGCTGTAGCTCCATGGCACCTCCCTCTATTCCCTGTGCATGCTCCAGCCTCCCTGTCCTTTGCTCATGCAAGTTTCCTCAGCCTACAATGCTTCTACATCTTGCCTATCAAGAGCAATCAGAGTTCAAATGTCACATGTTCTCTGGATACTCCACCACCCACCACGCTGCCACCATGAGCCCACCTCCTTCCCACAGCCTGACATGGAAACCCTCAGAGGTAACCTGGCAAAAGTGTCTGTGATCTCAGAGCATGATACCTCTAATGCGGTAGGTTGTTTCTGAAGATGACCACCCCTTTTCTCATGCACATGCCACTCCTCTGGTATATTTCCCACTCCTTGAGTCTTGGTTGGCCCTGTGGCTTAAGCAAAATCCAACCTGGAACTAACTCTGCATCAGTTCTGGCACTAGACCTTAAAAGAATTCAGAAATCATATAGAGAAGCATGGAATAGACAGACTACTATTTGATGAGACCAGGTGGATGAGAACCAATGGGCCCCAAGCCATTCCAGCCACCTTAATTGAGGCACCAGACATGAGTGAAGCCATCTTTGGCATTCCAAGTTTCTAGTTAAATGCAGCCATATGACTGAACCCATTCCATACCATGTGACATAGAACCACCCAGCTGATGATTGACAATTGTTATTTCAATGCAGTAAGTTATGGGGTAGGTTATTTCCCAGTAATAGATAACAGAAACATTTAATATAGTTCACTATGACAGACTACATTTTCTTTTCTTTCCTTTTCTTTTCTTTTAAAGATTTTATGTATTTATCATGAGAGACACAGAGAGAGAGGCAGAGACGTAGGCAGAGGGAAAAGCAGGCTCCATGCAGGGAGCCTGGTGTGGGACTCAATCCTGGAACTCTGGGATCATGCCCTGAGCCAAAGGCAGATGCTCAACCGCTGAGCTACTCAGGCGTCCCCAGACTAGATTTTCCAAAGACAATTGCAGCAACATCTCCCATGCTCCTTTGCTGTGTCCTTGTTTTTCTGCCTCCAAGAGATGGAGTCCAATTCCTCTCCCTGTGAATCTGGAGTGGCAATAGTGACTTGCTGAATGCCATGGAATGCAGAAGTGATACTGCATGACTTCTGAAGATAGCTCCAAAGAGCTCTTTCAACTTCTGCTCTCTTGGAAAGTTCTTTGGATGCTCCATCTCAGGTGTATCTGGCTTGCTAGAAGAAACTGAAGCCACGTGGAAAAGCCATATGTAGATGCTCTGATCCACATCCCTATCTGAACCTTTGAGTTATCCCTAGGTAGCAGACATGGGAGTGAGGCAGCCTCCAGATGATCCCAGCTTCAGACATTGACATCTTTCCCAACCACTGGAGACTTCCCAGCTGTGCTCCCAGACACTGTGGAACAGAGATCAACTCCACTGTGGCCTATATGGATTTCTGAGCCACAGAATCTGTAAGCAGAGTAAAATGGGTGTTTTTTTAATGTCACTAAGTCTAATGGTTTGTTACTCAATAATGGATAAATTAAACATTTCTCAACCAGATTCTGGGCTCCTCGGAGGTGTCGGAAAGTTCAGTTATCATTGTATCCCTAGTCTATAGCATGACACCTAGAGTCATGAAAGAAATACTCACCATATATCTATCAAGTACAATTGAATATTGTATGTCTTTTTAAATTTTTTTAACGTTCAGCTTTATGGAATTTTGGAGATCCATACGTTTGGACTGAAAATAACAGAGAATATATCTATGGGCTAGGTTTATCAAACTATGTTCTTAGGATTCTTACTCCCTCGAAAAATGACTCTTTACTTTTCCTTTCTTCATTGTATGAGATCCTATGGGAGAATTTGGACCTGCTATTGCAAACCAAACTAAAATGGAACAAAATAAAGTATTCAGTATAAAGGAAAATCAATACAATTCAATTAAGTACAGGCCATTTGCTCCCTTTTCCAACCAAAGTGATCATCCTGTGTTTCTCTGTTCCATTTCACATAAGGGAAAAAATTTCTAAATGTACTGAGTGCCCATGGTTTTCCTCTCCCATACCAAGTCAAAATTCAATACCAAAATGCTATTCAACATACCTCTAATTGTCCTGGTTTAATAAGATGTGTATCATTAAAAAGTTCCTCCAAAAAATATTATCTTAAAGACCTAACAAGTGTAATGTTTTCCCCTGGTAGCACACTCACCTGCTATCTGGCTTTGTCAGAGAAGGAGATGCTCTGAGTAGTTGAACCTTCCAGATAGCCTGCCTCCCCCAACTCAAACCTTACTTAGCTTATACATTCTCCCACCACAGAGATATGGGCACCCCTGCATTAGGCTGAGTGAATAAAGCTTGATCAACTCTTATTGGGTTAGTAAATGCTGGACTTTGGAAATTTCCAAACCTAAATTGCATAAAGGCTAATGGTTGTACACCCAGACCCTGTAGACTTACTGGAGCAAAATCCATCAGTGACTAAGAATTCCTCCATGGAAAGTGGTAGGTATGAAGCAAAATCCACATTTAGTAACCTTCCTATTGAACTTTAACATTATTTACAGAGACTTAGATTGTGGAGAACTGGTCCCACCCACCAGGCTCTTTTTAATCTTTGGCAACTTGACAATGGAAGGGGCAAAGCTTTCTAACCATACTGATCCAGATAACAACAAAGATGCTATCTCTAAGTACATGTACATCTTTGGTACATCTCTACTTTCACCATGATTCATTTAGTCAAGGTTCCCATTAACTCCATTAAAGGCTTACTTCCTAACATGATATTAACTCATTTATTCATCCACCTATTCAGTGGTGCAGCATTTATTAAGCATTTGCTATGTGTCAGGCCCAGATTAGATGCTGAGAATAGAAATATAAAAGAGATCAGCTGTCTCATTTTGGGGAGCTGACAGGCTACTAAGAAAGAGAGATGAATGAATAGCTGATTGGAATATAGCTGGGGTCAGCAATCCACAGCCAGTGGGCTACATCTGATTTGCTGCCTACTTTTGTATGTAACATTATATAGGAATGTAGACACATCCATGGGCTTATATCTTGCTTTCAAATGACAATAGCAGATCTGAGTTGTTTCATCTAATACCCTGGGCCTACAAATCCAAAAGTATTTATTATCTGACCTTCTGAAAAAAAAAATATGTTTGCTGACTGCTGCAATGTGGTGTGATGTGCAAGATAACAGAGGTACATTTCCTATTCAACAGTCCACATAGGAGGGGATGAGTCACAGAGCAGGAAGCCCCCAAATCCCACAATGAAGAGTGGGTGGAGGATCAGTTAGGAGTAATAGCAAGGACAGAGAGACAACAGGCAAAAGGTTTGAGTTTTGTGAAAAATCAAAGAGGACCTTCTTTGATTGAAAAATCAAAGAGGACAAGGACCTACAAAGAGGACCTTGTACACCCAGGTATACAAAGGGTGGTGAGAGATGAAGCTGAGGAAGGAGGAAGAGCAGGTCTCAGCAAGCCCTGAGTAGGCCCTGCTGGATTCTATCTGGCCAGCAAGGGAGATTCATTGAAGGGTTTTACACAGAATAAGCAACAGAAAACAGACTGAAAAGAGGTGAGTGGAAAAACCAATGAAGATTGCATTGCCACAGTGTAAGTAAAAGATAATGACTCAGAAGAAAAAAGGTAGTGGCAGATGGATGGGAAAAAGGATTCAGAGGTCTTAAGGAGACTGAATTAACCAACATAGAAGCTTTATCATGTATATTTAATGAACACTCTATGTGGCATAGTATCTGCAAGTGGCTGAGACAAGTGAGACTTCTCTGTTCAAACCCCTCCCTAAAAGGCTCAGGGAAACACCATCATGTACCTGTTGGGCTCAAAAAAGAAAATCTTTGATTGGCCTTTTCTTTATAACTATAACAAATATTGTTCAGCGGCAGCTGGTGAAATGCGCGGAATTCATGACTTGATGATCACAGGGACATCTTTACTCATTGGATCACTTGTCTCTGCCTCCTTTTCACTCTATGAGGCTAGCCAAACAGGGAGGCAGGCAGGGTACCAGGGGGCAACAGGCACAGGCTTTGCATCCAGACTGACATCAGGTGCAAATCATGATGCGTTCACATAATCTCTCTGTACCTGTGGGCAATTTAGCTTTTTGAAATCTCAGGAGCATCATCTGTAAAATGAGGATAAGAATAGCCAAGTACAGGGGATCCCTGGGTGGCGCAGCAGTTTAGCGCCTGCCTTTGGCCCAGGGCGTGATCCTGGAGTCCTGGGATCGAGTCCCATGTCGGGCTCCTGGCATGGAGCCTGCTTCTCCCTCCTGTGTCTCTGCCTCTCTCTCTCTCTCTCTCTGTCTATCATGAATAAATAAATCTTTAAAAAAAAAAAAAAAGAATAGCCAAGTACATACCACTGTGTGTTGGTGGAAGAATTAGCACAGCACAAGCCAAGTGCCTAGCACAGATCCTAACACAGAAATGCTCTGGGAATGGCAGCTCTAGTGATTTGAAGTGAACACCAGAATCCTTTATATCTCAACCAACTGCAAAGCCTCATTCCACTCACCTCAAGGTAAAATCTCATTCATGCTGGCACCTAACATAACTGCGATTGAGTAACTGAATAACTGAGGATGCTGTTTCATGCCTGTTTTCCCAAACAGAAGGAAGGCACTAAAATATCAAAGACCATGCTTCCTTTGGCCACTTCTGAGTACTCAGGGCCAGCCCCATGCTGGTGAGGGCTCCAGGTATATT
This sequence comes from Canis lupus dingo, assembly GCF_003254725.2. Taxonomy (NCBI): domain Eukaryota; kingdom Metazoa; phylum Chordata; class Mammalia; order Carnivora; family Canidae; genus Canis; species Canis lupus. The sequence continues at coordinate 45,340,881 of NC_064254.1, forward strand.
TGTCTGAACAAATGAAAGAGGGGATGGAGGCAGAGAGAGGATATGGGGGATGGGCAAAGGAAGGGGAGTGAGAGAAAGAAGGACACAGGTTCTCCCCTCTGCGTTTTCCTTCTGCCTTTCAGTATCACTGCCCCAGAACTCAACTCTTCCAAAAGAAAGGAGGGTAAGGAATTACGTGGTTGATGTGGGTAAATGCTTCGCCCATCCCTCAAGAACCTTTATGAGGTCCATGGTGTTCAAACACTTTCCCCAGGTGGAAGCAGCTTCCATAGGCTTCATTTATCATCAGACAGTGAACATCTCAAGAAGGGCAGACTCCCCAAGTCTGGGAATGGGATTGAGGGGGCTGATTCACAAGGAGCCCTGGCAAGGGCAAAGGCAAAGTCTGGCAGGGTACCGTAGAAGCTTAACATCTCAGAGGATGTTGTCCAGAAATTCATTACATTCAAATCCCCTTATAAGCAGCTTAATTTTTTACACAATTTGGGCCTCTAGAACTCTCAGTAGGAGGCCTTGGACTTAACAAACTTGGGCGCATAGCAAATATAGCTTCTAAGGCAGAAAACTTAAACCTAACAATGCTTAAAGCATCAAAACAGTGTTTAGACTTTTAATGGAAGTCTTTCTAAAATGTATTACATACCCCTGGCCTTGACAAACAGAGTGAACATGTCATACCTTTTCTTGACCAGGGCCACAGAGAATAGTAATTGGCAGCTCTGCTGAGTTGTGGGCATTGTTGATTATTTCTCTATTGGGAGCCAGACTTCTAAACTGTTCTAATCTATGGTAGTTCGGACTCTCTTTCAGGACATTTCCCTCTAGGCAGCTACAATGAGGCTTCTAAAATGGTTGTCCCCACATCAAAAAGCACCCAGAAAATGATACTGTTCTAGTTGATATTTCTCTTATTTCTACTAATTTTGGCTCACTTATATCTTCCACTGCTGCATCCCAAATTATCAGTGAACCTCCACAATTCTTCTCACTCCTTCCACTTCTTCCTTCTCTTCCCACTCCTTCCACTACTTGTCTGCTGTCCCCCAGTCTGGTTAGAGGGAGGAGAAAGAGAAAACATTTTAGAACAAACTAGATGATCTACTGTCATACGAAAAAGTTAAGTCCCCAGTCTCTAGAGTCAGAGACATTGGCATAAATGGATGTATACATGTAGGAACAGAGGGTTAACTAATACATATAGAAATATCTATAGATATGTCTATATACGTGGGTTAGGATACACTCACATATGTTCTTGCTTCCTGAGCTGACAAAGCCTAGGATGACAATGACATGCCAATAGCAACCAGAAAGCTTAGCACTCAAATCATGGTTTCTATACTATTCTTCAATAAAAGGAGCCAGAGCCCATTAGAGAAGTTTCTCTAGGGCTGGAAATATCCAATATGAGCCTGGAGCATTGTGTAGTGGCAGAAAGGAAGGAAATGCTCCAAAAAAATTTTAAACCCATAAGGTGGGATCATATCAAAGGGACTTGGGAACCAACTGAAAGATCCCTTAATGACCAAAGCCAGAAAAATTTGAGCAAGAAAATAGATAAAGTAGTATTACATTATAACTCAAAGTATAAAGTCAATATCTGTGAGTTTATATTAATATAAATAAATTATTGAATAAATAATTGGGAAATAAGAGACAAATCAAATATTTCATGCATTTAATTCCATGTAATTTATGTAAATACTCTAACCTCAAGGAGATGGAATGTCATCGTTCATCCCTCAAGTGTGGACTGCACAAAAGGACTTCCTTCCAAAGAGTGCAGAACAGAAAGGTAAGGGGAAGATAACTTTATAATAGAGAAACCTGACAAACATGACCTCACTCAGGTGATCAAGGCCAATATTAATAGTGATACTGATTATGGGTACTTTTGATGTGGCCTGATAAGAATGGTACTTTACCTCTGTGTTCTTCCTCCCCCACCTATAAACACAGTGGAATTATGAAAAACACGTCAGATATCCCAACCAAAAAAGATTCTACAAAACACTTCACCAATGCTCCTTAAACTGTCAAGATCATCACAACCAAGGAAAGTCCAAGAAGTTGCCATAGCCAAGAGGAGCCTAAGGAGGCATGGTGACTAAATGACAGTGCAATGTGGTATCCTGGAGAAGATCTTGAAATAGAAAAAAGGCATTAGGGAAAAACTAGGAAAACTTAAATAAGATGTGGACTTTGCTTAATACTCTTAATTATGTATCCGTATCGGCTCATTAACTGTAACAAATGTACCACGCCTATGGAAGATGTGAATCCAAGGTGTAGTTGGGCATGGACTGCATGGGAACTCTCTGTACTCTCTCAACAATTTTTCCATACATCTAAAACTTCTCTAAAATAAATAGTTTCTTTAAGAAAAGTTAAGTCCTGGACATCCAGGCTTGGGATACAGGGTGAAGTGCCCCACTCCTACTGACTCTGCTATCCTAGGGATGGGGCCTCTCTCACATCCGGCACACTTCCAGCCCTCAAGGTGCTGGCCCTCTGACAGTGGATCTCGGCAGTCCTTGTGCACTTCGAACATGACTCAGGGCTTGAAGACTTTTAAAAGGCTGTGTAAACAATTATTTCCCATTTACTCTCTTTTCCAATTTATTCATCTGCAAGATAACAAGGATCAGATTAATCAAGGAAGAAAATTCTACCAGGAAAATGACAAAAACTCTTGTAATACTAGGAAGCCAATTGGTTGGAATTTGTTGGGGAAAGACCACTCCCTGCAGTTCTCCTTTACAAGCTTCTCAAACTGGCTCCTAAACTAGCTTCCAGCTAAGAAAAATGTGTTAAAGCATCAATAAAACTGTACTAATAAGCCCTCCATAACCAAAACCTAATTGAAGCTTATAAAGAGAGAACACCAAGTACTCTTTACAAAGCAAAGGGAAAGAGGTCGGTCTTTCATAGCCAGCAGGGCTATGTGGCGCTGCTGGTTTCTACCTGACCCCCATGGGAAGGGAGAGCAGTAGGTCCCCTAGAGTCTCTGTGCTCTCCAGATACCCTGTCAAAAATGACATGACATGATTTGGTTGATGCAGGGAGGTTGGGTTTTGGTGAGTGGAACTCTACATAGATAAGTAGTATTCAATTCTCCTTTTCCCTGTTTGATTAAACCACTTTACTGCTCCAACTAACTATAATATCACACACAAATGAAGAACATTAAACTTTCATTCTTACCCACCTAAGTGGCAGTTTGTGATAGTTAATGAAAACATAATCATACAAGCATAAAGACGCTTTCTTCAAGGCCTTTGGGGTATATAATTCTTTTGTAGAATTCTTAAAGTAAATCAGAGCTTTAGATAGTGTATGAGTCTTTATCTTAGCCAATTACTTGACAGACATCCCTCAATCCATGCATTTGTTACATTCACTTCCTCCATATGTTAGCGGCAAAAGATATTATTTGTAGACCTAAGCCAGGTGCTCTTCTTTTCTGTCTTCCAAGCCTTCCTCCTCCTCTCTCCCAGAGTTCCTGGGAGTATCAGAAATACTGTATTAACATTCTTGCCACAAATTCAGACACATTAAAAAGCCTGGTGAGCCAAAACTGTCAGTATAACTTAGTATAACTTAAAGAGTCCATGGATGTCTTGCTGTCTAGAAACAGCGAGAATTTCTGATGACTTTGGTCTATACCACCCAATCACCTTATCCACAACCAGAGATGTTTTTATTCCTGGGCTGGCATACAGGGCCTTGGTATTATTCATGTTCTTCTGTCCTTATTTCCCACCCCCACCCCATTTCCAAGGCTTCATTCTGAGTCTTACTGCGTCAACACATTCTGTAGGTTATTAGCTCACTCCATTTCCAAGGCTAGCCTGTACCCTCTAAGCAAGCTCTCGTTCTTAGAGGTAGCCTGGAAATTTTTCTCACAGCCACCCAATTACAGCACCATCTTTTCTCTCTGCTGTTGCATTTTGGCTGCTCAGGCAGAGGTCTTGCCTGTCTGCTCTAGCACCTTCCATTATGTATACATACAGGACCTCCCCTGTTTCTACTTTTCTTAACGTAACTTCAAGCAGAGTTGACAGTGCTTATTTAAGGAGTAGAAATAGCCACAATAAAAGGAAAGATTAAAAATAATGGAAAGAGAAGATCTTTCAGTAAAGTCTTGGAAGAAACTGAAGGGACATGGAGTTTGGAGCACAGGTGGTTGAAGTTGAGAAGGAGGGGAGGAGAGAAAGAAAGAGGTGTGGGGGTAGAATGGGGAGGATATTAAGATAGTTCATTATCATAGAGTTTTTAAATTTTTAACAAAAGGGAAAAACATCCCTGCTGAGACTGCATCTGAGCAAGAATTATGAAAAATAAGAGTAAATTAAGGAATAGCTGTTAAGCTAAGATAAAGAATTACATATGGGCAAGGGTTAGGATTTCTCCCCTCACATTGCAAGGCCCACTAAGACTAGCTATAACTGCCAAGAACCTAGACTGGCACCTTCTAGCCATTCTTGGAGGCTTAATATTATCATGTAGACTTTAGGTGTTTCCACAAAGTTTCTTTAAAGGGGTGTGTGACCCAAAAAGTTAAGCTCCATTGCTCTAGACAATCATGTAACTTTTTCTGACAGAGAGCTTCTATGCTGGAATGTCTTTCAACCATAGAAGAGTAATAAAACCACCTCTATCTGGATTTGAATTAAAAGACATACGGTACTGGGGGAAAAAGTTTACATTCTCCTAACTTTTCTTCATCATGGTATTATTTTGGTGTGTTGCCAAACACCAATCAAATCTGGGTAGTGCCGCGTTCCAAAACAATTCTGCAAGAATATATTATTCTATGAACAATAAACTATTGTAATGTTTCTTAGTTCTAATATCAACCTAAAAGAACACCACATCACTTCCTCACTTGATTATTTTCTCATGAACTTGGAGTATTTGATTTATACTCAACTATTTCTACATCTAAAAACATTTTGGTATTTTATAATCAAGTTTTAATCTTCTAAACTAGATGATTCAGGAAAAATACTTAATCCATCAAAATAACTCCAAACCATGTGCTTTTCAAATCACCCCCAAAAATGGCATATAGTTTCCATCATATTTGGATTGTATAAGGCTTTGCAATTTATGACCATTGGCTTATTTCCAGTTCCCTGAGCTGTCAATGCTACACTAATGCCATCCTCCAAAGGACCCCTGGCAGGATTTCACAGGGCTATCTGTGGGTTCATATTAGTCAGAATAACCAATGAATTTATTGCATAATAGCAATCAGTCTTGAACCTTGTTCCCTAATGACCTTGTAGTTCACCAGAATTCTATCTTTGAATAGGATATAAGCTTGATGGAAAGAGAAAGCAAAATAGAAGTATTAAGTGCTTAATACCATCTCATTTAAATTCAAGGAATTATTTATCATCCAATGGAAAAAACTGACAGCTCAGAGTTTCATAATTTACCTAGGGACATATGCAAGGATTAGATCCAAGGTAGTTTGGCTTCCTAAGCTCATGATTTTTCCACCACTCCATTCTGTTGACCCCTACTTACAATTGTTAAAAGTAGAATAAGCCAACTCCAAAAGCCTATTTTAAACAATGTCTACTGGGGTTATGATTATAAATATAATCACCAACAAATTCATACATATCCCCATTAAAATACAGGATATGTATTACTTTGGGCCACTAAGACAGTAACAGGGAAATCTGTCTTTCCCTAAACCACAGGTAAAAATAACATACAAATAAGTTCCAATAACTTGCCAGACTTAGACTAACTGAAAATAGAAGTTTAGAAATATAAAAAACATATCTAATGGTACATTAAATGACTAAAAATCAGGAAAATTATCACAAAGTAAATTTCCCTGCAAAGATGCCTTTTCCAGTGTAAGTAGGATTTTATTATTCATATTCCCAGGAATAACTGCCCTTATCATAGTTCTAACTTTAGTATGTGCACACATTGTTGAATATCAAACATGGACAGCATGGAATCTCCTAACATAATTCATGTCTGAAGAAGCAAAATAAAACCATCCCTTGAGAAATTCCTTTCTGGATCTTATTTGTTTTTAAGAAATCTATTTTTAAAGAAATAGAGTGTTTTACTATTCAACACAATAACTTATTTTCTTATTAAATATATCCCTCAAATTATTTTTACTCTTCTACCACAAAAATAAATACATATTTATCAATAAAAGACTTTTTTAAATGTTTACTTCCTATTAAATCCTTCCAAATATTTTTCCAGGGATGCCACAAGTGTTTCTTCTTTTTCTTGTTTTAAATGTATTTCTACATCTTGCCTCAGCAAAAAAGCAACAACAATAACAAAAACAACAAAACTTGGCTCAAGGAGCAGCACTTGTGGTTGGTTAAGGCCTGCGTTAAACAGGTAAAGTTTGCTTATCTGCAAGTTATATAAGCTCTCTAGAGCCCAACTTTCTTATCCATGACCTAAAGATTCTAGTGCCTTGCACACCGAATCATCATAAAGATAACAGGAGGCATGTGAAACATGCCTGTCATACCTGCCTGTCAGCCAATTAATGTTGGCCATCAGTTGTTCTTAATTTCTGATGGGTAAAGCCCACTCAACTGAAGACTTGGAAGTTCCAGGAGACATAGTCATATAAGCATGTTCATGTCCTTGTCTACATGAGAGTACCATGATCAATCAGACCTCTCCTGCAGAAACACTACTTGGGCAGTTCCTGTGAATGCCCTGAGATTTTGAGAACAGTTCGACATCCACATAATGTGAAAACATAAGAAGACACTGATGTTTGCAAATGTTACAAATCTTCCTAAGTTTTCTCTGTCTTCACTTATTATTCAAATCATTTGTTCCTCTCTTTCATCAACCAATTAAATCATATTTCCTGAGTGCTAGGTTTGATGCTTTAGGAGTAAAAGAGAATTATATGTCTTGGTCCTGATGTTAAAGAGCTTGGAATCTGTAGGAGAGGCAAGAACCACGCCAAAAAAAACAACAGGAATACAGTTCAAGACAGTAGATTATTCGGTGTAACACCAAGGGATACTAAGGAGTTCATAGGGAGAAACAACTGTAGGTGGGAAAAATACCAATTATTTATAACACCTGCCCTCCACACTGACTGTCTCTACCTTTCTGGGAGTTAGCAAATCCACTAGGAGGGAGGCTGATTTGTTTCACTTGGGTCCTGGGATTTTTAAATTTAGGGAGTATGAGCAAACGTGCTCCGGACAATTTTAAGAGAAGGGGGAGGGTAAGCAAGGCTACTCCTTAACTCTCAACATTCCTATCCAACTCCCTGTGTGCAATATTCAACATTCCCTCTCACTGCCAACTTCCACTCACCCAGACTCAAGGGAGAAGGAAGGGGAGCTGCTGTGTCACATACAAAGAGTTGCACAGTATTAGCTTAGCTTGAAAATAGTCCATAAGGATTTAAGTGACTTGATTCAGAAGACTGTTTTCTGCCATTAAAAAATATAAATCATAGGACTTTTCTCTTAGGTTGCTTTCCAAAATGCCAGATGATGGTCACCTGCAGTCCCCCTCGTTGGAGCACCTTTTGGAAACCTAGGCAAACTTTACTGCTCCTCTTAGAGTCTCCTGAGCTTACACTTTCTGCAAAAGGTGCCTCCAGAAAGGAAAGGGAGTGACTGGCATTGTTCTGCATATAGTCAGGGCAGGACAAAGACTTCCATTTGGCTTGTTAATAATGTGTTGATGTATTCTTAGTAGAAACTTCGTGTTCTTCAGTTGTCCAATTACACTTCTTTTTATTAGCTTGAATTGTCATTTTATCTATAAAATATGAAGATACTAACTACAAGGATTATTTAATGCCAAGGAAAGGAAGGGAAAAAAAATTTCCTGAGAAATGGGGAGGGAGGTGACTCAGAAGAAGCCAGGGACTCTCCAATGTTTAACCCTTTCTGAACACTGGCAAAGAGATAGGTTATTATTTCTAGTGAGCAAAATCCAAATAAGAGATTCAGAGAGAGGGAGAGCAGTTGAGCAAAGGTCAAAAAGACTGGTTGAGCCAAAAGAGGAAGGCGATTGGTGCTCAGCCCACGTCCTCTAGAGGGGTTTATAGAATTTTCCAAATAAATTTGTGATGTGCCTACCCAGGATGTGCTACAATTCAGGCAATCATGCTATTCCTACTTAGAAGAGAATAAATTTAAGAAAAACAAAATGAATGGATCCACACATACATAGGCTGTCCTATAAATGTGTAAATTACTCTATGAGATAACTAATGAGTAAGTCATAGAAAAGGCATTTTAAGGGACGCCTGGGTGGCTCAGCGCCAGCCTCTGCCTCTGGCTCAGGGTGTGATCCCGGAGCACCAGGATTGAGTCCCACGTCGGGCTCCCTGCATGGAGCCTGCTTCTCTCTCTGCTTGTGTCTCTGCCTCTCTCTCTCTCTGTGTCTCTCATGAATAAATAAATAAATAAATAAAATCTTTTTTTAAAAAAAGGAAAGAAAAGGCATTTTAAGTGTTGGAGACGGTGTTGAGGCACAAACTGGTTCATGAAATAATTAATGAGGATCTTTTCCCAGTTCAGCAGTGAGCAGCATATGTATCTTCTGAGTAATTCCTGTGTCTGTGGACAAAGTCAGGGGTTTTTATGAGCAATTGTTTTAGTCTTTAGTCTTATTTTATTTTTTTAAAGGTTTTATTTATTTATTCATGAGAGACAGAGAGAGAGAGAAAGAGAGGCAGAGACAGAAGCAGGCTCCTCGCAGGGAGCCTGACATGGGACTCGATCCCGGGTCTCCAGGATCAGGCCCCGGGCCGAAGCGGCACCAAACCGCTGAGCCACCCAGGCTGCCCCTAGTCTTTAGTCTTAGATTAATGCCATGATTCAGTGCCTGATGGCTATATTCTCTTTTTCATTAATTCCTTTCATTCACAAGTGACTACTAAGTTCTAGTGTCTGTGTCAAGTACCAAGATCTTAGCATCTGCCTTCATTGAGCTCCTGCTTCTGCAAGAGAGGCAGACCTGAAATAACCTGCATCTGTGTTCCTGGCAGAGCCTAGTGATTGAAGGAAGAGCTCATCTGCAGGAGCACTTTTATCTAATCACTCACTAATGGGAACATGAACTCTGTACTTCGCTTTCCTTGCAGCTCCCTGTTTTGTAACCCCCAATTCAACCTTCCTATAACACTGTGTGTGTTTAGAGGCTTTAAAATGGAGACAAAAGTACGCTTTAGATAGTAGAAGAGGTGGGACTCTACTTCAGGTATGATTCCTAAATAAATGGGTCTTGGTCAATACTTGTCTATCCAACGTCTATCTACTTTTCTATCCATTTATCATCTTTAGACATATTTTAAACATCACCAAATCTGTAACAAGTCCTTATTTCTCATTAAAGAGAGGCTGTCAATCATTCAACAGATATTTATTGAATGTCCACTATTTGCCAAATGCTGGGATTTCAAGTCTTCGCTACTAATTCCTATTTATTTTTATTTAAATATTAGCCAGGTAGGCACTAATGATTACAGAATGTGAGCCCCAATCCTCTATCAGGTATGCCAAAAGCTAGCTATGTGACCTTGGGGAATTTACTTTATTTCTCCGGGTCTCAGTTTCTTCTTTTGCAAGACGAAGATCTTACCATACTGTTAAGGACTGAATTGTGTCCCCCGCCACCAATTCATATGTTGAAGCCCCAATCCGTAATATCTTAGAATGTAACTGTTTGGAAATAGGGCCTTTATAGAGGTGATTTAGTTAAAATAAGGTCATTAAGGTAGGACCCTACCAATTAGGCAGGACCTAATCCAAGCTGACTGGTGTCCTTATAAGAAGAGATTTGTACCCAGACAGGCATAGAAAACACTATGTGAGACACCAGAAGGCACCACCTACAAGCCAAGGAGAAAGGCCTGAGGAAAAACCAACTCTGCCAAATACCTTGATCTTAAACTTCTAGCCTCCAGAACTATGAGGAAATAAATTTCTGTTGTTTAAGCCACCTAATCTGTGGTAGTTTTTTATGATAGTTCCAGCAAATTAATATTATAGATACCTAACTAAGGTTGTTTTCAATTCTACTATCCCGAGATCATCTCTTCCTTCTAGGAAAGTAAGCAATATAAAATACTCTAACAATACAAGGGTTTTTATAATGTATTGCATCTCCTTAGTTTTCAATTAACTGATTAACGCTAGCAAACCAAATCCTATATAGCGAATTTTTTAAAATTCTTTTTTAAGTATAAATGCTCTGTAGCAAGAACAACCTTTAAGTACATGGATTTTAAAATGTTTGTTTCTCCATCACAACTGTATTAAACAGTCCCTGAAATTTTACTTCATTACATTTCTAGAGTGAAATTTAGCAGAGTAGCAGGTTCCTCTTAGACCCCATGCAAGTGACCGAAGGGAAAGCAAGCATCCAGGGTGGCACTCTTGGACCTCCAGGGACATTCATATGACCTGAAAAAACTGATCAGTCATATCTTGTTGAGGCTTGTGGTTGTTTTGGGGGTGGCTGTGTTGCTTTTTTTTTTTTTTTTTGTGTGTGTGTGTGTGTGTTGCTTTTTAACACCAGATTTGTCTCTCATGTTTCTGAGTGGTTCCACTGATAATACCTCAGGAATCTTAAATAAGATAAACAAACAAACAAACAAACGAATAAATAAATAAAATAACTTAAATAAAAAGTTACCTCAGTTGTTACACTGAGTGTCAACTTGCAGATTTCTGAATGTCTGGACTTGCTAGTTTTTGACAGGCCGACAAACTTAAACAAAGGTGAAAAAACTAGCTGTAAGACAAAGACCTATAAATCTGAAGGAAAGGGAGGGTGGCCTGGGTAAGGGTTATGGGGGTGACATTTTTCTTTTATTAACTGTGAGACAGGAAATGAGGCTTAAGGTATTGAAGGGATGATGAAGGAGAGGGGAAGGAGGGATCAGGTAAATGGATTGCAAAAACAACCACAGCAAAGGTTAAAGGGTGCGTGCTGAGAAATTGGTTTTAGCAACCGATTCTGTTATACTGAAACAGGAGCCAATGATCTGAGATCCTCTGATATTAACTCGTAACTATCTTAATTGATATGCTATCTCAAGTCAAATCATCAGAAAACATTATTTTCTTCTCATTCCTCTAACTTACATTAATATCTTTGGATGACCTTGGTAAGTGTATTACTTGGTGGTCATTCCCGAAAACCATCACTTCATTATTCCTTTGTTTCAGGCTTCCCCAAATGTCACGACTACCCATCCCAGGAGAGCAAACAGGTGCAGGAAAACGACAGGAGCAGTGCTGTAACACAGGGGAGTGGGTGCACACCTTTGCGATTATTTGACAGCCAGACTCAGGGACTTCAGGAGAAAGGGTGTTACAGAAAGGACTGTGGGTTTGGGTTATGTCACTATGGTAATAAGACCAGCTCTATTAGCTGGTCACTTAAAAACTTCCACCAAACTTGTCTTCCAGTGAAATACTTCATTTCCCCATAATCCATTCCCTCTCCTGCCCATCACACCTTTAATAACCCTACGTCATATGCTCATTAATCTTTCTACCTCTACATCATAGAGTTTTACATTTTAATATTAAAGCCAGTCATCTTGTTAGTTTGATTTATTGTTTTCCTCTTTCGAAAAGTCCACACTCTCTTTCTATGTACTATAAATAACAAAGCATGGCTTGGGATTGAATAACGGAGCTGTAATTCAGGTTTGGGACTTAGCTGCCATTCCTAAAGCCTCAAGCCGCACCCCTGGGGATCACGATGTCAGTAGAGGCTGGTGATTGAATTATAGCCCTGCAGTCAATCAGGGATGGTATGCTATTCAAAGTATTACTACAAATGACAAGTTATTAGTGCTTTGAAATGAAAGTTGAAACTACAGTAGATCAGATGTTAGTTTAATGAGGATAGCTTTTTTCCCCTACTTAATGAGGTAGGAACTTTTTTTCCCCTATTTCCTAAATAAATCATAGGTGATAAAAAAAAGAAGGAAGGCTCTTAGGTAATCAAGCTTTATTGTTTTGTTACTATTATTTATAATATTGCACAGCTTTGCAAAACACATTCAGTTTTTAGAGTACTGAAAAAAGTACAAAGAATAAAACAACAAGAAGGAAGGAAGGAAAGAGGGGATGGAGGGAGGGAGAGAATTTATTTGAATGCTCTCCAAAATTCCAATCACCTCATAATTGAATTTCATAATTTTAGATACTATCGGAGAGCTATGAATATGAACACGTGGCAAATGGCAAAGTAAAATCAAACAACTGAGTTTTAAGTCTAAGATGTCAAGTCAAATAGGGCCGCATATCTTGGTTATTAATGCCTCAGGAAAACAGACCATAGTTGCAGAATATTGTAAAATCCTGTGGAACTCCCAAAAGCTATCTTTGGACACTTCTTTTCCAAACACTACCAGAATGTTACATTTTAACATCTCAAACATTAAGATTGTTGATGATAAATGTTTTTTAAAAGATTATGTCAGAAATATGACACAACCAGCTTCAATCTGCAGAAAAATGCTCATAACCAAATCACTTATCTGAAAATGTAACCTCACATTTGGGCAAGGATCCTTAATCATGGACCTTTTCAAGAATTGATGAAAACTATACACCTTGCCCCAGGGAAAAAAAAATTACATCAACATACAATACCTCTCCCTCTCTCTTTCACACACACACACACACACACACACATACACACACACACACGTTTGCACATTTCAAGGAATTTGCAGCCTTAGGTTAGAAACTCTTGTCCAACTGCGGGGTAAGCTGTGTTTTAAAAAGAAAACAGATCTTTCTCTAGTTTATATATAGATTACATGTAATTTTGATTAATTAACAAAATGTTTAATGCTTCATTTGAAGATCGAAATCAAATTCAATTCCACAGGGATCTAAACTTAAGTGTCTATTATGTTCTAAAAAATTATCTCATTTCAGAGGACCAAAATGCTAGATATGAGGCCTGTTTTTTTGATGCTGCTCTTAATTTGTGTTATGAAAGTTTTCTTGATAGGGAAGGGTAACATAATAATCTAAGAATTAGTGTCTTTTTATTGCCAGTATTCTAGAGAATAAATCATAGAAAAATTATTATTATTATATTCATAACTAAACAATAGATGTAATTGGAAATATTCTCTGGGTCCAAATTTGTCATCAGGAAATAAGCATACGTATAACTGAATCCAATAATGTAAGCACTTTAGATAACAAGTCTTTGAAAAGAGCCTGATATTCTATAGTGCACATTATAAGCTTATTAACTCATACTTACATGTCCAGAGGCAAAAAGAAATGCAGGCGAAACCATGATATGTTTCTTTCATGAACTTGGCCTTTCCCCTGGCAATTCATTTGAGTTACACTACTTTCTTTCTTGGTTTTAAAATCTTCTAACCTTTAGTAAAAATACCTAATTTTATCTTTATTCTTTTGGTTCATTGTCCTTTCCAACATACATATGTGTGTACAGATCATGCAGGTGCTGAGGGTGGTATATACTGAAGCAGTTTCTCTGTGGCCTTAGTTAAGTAACATGAGAAGCAGTCCACAAGTCAGGGAGTAAGCCATGGGTGTGACCAGATGACCGCTTGGAGTCCATTCCCCACATCATCCAAGGTCTTTGAGACATGCAGTGACAGAAGCCCTTGATGCTTTTCCTCAGTTATGACTCATAGGGCAGCAGTGCCCAGGGGTTACTTCATCAAGTTTTCCTTCTTCACCCGGGCTCAGAGTCATTTTAAGTTTCATTCAAGATGGAGGAGTTTTTAAAGGCAACTAACTCTGCCAAACCAACTATCACAGTGAATTGAGAGTTCTCAGTTTAAAATAAACTGGAAAACACTTCATTCCTGTGGCAAAAACATCCCCATCCAGTAAATGTCAAGGATAATCTGCACTCACCCTGAATGAGCCAAATTGAAGCCCTTACATTTTGCCTGATACTGAGGCATGTTGGAATTCCCAGTCTGTGTACCCAGATGACCCAAAGTTTTTTCTCCTGCTTTCCAGCAATTAAAAGCCAGTCTGTTAAAACAAAACAAAAATAAATAAATAAATAAAATTAAAAAAACAAAAAACAAAGCAAAAATCCTTGCATCTGAAAACAATCAAATAAGAAATCAAGCAGTAAATTGGGACATTTTATCCCTGATTCTAAGATTCAAGGAAGTGTCTCATATTTACTACTGTTGCAAATGAGCAGCCCTGTTGAGAATCACAGTTTCCGGATAGTGGCTAAATCTATCATATTCCTAGGAATTTATGGGAATTCTTTGAGACCTGTGTTTAAAGAGAGCCCAGCAGAATTGCCTTTTTCTTCAAAACAATTCTTTTCCCTGGGAATTGCCTTTTGCTATTCTATTCAATTTGGTGTAAATTTTCATTTTGAAAGTATCACATTCATAGAGGCATTGACTAGGTCTCTAGGCAAACTCTGGGAAGCATCTATCAAAATCTTAATAGGAGTCTCAGAGTCAATTCCACCCCACATTGCCTGAGTGCTTACTCTATGCAAAGTCCCACATACAGTATTTTTGTATATGTTTCCTTATGAAAGCTTCACAAATCTGGTAGCAGTAGTAATTTCTTTATAGATATGGAAACTCAGAGAGAGGAAGCTGAAACTTTTGTACTGGTTTGGCAGATAGGAAAGAGCTTGTAATGCGAACTCTTCCATGCTCTCTAGTTCTTTTTCCACTTACCCTTTTAACTACACAGTTTCCTCCCATACTCTGGAATAGTCCAAGTGGAAAATTAAATCCAGAGCCATTTTCACCTGAAATCATAGTTTGATGCTGGATTGCTCTTTTGTTTGTTTGTTTGTTTCCAAATTACATTATAGACTTATCTTTCTAGCAATGTGGAAACTCCTCCAAGTATTGCACAAATAAAAATGCTAGTTAAAATATATAATCATAATTTTAATGCATAGTTAAGTTGGCCAGAAAGTTAAGAGAATTCCTCAGATGTCAGAAACTATGAGAAAGCACAAATTCTCAAGGGTAAGTAAACACTGGAGCCAGCATTTGCTTGGAAGATACATACCAATTGTGAGTGCTCTCAGAAGAGCAGACTTCACCGACAGACACCAACTGAAGAGCCAGGATCTGTGGGAACAGTTTTATCAGTGGGTGAAGTAGGAGAAACCCCATCCCATGGAGGGAGACAATGCCAGTATATGCCTCCCTCTGCCTCTCCACTGGAAATTCCTAACCTCGAGCCACACTCATTGAGGGCTGATGTAGGGGCCTGATTGTATACCACCTATGTGGTCAAAAACAACAACAACAAAAATTGCTAAACCAATGCTATCATTTAAAAGTCTCAGGTGATAGTGCCCTCATGTGCTCAGCAGAAGCAAAGTCTGCTCTGGAGGAATGTACTTTAAAAATAGGCCAATAAAGGTCCAGCTCAAAAGGAGCTCATAATCAAAGGGCATTAGAAATACACTATAACATGCAATAAGGTACACAAATACTGTCCTCACAAATACTACCTTTGAACCAAGAGACATGTATAGGACAGGGCACCCAGCAACTGGGAAATACACATGTACTTTGAAGCACACAGAAAAAATTTACAAAAATTAAACAAGGAGTGATCTCAGCAATTCTCTAAAAATTTCAAGGACTCTATGGCATGAAGACCATATTTAATCACAAAACATTAAGTTAGTAATTAAGAAGAAAGTGGTAACTAAAAACACATTGTATTAGGAAATTGAAAAATGTACTTTTAATACATGGATCACAGAAAGTTTGATCATATAAACTTAAAAATACTTAACAGTGAATGAACATGAAAAATACTTCTTATCAAGCTTGTCAGAGGCATCTACAAATAATACTTGGAAAGAAATTTAAAGCTTTCTGTGTTTGTATTAAAAAAGAAAGGTTGAAAATAACTAACCTGGGCAATCAATTTAAAGAGCTAGAAAAAGAAAAAAACATAATAAAGCCAAAGAAAATAGAAGGAAGGGAATACATATAAGAGCAGAAATTAATGAAATATAAAACAATGAAACATTAGAGAAAATTGACAGAAGAAACAACAGAAAAGTTGGTTTTGTTTTGGTTTTTTTTTTTTTAGTCTAAAACTGATACATCTTTTGTAAGATTTATCAAGAACAAAGACCCACGTTGGGCTTGCTGCTCAGTGGGGAGTCTGCTTGTCCCTCTTCTTCTGCCCCTACACCCAGCCCCATGCTCTCTCTCTCTCTCTCTCTCTCGCATTCTCTCTCTAAAATAAATAAAAATCTTAAAAAATAAAAATACATTTCAAAGAATTCATTGCAAAGACTACTTAAACTATAAGTTTAATATATAAACTATAAGTGTAATAGAAACATGCTTCAAAAATATATAAATTAACACACTAATTCAAGAAAAAATAGAAATCCTAACTTGTCCTCTATCAATGAAAGAAATTAAGTCCATAGTTATAAACACACAAAAGAAAACACAGGGTCAGATGATTCTAAACATGATTTCTACCAAATGCTGAAAAAACAAGACACTTTCATGCTTATAAAAAGAACAGAAAAAGAGAAAATATTTCTTTATTTATATATAAAGCTAGTACCACACTGACACCAAAACCAAAGGCAGACAAGAAAGTAAAATTAAAGTTCTATCATAAACACAAATTCAAAAAGCTTAAACAAAATATCTGCAAACCAAACTCAGAGACGTATAGAAAACATACATGTGTCCCACCACATGCAGAATATGCATTAAATAATTCTTTAAACATTTAATAAAACCTCCTAGTAAACTAAAAATAAAAAATAACTTCCTTAGGGCACTGGGGTGGCACAATCAGTTAAGTGACCAATTCTTGGTTTCTGCTCAGGTTGTAATCTCAGAATCATGAGATCAAGCCCTGCATCAGGCTCTGCACTCAGCAGAGTCTGCTTGAGATTTCCTGTTCCTCGTCCTCTGATCCCCCAACTCTCTCTCACTTTCACTCTCTCTCTCTCTCTCTCTCTCTCTCTCTCTCCCAAATAAATAAATCTTTAGGAAAACACTTCCTTAAATTACAATAAACCTATGGTGAAACACTGGACTTTAAGTCAAGACTATGACAAAGTTGTTGGCTCTCACCTCTAATTGCCATTGTATTGGAGGTCATAGCCAGAAGAATCATGCAAGGAAAGAAAATGTACATTATAACATGTATTAAAAAGAAAGAAACAAAATTGGCAAAATTTAACATCAAAATATGCTGGTAGTACATATAGAAAACAAAAAAATGTGTACAAAAATTTTTTATTTTATTAGAGTTTAATAAGGTTTCAGCTTACAAATCAATTTTTAAAAATTTAATTTTTAATTAATAAGCTGTTTGAAAATGATAAAAAACAATGTATCTCATAATTGGCATGTAAATAAATGTTATTTACAATAACATTTAATAGTATCAAATATGTAGGAATCCATCTAACAAACATGTATGACTTTACTGAAAAATTATGCAACTTTATTGAGAGAAATTAAAGACTTCTCTGTTACTGTTTATTATTGTTACACAACAAACCATCATAATTGGGGATCTCAAACAACAATCATTTTATTTTGCTCATTTTTCATGGGTCAAGATTTCATTAAAAAAAAAAAAAAAGCTTGTCTCTGCTTATTAATGACCCTTAGCTGGGAAGGCTTAAAGTCTGGGAGAGACCCAACAGTTGAAAACTGGAATCATCTGAGGATTTGCTCACTCACATGCCTGGCCCCTGGGCTGAAAGGATTTGAAGTTAGAACTACTAATGGGAGAATTTACAGGTATGTGGTTTTCCCATGTACTTGACTTTCTTGCAGCATGGTAGCCTCATGGGAGGGTATCATATTCATCTGTTCTTCTACTGGAAGGCTCAGTTTTATAAAACTATCCATTCTTTCCATATTGATTTATGGATTCAATGAAATCTCAATCAAAATTACAGTAAGATGTGTGTGTGGTGTGTGTGTGTGTGTATGTGTGTGTGATACAACAAGTTGATTCTAAAACTTACATAGATGTGCAAAAAGTCAAGAAACTCTTGGGAAAGGAAAGAAAGATGGGAAGAATTGCTCTAGTAAATATAAAGACTCAAAGTTACAGTAACATGATAGCATACAATTATCCCAGGGAAAAACAAGTAGGGAATGGAACAAAAATGAGAGCTCAGGAAGAAACTATGAACATATGGACACTTTATTTCTGGTAGGAAAATGTAGCACTGCTGGTCAGTTGGTGAAAGATCTTACTTTTTAATAAATTATGCTGGGAAAAATAGCTACCCATGTAGAAAATTTGAAAATAGGACCCTGTAACTCACACCATACCAAAAGCTACTTCCAAAAGAATTAAAAACCTATCTATGGAATGCATACTATAAAGGTTTAAGGTTACATAAAATCATTTAGAAGATAATTTTAGATTAAAAAAAGATTTTAGAAAGAGATGTTTTCATAACTTCATGGTATGATAGAACTTCTTAAGATACAAAAAGCACCAACTTTATAAAAAGAAAATTGATAAATTTGATAACATTAAAATCAAGAAAGTAGTTCATCATAAGATATTCTAAGTGAAGTTAAAAAGTAGAAAAGATATTTTCAACTTCTATTAATAACAAAGAACTTGTATCCAGAACTTGTATCTTCTGGATACAAGAACTTTCTACAAATTATTAATGAAAGAACAGTTTAACCAATAGAAAAAATGAACAAAAGACTTGAAAAGGGACTTCAAAAAGAGAAAATTGAGATGTCATACAAACGTCTGAAATGGCTTTCACTTCATCAAGTAATTAAGAAGTGCAAATTAAAAACACGATGAGGGATGCCTGGTGGCTCAGCAGTTGAGCGTCTGCCTCAGGCTCAGGGCATGATCCTGGAATGCCTGGATCGAGTCTCACATCAGGCTCCCTGCATAGAGCCTGCTTCTCCCTCTGCCTATGTCTCTGCCTCTCTCTCTGTGTCTCTCATGAATAAATAAATAAAATCTTTTTTAAAAAAAAACCACGATGAGATATACTTCACACTCACTGGATTAGCAAAAATTAAGAACTCTGACCATACTAAGTATTGGCAAAATTATGTCACAATGAAGACCCTAAGAGATGGCTGGTAGGGGGTAAATGTTACAAGTGCTTTGAAAAAAAAATGGGATTATATAGAAAAACCCAACATGCATATATACCATATGAGCCAACAATTCTCCTCAACGGTTTTACCATGAGACACACCAGAAGATATTCAGAGCATCACTGAATGTCAGAGACCAAAAATTAAAAAGGAACCCATAAATGTATATCAATAGTATATAAATTATAGTATATTCACAGAATAGAATATTATACAAACAGCAATGAAAATGAGCAAACTGTAGCAAATGCTTTAATATGAATGATACCAGTGTAATGTTGAGTGAAAAAAAAAGACTCACAGAATGTTTACAGTGTACAACAGAGTTCCATTTATTTAAAATTCAAAAACATAACAAAAACAATATATTATTTAGATATATCCACATATCCACATATCCAGTGAGTTATTTACTTAAAATTCAGGCTAGAATTACCATTGATGAAAGGGAGGAAGATGGGATCAGAGAGGCACCCATAAAGTTTTAAATGGACTAACAATATTGGATTTCTTGAGCTAAGTGGTGGATAAATGAGTATTCATGTTATTAGTCTTCAGATTATACATATATATTATACAAATTCTTTTATGTATGACATATATGACATAAAATATATCATAAAAATTTTAAATTATATTATATACTACTACTACTACTGTCTACACTATACTTATTATGAAGCTATTGTCTGGTCTATGATCACACAGAACAGATCTTGAACAGTTTAGCAGCCACTCCTGCAGTTCCATAATTAGAAAGATATTTAAAAATATAGCCTAAAAGATATATTTCAGTCAGTGACTTCAACAAAGTGGGACAGAAATTTCCAGAATATAGAAATTTCAGCAAAAAGTTGTATATATATATATTTTTTTTTTTTAAATCTGTAGCTGTATGCAAAGCTCCTTTCATTCCTGAGCATATGCAGAGCACAGGGACAAAGCCCAGAGACAGTCAAGGATCTGGGGAGGGTTGAGAGCAGTATGGTGAAGGAGAGGGGTCCTCCTATGTGAGCGATCTGCCCTATGTGAGCAAATTAGAAACAGCAGTTGTATCCATTGTAGAAATACAGCTAGTGATGACACTTTAAAAGTATGCATTCTGAGCAACTGCCGCAGTGACAGTGAGAATTGCCACAATTCGGATATTCATCTCATTATGAGGATGGACTGTTCAAATGGGATGCAGAGCATCCTGGGACACAGAAGACCAGAAACGATGCAGAACAAGATGATGAAAGGAGAGGGTGGTTTGAACAAAACGCAGGCATGTACCATTCTCTTAACCACACCTGACAAAGGGTTGTGCTGATGGCCTAGGGACGGGGAATTGGAAACAATACCAGATACACCGCTGTACATCAGTATTGGTTTGTTAAGTAAATGTTCTCGTAAGTGAGCATTTGACTGTTTTGCAAGCTGCAGAGCTTGCTCAGCAGTAAATGTTCAATCATTTTCAAACCCCTTTGTTATATTCATAAATTCTCAAGTAAAGAAACCCCTCCAGGGATATCTACAGAGGTACTTAAACAGGGTGGATCCAACTGAGGGCTGTAATTAGAATTCTGGATCACAACAAAGGATAAGCAGCAACCTTCTTTATAGAACAGCGCTTGCCTGACCCCAAATCTTTCCTACCTGGGCAGAGTTGCACATAACAGAGTTGCACTTAACAATTATATTTAATAGTCTCTTTCCCTAGGTAACTAATTACCTTTCTTTGCTGCTCTTTCTGCTTTTCTACTAATGACCACTAAAATCTGACAAATTCAAAATTTTGAAAGTCATCCAACTATTTAACTCAGCCCTAGATTTTTTCAGAGAAACAGAAACTTCCAGATGTAGATCATTTATTTAAGTTACATGTCATTCCCCTAAATTGACAAGCAGCCAACTCACAATTATTCCCAATAACAGAGACTAGGTATAGCAGGCATAACTTAATTCCACTGATAACGAAGAAAGTTTATTTGCCTTCTCCTTTATCAAACTTTTGCCAGAGTTACTAGCCAGTTTCTGAAAGGACTGGTTCAAGTTTCATCCTCTTTTGCTTATCTTACTGTCGTTCTTCTGAGAGGGCTTAATGAGTTGCCAGCGTCAGGCAATAGAAGAAGGCAGTCCAAAGGCACCTAGGAGGCTCAATCAGTTAAGCATCCAACTTGATCTTGGCTCAGGTCTTGATCTCAGGGTTGTGAATTCAAGACCTGTGTTGGGCTCCACACTGGGCATAGAAAAGAAGGTGGTCCAAAGAAGAGAAGAAAATCATGTAATCCCTTAATGAGATAATCACCTCTGAGTTGAAGTTGAACACGTTTTCTCCTTGGTTTTAAGGTTAATTTAGAAACTTTGTGTTTTTACTAGACTAGATTTCCCACCATTGCCACTTGTGTCAGTACTATCTATCTCTCAAGGGGCTCCTGAGTGGCTAAGTTGGTTAAAAGCATCTGACTCTTGATTTTAGCTCAGGTCATGATCTCAGGGTTGTGAGATAAAGCCTTGCATGAAGCTCCATGCTCAGCTGGGAGTCTGTCTTAGGTTCTCTCCCTCTCTCTCTGCCTTTTCCCCCTGTGTGCGTACACTCTCTCTCTTTCTAAAATAAATAAATCTTTAAGAAAAATACTATGTCTATCAATATATTCTTTGCTTTACCCATGTTCCCTTTTTTTTTTTCTTTTTTCTGTTCATCAGCAGCTAGCCCTCTTTCTTCAGGGCCTCCTTTTCCTGAATGCTTTATTATAGCAGGAAACATAAGTTTGAGAGAAGTAAGTATGGAACCCAAAGATTAGTTGAGGGCCCCCAGGAATGGGAAACATCTTAGCCACATCCTTTTATACCTCCTCTGAGAAGTTCCACTATTCTTCCCCCCTTCCGCTGGTACCAGGGAAGAGAACTAACTTCTGCTCTGCACCGGCCATATTCTACATCCATCTCCTACTCAGTCTTGCCTTCAGCTGAATGCAGTATTGGTTTATTATGTCTATTTTATAGCAGCCTCAAAGGGATTAAGTTTTATTCTGCTACTAAGTAGCAGAGGCAAGATAGAGATCCAAGCTCTTACTGTTTTTACCACAAAAATGCTACCAGGCACAAGATGCAGTTTCTTTTGCTGTATTCTCACTAACTTTCAATCTATAATTTCAACAGTGAATTATGTTTCCTACATTAATTCCCATGTTTACAGAGAAAATTTACAAATTTCAGAACACTAAATTTTTAATTAAAAAAGTAAATAGAAGAAAATTATAGCTTGAAGATTTTAATGGATATTGGAATCAATCTGGTTTGGTTTCATTTAAATTACCTTAAGGGAATTTCAGAGAAATGTAATGATTTTGTGTATTTACTTCTAGTTAAGGATTGCAGCTCATTGCATTATCTGTTTCCTCCAAAACTCTACCAGACTGACAGCAAAGGATTTTTCTTGAGTCAGAAACCCACAGAACCAAGGGAATAGGGGAGAAGACAGAAGCAACAAAATTTTGGATGCTAGAAAGAAAACAAATGAGTGCAACAGACTTAGCAGACCCAATAAAGTTAACTGCTAAATCAGCAGCAGGGAGAGCCAAGAAGAAACCATATTTATGCCATAGAACCTCCAAGAGGTTGAAGAATTGGCAGCATCCAGGACTTCTGGAAGTAGGGGTGAAGGTAGAGCTAATAAAAGGAATACTGATTGACAGTCCTCATGAGATTTCCAAATACCTACTCTGAAACCAAGAGCCAGGTGACTGCTGCTTCTTTTCTTCATATGGAAGAAAACAAATGTTTATCTCCACAGAAGGTTAAACAGAGGCTCTCTGAGCTGAATGACACCAGTCTCAGTTAATGATGGGGAGACATTAAAATAAGGTGGTTACGTAGATTAAGAGCCTCCACACTCCAGCTTTCTTCCCACATTTGCCTTCCAGAAATCTATACTATTCCTCCAATAAGATATTATAATGTCCTTCTCTAGGAAATCTGAACACCTTAAGAAAAAAAAAAGGTCCAAACTGTTGACATTGGAACTTCCCCAGAGAAAAACCCAAATGGATCACCTTGACATTAGCCCACAGTTGGCTTCAGCAACATGCAGAGGCTGAAATTAGCACTGTAGCACTATACCCTTAAATATGAGCAAAAATATGATTTGCCAAACCTTAAAAAATGCATTTAATGTGAAAAACAGGAGGTACAAATAAATAAACATTTTAAAGTCACATGAAGGTAAAAGCAATGCAAGAAAATTTCACAAAAGGTATTGCTAATATTCTTAAAAAGATAAGATATTGCATCCATTAAACAAGAATGGTATAATGTTAAAAATCGAAGAATACAAAAAAGGCTCAAGGAAATTAGAAAGAAGATAGTATATGTATAAAAAAATTCAGGGAAGGGTTGAAAAATAAAGTTGACATAAACTGCAGAAAGAGCCCAAAGGACAAAGAGAAGATAATGGAGTCAGAAAGATAAGAAATTAGAAGTAATCTTATACCTGAAAAATAACAGTTCCAGAAAGAGAAAAAAATAAAATTTAAAAAGCAAATCAAAGAAGCAGTTTAAGAAAATAGTACAGACCAATGAATAAAATTCCAGTAGAAAGGATTCTTTCTCTGCTTACCACAATGGATGAAGTCAGACCCCTGCCACAAGGCACAGTGTGACAGTGCTGCGATGCATCCTTCAGGTCTCCTTTCGGGAAGGAAGGACTTATTCCCCTTGCTGCAGAAGGTGCTTTCAGCTGGGGGGATGCCTTCACAGAAGAAAATTGCTTTATCTAAGGTTCTGACTCCTTGCAGGGTGGCCCATATCCAGTCAACATAGGAATGTAAAGGACCAGTCTCCTAGCCCCACCCAGGACAACTCTGAAGGGCCATCCCAGTTGTAAAGCCACCACAGACCCACCGCTGAGGCTCTTCTGAGATCACATCACAACTCAACTTCTCCCCACTCCCTCTTCAGACTTCCTTCCCTTCCCTCCATAGGTGTTGGTCTCAAGAGTACTCCCAAATAAACCTCCTCCCATACTAATTTCCATCTCAGAGTCTGCTTCCTGGAAATATAGCCTGTAATACACATCACTGTGAATTTTCAAAATCTCTGAGATTTTTTTTTTTAGATTTTTTTTTAAGAAGAAAAAAAATCCTAAAAGCTCTCTAATTGGGGTAAAAGAGGAGGAGCAATTTTCATACAAAGAATCAAGTATAAGAATGGCTTTGGATTCTCAATAAATACTGAAAACTAGTAGACATTGGAGGAAATTTTTAAATTAAGAGAGGGAAGAAAAAACAAAACCCACTTTGAACCTGAAATTTTATACCCAGCCAAAACCTAAATGAAGTGCAATGATAGAATAAGGACAGCCCTAGTATCATAAAATTTACCACTCATGGACTTTTTCTCAGAAAAATTGAAGTATGTGCATAAGTAAAATGAATGAATAAGCCAAAAAAAAGAGGAAAATATGGAATCCAGGAAATGAGGGTCCCAACATGGCAAAGTGGCAAAGAGGATCCCCTGGGATAACAGGGATGGTGGTGAAGGAGATCCCCAGATGACACCTGGCTGGAGAGAAGCCTAAATATCAATCAAACTCAACAGAGCAGGTCAAAAGTCTGCTGAGATTGGTTCAGTCAGATAAAGCAGATAATCAGGTATGTTTGAATCTACCTGGAGGAAATTACTGCCGAAGAAGTTTGGGGATAAATTAGTGGTATACCTATGGAAACCTAAGAAATGATGGGGAGAAAAGGCCGTATACAAGTTCCAAGGAAACCAAAGATGGTGAGGAAAGGAAAAGTAATAATAAAATCTTGCACAATTTTCAAATGTGTTGACATAATGAAAATGTAAATAAAGATATTTACTGGCAGGGGCACCTGGCTGGCTCAGTGGGTAGAGCATATGACTCTTTATGTCAGGGTTTTGAGTTCAAGCCCCACATTTTGGGTATAGAGATTAAATACGCAATTTTTAAAACATAGCTACTGACAGACCTAATTTATCCAAAATCAGAGCTAACTATACTGGGAGGACAGCGCACATGTGCACACATTTGGGAGTGTGTGTGTGTGTGTGTGTGTGTGTGTGTGTTAGGAAGTGGGGGAGGGCGTTGCGAAAAGAGATCAAAACCCTAATTTTCATAATGGAAAGGCAATAGAAATGTCTAAAACTAGAAAATCAAGTGGAAACTCTATAGCATTTTATCAGAAATACAAAAATCCAGACAAAAAATCATTCATAAGTTGAATGTGACTGCTTTCTGGGAGCAGGAACTGATATGTGGGAGAGGAGGTAATGCCCATTAATAAAAGTAAAAACCAAATTTAAAAAAGAATAATTTGGTTTTGAACTTATTTGTTAGCTTTATTCTACCAAGGAATCTCACTATGTCACCAAAGGTTTAATTTGAGTACCTTGCATCGAATAGCCAGAGGAATATTAAAAAAGAAAACCAAAGCCGGGGGCATCACAATGCCGGATTTCAAGCTGTATTACAAAGCTGTGATCATCAAGACAGTGTGGTACTGGCACAAAAACAGACACAGAGATGAATGGAACAGAATAGAGAACTCAGAAATGAGCACTCAACTCTACGGTCAACTAATGTTCGACAAAGCAGGAAAGACTATCCCCTGGAGAAAGGACAGTCTCTTCAACAAATGATGATGGGAAAATTGGGCAGCCATATGTAAAAAAATGAAACTAGTCCATTCTCTTACACCATACACAAAGATAAACTCAAAATGGTTGAAAGATCTAAATGTCAAAATCCTAGAGGAGAACATAGGCAACACCCTTTTTGAACTTGGCCACAGCAACTTCTTGCAAGATACATCTATGAAGGCAAAGGAAACAAAAGCAAAAATGAACTATTGGGACTTAATCAAGATAAGAAGCTTCTGCACAGCAAAAGAAAACAGTCAACAAAACTAAAAACAACCTACAGAGTAGAAGAGTATATTTGCAAATGACAAATCAGATAAAGGACTAGTATCCGAGATCTATAAAGAACTTATCTGAGACACCAGGGTGGCCCAGCACTTGGGCATCTGCCTTTGGCTCAGTGCATGATCTTGTGATCCAAGATCGAGTTCTGCATCAGGCTCCTTGTGAGGAGCCTGCTTCTCCCTCTGCCTGTGTCTCTGCCTCTCTCTCTCTCTCTCTCTCTCCTCTGTGTGTGTGTGTGTGTGTGTGTGTGTCATGAATAAATGAATAAAATCTTTAATTAAAAAAAAGAACTTATCAAACTCAACACCCAAGAAACAACAAATCCAATCATGAAATGGGCAGAAAACATAAACAGAAATTTCACCAAAGAAGACATACACATGGCCAAGAAGCACATGAAAAATGCTCCGTGTCACGGCCATCAGGGAAATACAAATCAAAACTACAATGAGATACCACCTCACACCGGTGAGAATGGGGAAAATTAATAAGGCAGGAAACAACAACTGTTGGAGAGCATGTGGAGAAAGGGGAACCTTCTTGCACTGCTGGTAGGAATGCAAACTGGTGCAGCCACTCTGGAAAACAGTGTGGAAGTTCCTCAAGAATTTAAAAATAGAGCTACCCTCCGACCCAGCAATTGCACTACTGGATATTTACCCCAAAGATACAGAGGCAGAGAAACGCAGAACACCTGCACCCCAATGTTCATAGCAGCAATGTCCACAATAGCCAAACTGTGGAAGGATCCACAATGTCCTTCGACAGATGAATGGATAAAGAAGATATGGTATATATGGTGTATATATATATGTATCATATACATATATGTATCATATATATGAAGATTGGTATATATATATGAAGATACGGTATATATATATATATATATATACACACACACACACACACACAATGGAATATTACTCAGCCATCAGAAGAGAAAAATACCCACCATTTTCTTCAATGTGGGTGGAACTGGAGGGTATTACACTGAGTGAAATAAGTCAATCGGAAAAGGACAATCATCCATGGTTTACTCATATGTGGAATATAAGAAATAGTGGAAGGGATTACAAGGGAAAGGAGAGGAACTGAGTGGGGAAAAAATAGAAAGGGAGACAAACCATGAGAGATTCCTAACTCTGCGAAACAAAGGGTTGCGGAAGGCGAGGTAGGTGGGGGGATGGGGTAACTGTGTGTCGGGCAATGAGGAGGGCACTTGATGGGATGAGCACTGGCTGTTATACTACATGTTGGCAAATTGAATTTAAATTTTAAAAATGTGAAAATAAGTAAATAAATGTAAACTGCTTAGAAAAAAATAATTTAAGTGCCTTGATTTTGGGTTTGTATTAGTAGTAGTGTGGGGGCTACTTCATTCTTCTGGGGATTTTTACTGGATCAATGAAAATGGCAGAAAGAAATCATTTGCAAACAAGTTTGTAGGATTAAATGCTTCTTTTATGTAGACTCTTATTATTTTTTCCCAAGATCTCATTTGGCCAAGCAGTCTTCAGAGTATACACTTTGAAGCACAATATGGTTTTTTGGTATACAATGTACTTAAATTACAGTAATTTTTAATCAAGGATTAGAAAGCTGACCACGTCTGGTTTTGGAATTAGGTAACATCCCATGGGCTCACTTGGGTGGCTTTGGGAGTGACAATGGGACATTGATGCAGAAAGGGCATGGCAAAATGAAATTCACACCTTTCCAATACTAAACAACTGGGTCACCACACCTTCTCCACCCTCAATATATGTGGTGAATCAGTCCCTGGGGTGAATGGACCTGATAGAAACTCTCCGGGGATCGGAAAAGGACAAACATTATATGGTCTCATTCATTTGGAGAATATAAATAATAGTGAAAGGGAATAAAAGGGAAAGGAGAAAAATAAGTGGGAAATATCAGAAAGGGAGACAGAACATGGAAGACTCCTAACTCTGGGAAACTAGGGATGGCGGAAGGGGAGGAGGGCGGGGGGTGGGGGTGACTGCATGGCGGGCACTGAGATGGGCACTTGACAGGATGAGCACTGGGTGTTATTCTGTATGTTGGCAAATTGAACACCAATAAAAAATAAATTTATTATTAAAAAAAAAAAAAAAACAGAAACTCTCCGGAGAGAGGAATCTTGGCCTCAGCTTATTGATTATGCATGTGAAGAAATACCCGTCACCAAATGCCCCATGGCTTAGCACTAGTGCCAAGCATGGTGTATGGCATACAGAAGACGCTTGATAAAAACATACTGGGGGATGAGATGGCAGGTACAAGTTGTAAGTGCTCTAAGCCCCACCTTTTAGAGACTTAAGAGAAAAGTTGGCAGACTAGCCAAAGTTGGTTTCTTAAAAATCTGCAACCATTTAAGAAGAAAATTCTCTCCCTGCATCATGAGCAGCAACACAAGCAGCTTTTCTTTCCTAACATTGGAATGGCCTAAGAAAAGAAGGGTTCCTCAAAGTATAGGAAGTAATCAGAAGCTGGAAGGGATAATCAGCTTGTGGAAGGGTGATAGGTGGAAATGAAAGCTCCCAGGTGAAGGGCGAGCTTAGCTGGACCTAAAGATGACAGCAGAGCACCATTATTGAGAACAAGTACACTCTTGATTGGCATGGATATTTGAAGAGGTGTCAAGGAGCAATGGCCAATGCCTGGTGAGCATAGGCACTGACTATGCTCCAGGCACTATTCAAAGAGCTGTAGCTGTGTTTCTGTATTTAATAATCACAACAGCAAGGATGTGCTGCATAACCCAAAGTCTGCCACCTTTCATACTGTGAAATGCCAGGGCTCCTCACAGCACAATGTCCTGTGGGTTTATTGCAGAAGATTTGGGGATGGGTGTTAAGTCCCAGAAAAGTCATCAATCTTGACCAAGAAGTAGAGTTTGTGGCAACCACCAACCCCTGAGGGTTGTAGAATCCAGTGTGGGTGGTGTACTCTGGAGCTATTGCACACGAAAGAGATCATTTTATTGGCCTCGTTTTTATAGTGAAGAAACTAAGGCCCAAACAAAGTAGGTAGCTTGCCCTAGGTCACCTAGCTAGTCAAGTGCTGGAGCTTGTATTCAAATTCAGGGAGTCCCGATCCTATCAGATTTGTGTTTTAATAACCACACTTTACTCTTTTTAAAAAAATGGGGGGAGGGGTGAGGAAGGAGCAAAGTAACAGGAATCAAGGTAATAGAATGGAAAACTGCTGAAGGAAAAGGAAAGGAAACAGAGGGAAAAGCATTTGCTTCAGGTACCAACCACAGGTGTGGTTCCACATATTACACTGGAGAACAACAATCTGGTAATTTTCTTCATAGGGGCTCTCTTTCTCCTCTAGTAGGAGAAGACCTTCACGGAGGAGAAATTTGTCAGGAAGCACCTTCTCATGCAGTGAAAGTGGGGTTTGGTTTCTTCTGTTTTTAAGGGACAGCCTTACTATAGGACACCCCAGCTCCCGAGCACTGCATCTGCCTCTGCACCCCACCTCAGCTTCACGGTCTGCTTGCTTGAACAGAAGGCTCGTGCACCTGCAGGGCGGGAAATGTGACACCATCCTCCCCTGAGCTGGAGAGTGGGAAACAGAGATCCATCAACCTGAAAGAGATAGTTTGTGGGTGGAGGTGATGGACCTTAGTGGGCGGAAGCGACTGAAAGGTCCCCCAAACGCTCAGCTTGCCTGTCAGACACACCTCATCCAACGGGGAGGCGGCTGCCAGGATCATGAAATGGCTTTGCCTGTGCTCTGCTTTTGTGGAAGAAACATTACTTGCTTTGTAAAGTGAGAACTAGGATTCATGTTCCTTCATGTTTGAATTACTCTGCATATTCTGAACAATACCTATTAAAATATAGCAGTGGACATTTTAAATAGTGAATTGCTCAGAGTTCACTGGAGGTTCCCCTCCCTCACAGCTTGCCGCCACCCCGGGAAGCTAGATGAGAAGGGGTCATGCTGGAGCAAAAGAACAGGTGAAATAGCAACGTGATTAGCAAACTGCAGAGTACTCATTCCAAATCGGGAAACAGCCAGTGGTGTGTTTCTCATGCTCACAAACATTTCTTGGTTCCGGACACATGAGTATCCTGGAACAAAATCAGTGTCCTCCACATCACACAGGTGAGAATGTGACCTTTGGTTTGGCCAGTGTCTCTAAGATAGCTCTCATTTCACCATGAAGGAGGAATGTTCTACTTGCAAAAAAAAAAAAAAAAAAAAAAAAAAACCAATTTACTTCACATCGAGAAAAGCACCACATAATTAAGCAACCAAGATGTTTACTGAGTAACTGAAATGTGCAACATGCTCACACTTCATGCCAGAGACACACTCCAGCTTTCACAGAGCTACCAGTCTAACTGGGAGGATATGTACACAGATACACCAAATAATAATAACGAAACACAATAACAATAGCTAACATTTACTAAGAGTATGTTCCAGACACTAAGCTTTACATACATTACTCTCAATTAATCTCATTTAATTCCTACAACAACCTTGAAAATAAAATTTACCCTGAAATGCAATTGTTATTTCCATTTTACTGAAGAGGAAACCAAACCAGAGAGTTAAGTGACTTGCTCAAAGTCACACAGCAAAGAAATGTCAGAGCTGGGATCAAACCAAGGCAGGCTGGCTCCAGAGTTTGGTCCACAGTTTATACTTCACCTTACAGCCTCTTTATAGGATGGAATGAGTATTTTGGGTGAAACAAAAGGTTATTATAAAATAGTGAATTGAAGTTTAAATGTCTTTTTGTTACTATTTTATTGTTAAAGATGGGAGAGAAGATTCTACAAGGTCAGAATGCAAACCCTACAGATCTATACAGAAATCCCTGATTACCTACAATCTATTCATTCTTTTTTTTTTTTTCCAATCTATTCATTCTTTAAGAAGCCTCCCATCCTTCAGGCTGGCTTGGAACAGTTGGAGGTTGGGCTCCAGGACTTGCATTCTTAAGAGTTTCTG
Source organism: Canis lupus dingo (assembly GCF_003254725.2). Lineage (NCBI taxonomy): Eukaryota > Metazoa > Chordata > Mammalia > Carnivora > Canidae > Canis > Canis lupus. The sequence continues at coordinate 45,371,920 of NC_064254.1, forward strand.
AAAACTCCTTCACTATGGCCAGGGTCTGATGGCCTTTAATTGTCACCAAGAGTCCCCACGGATTCATTCACTCTCCACTCTGTGACCAAGGATCAAAAATCAGACAGCAAATAGGACTTCTTGCCAAGTCTGCACAAGGACAACAAGTAGCCCATAAGGGAAGAGCAGAGCAAGCTACAAAATTTGCAGGGCTTGGGGCAAAATAAAATGTGGGGTTTCCTGCTCTAAAAGCTGCTAACCGTACTTAAAATTTTAAGTTATTAGTATAAATTTTACTGTTAATCTTCATATTGTAGAATGGCAGTTTTCAATGCAAATATAAGAGCACACATATATTATATACACATAGGTATATTACATATATGTATGTAATGCCCCAGGTGGGACTCAGGGCAGCTGAGTGAAGAAACATTCCTGAGGTTTCATCAGTGAGAGCTTGACTAAGAAAAGTGTGACATTTCAATGAGGTAACACAGGCTTTCATGCCATGGGCTTGTATAAAATCACACATGCCCACGAACTGAGAAGGAGTCTTCCTTGGACCCACTTTATGTGCTTTTTCAAATTCATCCATTTCTACCTGCCTCCCAAGTCCTTGATCATTTACTCACTAGAGAGTCCCGGCTGATCACCTCATCTCTGGATTTCACCAGTTATCTCAAACTCTCTTAAAATAAGGACAGGCTTAGACAGAACCTCAGCTGCACTTCTCTGGGGCGGGGGGAGCCTCAAGCCCAAGGCCAAGACAATCAGATGCATAGAGGTTCTGGCTCCTTCCACCACACCTGGACCCAGAAAGCACTGTGCTGTGGGGCACTGTGTGCCACTGGGTTTGACTTCCCAGCAGATACCCAAAGGGACTAACATAACCTGGAAGGGTAGAGAAACCCACTCCCTATGGTGCAAACTTTGACCAATTAGAGACAAAAGACAGGAAGGACCAGCAGATAAATTCTTTTCCCGAACTGCAAGAACTGTTCCAAGGTAAATATTTCCAAGAAATCTATTCAAAAATGAACTCATAGGACAAGCCACCAGGGTGGGTGTGTTTTCTTGTGACCAGCTTTGCTAATATACCTTGTATATTAGCTTTCCCTCCGTCCCTGCTTTATTTCCTTTTACCCTTCACCTGCAGCAAAGCATTACCTAAACTTTGCATGGTCTCTATTTATAGGAAACCAAGGCCAAAACACTACTCAAAAGCAAAATCCATCTCTTAACTATCATCTGGTACAGGAGTCCCCTAGCTAAGTGATCAGCATAGAAGATGGGTAGTGGGAAATTCAAAACAAAACAACTAACACCGAACCCTTTAATTTTATATCTTTTGAATCATCTCCTTTATAGTGTTATGGATGTCCTACTGTGAGCCAAGTACTAAAGATAAAGGGAACAAGAGAATTGTAATTCTTGTGAAAGCTCACAGTCTAGTGGGAAAGACAGAAAGAAAAGAAAAGAAAAAAAGAAAAGAGAAAAGAAAAGAAAAAGAAAACGAAATGAAACGAAAGGAAACCTAAACAAAGGAAGTTTTGTTATGAAGACACAAATGGTGCCTAGATGAATATACTGGAAGGCATGGATGTGGACTATCCAGTGGTAAATGGTCAGAGGAGGCTCCTCTGAAGAGGCAGTGTTTAAGCTGAGACTGAATAGATTAGAGGATACCTGTGAGCAAAGATCCAAGGATGGGGAGCACTGTGGAAGAGGATGTGTCAAGTCTCAGAAGCAGAAACAAAGTTAAAAGTGTCAAGAAGCTAAAAGAAGATCCATGGGGCTGAAAGGGGGCAGCAAAGGTATCAGATAGCTTTGGAAAGCTGGCTAAACAGAAACTCAGGCTGGGCCATGTCAGCCACGATAAGGAGTTTGGAATTTTATCTCATTTCCCTTGTTTTTGAAAATACAGTCAAACATCAGGATTTACATTATGTTTTAACCCCAAACCACCTTCAAGGTGGGTTAACCTAGGGAATGTTAACTTTAAGGAGACACATGGTTAGCACAATGAGACTAGTGAGGGTGGCTGAAAGCAGACATAATGAAAAAAATAAACTCTTAAACAGTCAGAAATTTGAATTCTGAAACAGAAATCATGATTCCGTGATTTCATTTCTTTTGTGACAGCTTGAAAATGTAAGATATTCGTCAACACTGAAAGTAAAAGCTTCTTCTTACCACAGCCAATGATCCTGTGCCCCCAGGACCCAAAGATTTCTGTCCCCCTGCAACAGAAACCCTTCCTTTCCAAAATGGCCTCTCGTCTTCACCATCAACGGTCACTAAATGAACTGAGTGTGACTCAACTAAAGCAGGCCTTCTCAAGGTCTTCAAACAACCACACAGTCTGAGCTCTAATCCCTTGGATTAGAGACTCTAAATCCAGCCTTTTGATTTGGACACTGCCTCCATGCTTACTTGAGAACGCAGGATGAGAGGAACCATTTAGAAATGTCAATCCCCCACTGAAACATAAAACTGACAGTCTCCTCGTCTGCCTGGATCTTTCAGTTAGCATTTCTTCTCTAGAAATGCCACTTGGAAAACTCAGAAACTATCCCTTTGTACAGTACAGCACCCCCTCCTTCACTAAACCTCCCCTAGATTAATTGGCAATTCTACAGCCGTTCACAGCTGTATACAAGATGTTGAGGAGTGCAGCAGAGAGAGGGGCGATTATGGTTGCCTGCACACTGTCATTGCTTAGTAAGAACAGACTCCCCTCCTTCAGAAATGGCATGATAATGAAATGTAATAGCAGAGCCTCTTGGCAATCAATGCCATGGTGGAAATAAGTGCATATCTCAGTGACAATAACAAAGATGAAATGTGAAACAACAAAGCCCTTTCTCTCTTGGCCAGAACTCTTGAGAGCAGCTCATTACTCTAACCTTTCCACCTTCACTGGATGCACAATTAGAAACATGCATTTCCACGGGCATTAAATCCACTTGCTTGCTCACTCTGCCCTCATTAGAACACTCAATGGGGCCCAATTAGCTGGATGGCCATAAACAGATGTTTGTGACTTGGGAAAACAGAAAGAGAAACTTTTTGGAGCCAAAAGAGTATGGAGAAAATCCGGCTTACCCCATCTTATTAATTACCTGAAATCTAGAGTTTTACTTTTGACGTGAACCTACGATCTTTATTTTGATAGGAAAATCTTACAGTCAGAAACATGGAATTCTACTATAGTAATGTTTCATGTGGATCATGGAATATTTTTAAAAATTTAGTCAACCTTTTAAAATTGAGAGATTTTGTAGATTGTCTGCATCCCTTGAAAAGATGTCAGAAGATTAGGCAACAGTAAACCAGGCCACTTTCCCACTTGGCCACCAAAGGTTGAAGATGACTCATGTCTGCCCCTCAATATGTCCTCCACATTACCACTGTCCCCAATACCCTGCTTACCTCCTGGACCTGGCCCACTTCTCTTGCTCATGTTGCCTACTTTGTATTCATGGGAAGAGACTCACAACTCTACAACTTATGAACCTGGGCAACTTATTTTCTCTGTGCCTTAATTTTGTGTTGTTTTCTTTTTGTTAGTATAAAATGGGGTCACGTGAGCAAAATGGGTGAAGGGGAGTAGGAAGTACAGGCTTCCAGTTATAAAATGAGTAAGTCACAGAGATAAAATGCACAGCATAGACAATACAGTCAATGATGCTGTAATAGTGCTGTATGGTGACAGATAGTAGCTACACTTGTGGTGAGCATAGCTCACCTATAGAAGTTGAATCACTATGTTGTACACTTGAAACTAATGTAACACTGTATGTCAACTATATTTCAATATAAGTGAAAGAATGAATGAACAAATAAAATGAGGTTATAATATTCACCTATTAAGTAACTGTGAGAATTAAATGAGTTAAAATATATAGATTGTTAAGAATTGTGCCTGAGACATAAGTACCCAGTCAATTTAGCCATTACTGGGTTATCAATGTCATCATCAGCATCATCAGCATCACCACTTGTTCTAGGGAACATAACTCAATCTGGTTTCTTCATTCCTCCCGTGGAGAAGTCAGTGCAATGTAGTTATCACCAACAGCATCACCTATCAAAAAAGATCTGAGAATTTTTATACCAAACACCACACCAATAATTTGTATTCTAATTCTACTGTGAGGTGAGCATTTGACTAGACACAAAATACAAAAATAAATAATAATCATTGTCCTAACCCTGATATCCTCACAATGTATGAAGGCAGGCAGGAGTATATGAGTATGTAGCATATATGGAGGAAGTGAAGGAGCACATTACTGGATAAGGAACAATAGCAAAGCAATGGCCTCAGGCGCACTTGGGAAATAATGGTAATTTGTTTTTTGAGGAGCTCTCAGGCTCAGACCTTAATATATTTCAGCCCAGTACCCAAATAAGAAAACTACTGTGGGAGCAGGAACCAGGCTTTGCTCCAGCAAAGATTATTCACTTTCCTGGGTCTGCCTGCTTCAACACCATGTCTTCCAGGGAGTCTTCACAGGGCCTGCAGCAAGAGAGGATGATGAAGCACCTCACCAAAATGCAACTAACAGGAGGCATGTTTCCCTATGTCTTAGTCAATTCAGATGGTTGACTCATATCACACTAGGAATACCTTTTAATCAAGGTTTCAGGTTTGATATCACTATTCCTCTAAGGGGCATTTGCAAACGTGAGCGTTTTTTAGTTGTCATAGTGATGAGAGAATGCTTTTGACAATCAGTGGGCAGGAGCTAAGGATGTTAAATGTCCTATTAATGCTCAGGAGAGTCAGGCACAATTGAAGTCCATACCAAAATGCCAAGGGGAACCCTCCTGAGAAAACCAAATGATTCATTATTATTCCTGTTCAAATAGAGCATAAGCAAAATCTGCCCTGGGCAGCATAACAAATGAATTCTGATAAACCATCATTAGTTAATACTTGACCCCAGCCCCAAACACCATTGTCAGAAAGCAGTTGAACTGAATTTTTAGTTGAGTTGTATAGGTGGTGGCAACAGTGGCATTGATTCAAGATGACTCTCTATAACTTCATTTGAATAAGTACACATGATTTCAAAGTTTCTCCTAGCGACTCAAATGTCCCCTTTACATGGAGATGCCACCAAAATCTTAGTGTGCATTAGTTCCTATACTGGGTGCTGGGTTATATGTTAATAGTCCAGATAGATGAGATTGATGTTCTTACCAGGCTCCCATTCCAGAAAGGGAAGACAAACAATAAACTAGTAAATTATGAATAATATAACTTCAGGTGAAGAGAATGGCCACACATGTAATAAATCTTTCCGGCTATGATAGAATACTGTGGGGCAGGGAGCCTTACATGGAACAGTTAGAAACAGCCTCCCTTAGAAGGTGTCACTGAAACTGAACTCACCATGTGAAGATGGATGGTGGGTAGAGCATCCCAGGCAGAGATAATAGCAAGACAAAGGTCCTTTGGGTAAGATGAAGCAGGCATGCTTCAGGAAGAAAAAGAATCCAATGTGGTTGAGCAAGGGGGAAGAGAATACAACATCAAGTTCAAAGGGAAGTTGGGAACAGTCCAAAATGGTCATCATATACCATAGAGAGATGTCTGGATTGTATTCAAGGTGCAGTGAGAAGCCATGCGAGAAATGTTTGCAATGTGAGACAGTGGATTGGAAGGCATAAGTGTAGAAGCAGGGATACTAGTTAAAAAAAGCTGTCAAACAAAATTTTTGATTAAATGCCTCCTATAATCCATTTCATCTTTAAAATTCTATCTTTGATCCAATGATATCATAAAAGGTGATGAATACAAGACAGAGCCTAGAAAACAAGAGTCTTGGTATAACATGACCACCTAAGGCCATTTGCCAGCAGGATCTTTTTTCCACCAAAGATATCAATTCTCCAGAGAGACCACAAGGGGCCTGTACTTTTCTGTCCTCATCCTCTGCAATCTCGACAGAGCTCTATAAAAAGGAACCCACAGTGGTACTAGTATATACTTGTAATGGTTTAAACCCAGAAGGGCTCTACATTTTGTTTTAACCACAAATATTTCTAATTGCCTACATTGGACATAAAATGTAGAAGATACTGATTTTTTTCCATTGTGATTGTTAAGCAATTTGCTTTTTTCAAAGTTTTCCCTTAATGGTAACTTTGAACAAGACATACATTTAATAAATGCACTGTCCCCCTCCCCCAATAGCAGATGATCCACATTCACCAAGAACAGCATCTGGCAACCATTATTGCACTGGGTTTGCAGCTGTTCATAGAGGAGTTAAAAGGACTATGAGAGAGGACATGGAAATCAATTTTTAACTCTTATTTTAATTATTGGTTGCTTTGGTTTATTACTCAGTTACTTTTCATAAACATCTTGCATTAGGTAGGCAGAAGATCTTTCCCTGATTAAAGGGCCCAACTTCTTAATTCATGTTTCCACCCAAATGACTGCCTTCCATGCCAAACAGAACTTGGCTTCCTCGGGGTACCTGCCTAAGCTTAGAACTTTCTTCCATGTGGATATTTGGTTATTCTGGAGGGAGACATTCAAACCCCTCCACCTGCATCCCATGAGCTCCCATCACATAGCAAAGCAGACTTCCCTGGGACAAACTGCCTCCTGTAGACACCAAAGTGATCATTGGTGCTTGCTACATAACTATGCTATTAGTAAGAAACTCTAAAGAAATTCTTCAATGCTGACATTTGCCTAAGAAAAGAGATAAGACTTAGACTAAATTTTGACTTCTGCACTCATTCAAAAATATGTATTGAGATTTTACATATACCCCTGCAATGAGAGAGAACTGAATCCTGAAACAAAATAAAAACAGGAAAGGAATTGGCTATACCACTGCCAGCAGCAGCTCTCTGTCCCCCATGTCCATCATGACACTGCTATATCCCGCTTTCCCAACTGCACTTGTAGCTAATGGTGACCTTATAACCCAGTGTGGCCAAAGGGACATAAAAGAAAAATGTGCCCTGATGTTTTTACTTTCCTAATAAAAAGTAACAGACACAGCTAGCATCTTCCTGGTCCTATCCTCCTGCTTCATGCTTGGAATTCCAAGATGGACGTAGCTTCAACTGCCCTGTGACCACGAGGGAAAGAACCACTTTCCTCAGAGGACAACAGAGAAGCCAGCCTAAAACCCTGATAATGTGAAGCAGCTCAACAAGGACCTACAATTACCGGCCTCTGCACTTGTTGTGTAGGAAAATACAGTCCTATTTGATGTGAGCCATTTTAGTTAGGTTATCGTATCTAACATACTTTTGTTCCACATCATCAGCCATGGATGCCAGGAAGATCCAGAGCTTCTTTCTTCTCTGGATCCAGCCTGACATTTCCGTAGAATGTTATAACTTATAGGCCAACATCTACTGTTTCTTGGCACTCAACCCTGATATTGCTTGTGACAAGTCTTGATTAGACATTGCGTTGGTCAGGGTCCAGTTAAGAAACAAGAACCCATGTAAGGGAGTTTGTTAAGAAGGATTTACATCAGGAAGTAGTTCCAAGGGCATGGGTATTGCTGAAAAACCTGACCCATATGGTGAGAAAATGTGGTCAGTAGCCAAGCTGGATGCCACACCAGGCCCAGGGCTGGAGAGACCCAGGAAAGGGAGCCAGGGCTGCTCAATAGAAAGTAGCACCATGGAGGAAGCTCTCAGTGGAAGCTGATACCATAAAGGGGATATCTATCTCTATTGTGAAGGATCTGGAACTGTGGACAGAACACAACCAGGGCCTCAGTTGTCATCTGAAAGAAAGAGAGAGAATAAAAACCCAGACTTCACCCTTCTTCCTACATTTCAGTCACCCTTCAAGGCTTCTACTGGCTGAACTGCCCTGAAGACAGCTAACAAGGGAGCCTAAGTAAGGTAGTCATGGGGAGCCAGCCCCTCAGAGGACAGAGCAGAGTGGGAAGGGCAGAGCATGAATTTGAAAACAAACAGGTGATGACCAGGACTGCCTTTTGCTGCTATGAATAGTGAAGTATGCATAATAATACCTCAAGGACTTCTTTACCCAAAGATCTTTTGTACTCCCCATTCTCCAGTGAACTTGCAATCATCATAAAATGCTCAGGACACAAGATGCCAGGGGTGGGTGTTTCCCTGACAGAAAAACATGCACTTTTCTTAATATTTCGAGTGTAACAGCACAAGGAAGTTGCGTTCTAAGCAACTGCAGGATTGAATTGCAGAACAAAGCAAAAAAGAGCAAATGATCTAGGAGTATAATTGCCATCCTAATAGCCGTTTTGATTATACTGAAATCATAAGGAAAGAATTCCCCCTCAGCCTGACTCCAAGATTATGCTCTTCTCTGAATACAAGAAAGACCTGATCCCCATGCTTTCTACCTCAGCGGAGAAGGAAGGGAGGCAAAGGAGGGGCAGGAATTTCAACATCACTATCCGCAGAACATTTAGCATTACAAATGATAGAGCTGAAAAAGGCTCACATGAAGTAAGATTATAGTGGTAAGTATCTTGAAATCCATAAAGCACTTACAGAAGTAGAACCAATAGATGGATAGATAGATGGATAGGTAGGTAGATAGATAGATGAGTACATACATACATAGATGCATAGATATGTAGATATAGGTGCACATATAAATGTATTCTATCCTCCCATTTAATTTTGTGATCTTGCATATAAGGCAAATTATAATATCTCGGTCTCTGAAAAATGGACATTCTACTTCAGTTTGAATACATGCCATTACATGATGCTCAGTGGTAGTCACATGGCTCTGATTGCTAGAAAGCCAAGAGTCTTCCTCACATTTTCCTCTACCCTGTGGTGCTACTCTTGTCCTCCTTCCTCCACTTGATCTTCATCAAAGTAGATAAAACCAGCTACTATGCTGCCTCAGCTCCAAGCTAAAGTAGCTCATTCTCCTCAAACAGAGCTGCTCTTCTAATAACCTCTCAGACTTTTTCCTTAACAATGCCCTTCTTAAAAGGCACCGAGGACTAGACTCAATTATGTAGTTGTTGGTAGTTAGTACAGAGTGAGACTCACTTCTCATTTGAATAGCTCTTTTTTTTTAAGATTCTATTTATTTATTCATGAGATAAACAGAGAGAGGGGGAGAGACATGGGCAGAGGGAGAAGCAGGCTCCCGGTGGAGAGCCCGATATGGGACCATCCTGGGACCTGGACATTGCACCCTGAGCTAAAGGCAGACACTCAACCACTGAGCCACCTGGGATCCCTGTATTGACTCTTTTATCATACCTGGTTATTTTCCACAGGAACTAAAGGAATGCTCACAAGCACTTAAGAGTGCTTGAATATAGATTGCATTCAGCAAGCACAGTCTGTTAATCATGTGATTTTTATATTATCTTATGTATTATCATGGCCTATTATTATTTTTATCACTCACTGCTCTCAAGAGAAGTGCAATCATGTGGTAGCTATGCTATCGGTTTTTGAATATAAATATATAATTGTTCATTATTAAATTTTAGCACACGGTTTTGGCTCCTTTTTCCAGCCTGCCATTTCGGTATTTACTCCCATTTTAGACTTGTGCAACATTCCAGCTCTGTGTTTGCCACAGATCTGATCTAAGGTCTTCAATGGTTTCATAGCCACAGCAGAGACAGAGCCTCTAGTACCACGGTCCACTTCTCTCTTGGCTGCCATTGATTCATTAGTCAACCCTCTTTGGGAGCAATTGTTAAAGCAATATCAATAGAACAAGATAAACAACCATTTATTCACATTTCTCCATATTGTACATGAAGAAATCTGCAGGGATTTGCTAGCTCGGGGATCAAGCCAGTTTTTGATAGCTGCAGGAATACTATCATAGTGAATTACACAATGGCTGAATAGTTGAGATCCTATTTGGAAAACAGTTCTATCAAATGAAATTAAGAAAATGGTATTAACCTCACTATTAAAAAATTGAGTTTAATTTTGTGAAAGCTATTTTAATTAAATTCTGGATTCCAGTTATTTATTGTTGGCCATTCTGTTTACAAGTTTGCCCTTCTGTTTACAAGCTTAATTGGCTAAACTAGAATTTTTCCAGGAGTATATCAATATTTTTCCTTTCAATATGTGGACATTTTTTCCTATCTTAGGTATTCTGATACTTCTTCCATTTTGCATTTGCCAAAATTTGCAAAGGGGAAGCCAAGGAATTCAGTATCTCTGCAAAGTTAAGAACAGGGATTTCTATATATGGAACGCAAGGGTGGTTTAAGACAAACACTATTCCTAACAAGGTAATATATGATATATCACTGAGATAATCCTAACATGATGAAGCTACTTAACTTACCATGTACTGGAAAGTAATTTTTTTAATGATCATCCATGTCGATAGAAATTTCTAGGTTTTTTTCCCCAAACTGCTAACAAAATTATTTTCCTAAGCAAATGCTTGGTGGCTTTATAAGATACAAGTTTCTAGTTTGAAATTCCAGAATGGATTTCATTAGTTGGTTGCCATTTGGCCACACTCATAGCAAGATTTATAGGTGACAAAAAATGCAGTTGCAAGGAGTTGGTGCTGAATGTAGGTTTATTATTTATTTCCAAGCTCTTCAAGGCACAGATGTGTGGCAATTTGACTGGAGCACAAAGAGAGGAAATTATAATATCCCAATTCCCTGGCTATCTTATATCAAAATGAAGCAGCAAATTGTGAGGGTTCTTTATGCAATTATGGAAATTTATTTAATCATCCTGGACTTGTTTTTATTATAAAAATTGATTTGCACCATTTTAAGATAGTAACCTTTACCTGCCATTTCTCAGAGGAAAGCACAGGATCATGAGCCTCTTTGGGGGTCAGTCTGAGTTGTCATTGTTTTGATCTCTTAAATGAGGAAGACAACAGCAAAAGATATTTACATCCTCAGTCTCTTCAGGTGGGTTCACATTGACTCAGATTAGTAAAAAAAAAGTTATAAAAATAATGTTTATGGATAATTTTATACTTCCATAATCCAAATTTAGCATGAGGAAAATTAACAACAGCTACCTTGTAACAAGTACTTCTGTGATGTCTCAGTTAATCCCCACAAAAACCTAATAAGGTAGATATTTATGACTACCTTGGCATATAGGCAAGGAGGCTGAAGCTTGGGGAAACTCAGTAACTCTTCATGGGCTGTGATATAACCACCCAACCTAATGTCAAAACCTAATTGTTTAACCTTTGTATTATGTAGCTTCCTAAAGACCTGATCAAGTCACCAGGCATGACAAGGAACTTGATAATATATCTAGTTAGTATAAAGAGAGGAGATAATGGGTGTGTGTGTGGGGGGGGGGGGGGTCTAGGAGAAGCCATTATGTGACTTCATTAAGGCAGAGTGACAGAGGTCTTCTTGAGGCTTTACAAGTTCTGGTGGGACTGGAGACCACTCTCCACATTCCAACAGGAGAAATTATTATTGGAAAATCTTGCCCACCACTTGATGCTAAGATATAGGAGGTGTCATTGACAAAACTTGCCCTGAAATTGAGTTTGATGTTGAAAGTCTGTCATTAAAGACTCGGCTCACTGGTTGTTGCAGTCATTGGGTTTAGATTTACTCCACACTTAGGAGTTACATTTTTATTTCAAGGAAAGTCCTGTCTGCATTCTGAAGAGAACTCATTCTGAGTTCACAGACCACACCTGCAAATACAAAATCCAGTTACTATCGGTCCTGGTATATTTTTACTTTATTTCCTGCAAGAATCTATTAGCAACATACCTACCACGTGCCAAGTGCAGACATACATAGCTCCTCCAGCTGCAGCTGATTCCTCCTGTACCTCAGTTTACCTCACATTTGGCTCATGTTACCAACAGCAAAACCACTCCCAACTTTAATGTGGAATACTGTCAGACACAACCTCGTGATTTGCAGATGAGCTCATATGTTGCTCTCTAGCCCAAATCAGCACTTTCTCCATACCTCTCCTGTATGCCAGACTTTCATTTGGCTTTGGCTGTGAAGAATAATTAAGGTTTGGGAAAGGCAAGATGGTCTTGCCAACTCAGCCACTCTTGAGAGCAAGGATTCCCTAAGCTATTAGCACAGCCCAGAGGAGCAAGAGGTGTTGATCCAGCAACACGGAGGGAGGCCCTGGCCAGTGGCTTTCGGTCTCTTTTTTCCGAAAGCTGCAGTTACAGATTCCATGCAATACCATGGCAATCCAGTGCATATGGGGCTATGTACATGCTTGTGGTTATGTATGCACACATTCAGCAACTTGAGCATGCACACACACACACACACACACACACACGCCTACGAACTAAAACCCCACTTGTATTTGCTGTTCTATTTCATTTGTTAAAACATGTTGGCCAATGTATTAGTTGATGATGGCTGCTGTAACAAATTGCCAAAAACTTAGTGGCTTGATGCCACATAACTGTAGTATCTTATAGCTCTGAAAATCAGAATTCTAAAATCAGGTCTCAATGGGCTAAAGTCAAGGCATCAGCTGGGCTGGTTCTCTCTGGAGGCTCTGAAAGGAGAACCTATTTCCTTGCCCTTTCCAGCTTGCAGAGGTCACCTGAATTCCTTGACTCATGGCCCCTTCCTCACATATTTCCAACAACTTCTTAGTTATGCTGTCACATCTACTTCTTTGATCCTCTTAAAGGAATGCCTGTAGTTACACTGGACCCACCTAGATAATCCAGAATAATTATCCTATCTGAAGACCATTAATCACATCTATAAAGTCCTTTTTACCATGGGAGGTAACATAAACACAGGTTCTGGGGATTGGGATATGTACATCATTGGGGAAGGGTGTTATTATTCAACCTACCACAGCCATGAACAATAAATTGATTTTTCATTAATGGGTCACACACAGCAGTGTGAAAATCAGTGGTCTAATGCATGTCAGCAGGCATCTGGGATGAAGGGGATCAGTGAGAATGTTACTTCCCTATAAAAGGACAAAGGGGAATGGGCATGTAATGAGCATCCCAGGCCTGGCTTTACATATTACACCCAGCCTATCCTTTCCTTCTCTAGTCATTGCTCACTGTGAATTAGACACTATTATTCCCATTTTAAATATTTGAAGACAGCCTCATAAAGGCTAGATAACTGCCCTAAGACCACACAGCTAGAATGGGGCAGAGCCCATATTCAAACCTGAGCTCTGCACCTACTATGCCCATGTCCTTTCCACCACATCTGGTCGTGGTTTCTCTCATGAGTGCCTTCTTTGCCTCCCAAAGCCTGGCCTCAAGTCTTCACTCCAACTCACCAGCTCACCATGTAAGGAAGTGGTCTTCCCTGTTGGGGCTCCTTTCCTGGGACTTCTGGATGTCTGAAGCTGCCACCCTTTTATTCCATAGACTTCTCTATTTTAACACTAGTTCTCTGTCTCCTTGACACCAGCACAAAGCATAGTACCTGCATGTTTTTATATAAGTTAGAGTCAACTAGCTTTTAACTCATTATCAATAACCCCCAAGACTGCAAAGCTGAAATTTAAGGCAGAAATGAGGTGAAGTTGAGCAGGAATTTAATACAGGAAGCTATGGAATTTTATCTCAAGGTTTATTTCTAGGCTTTCAAATGGACGTGGAGAAGAACATTCTGGCAATCCTTTTGAAAAACTTCTAAAGATTATTGACTGTTGAACAAAGTCGAGGCTAGGAGATAACCAATAAAATGGCATGTGGTACCTTAGACTACATTGTCAGGTCACCCCATGGGCTGTGTGGTTTGAGTGCTGAGGTGGAACTAAGGAACCCTGTGCTCTAACCCCAGTTGACCATGTACCAGCTGTGTGACCTTGGACTTAGGGATTTAAACTCTGGCCTTCAGAGAGGAGATATGGTACAGAGGTTATAGCTGTGCTTTCTACAGTCAAACCCAATTTGAGTTCCCAAACTCAAAGGGGCCCTGTTGACATTTATTCATTAGCAAATCAATTGATTCCTATGGAAAAAAAAATTGCCCTGCCTTTTTCATGTGGCTCCCTGATGTAAAGAGAAATCTAAAGCAGGATGTATGTCAAAGAAGTAGTCATGGTTTAAAGTGTGACAGAGTCCCCTCTGGAGACTGCTGTCATGGCACTGCACCTGCCCCCACCACCCCACGAGATCATGATTCTTCAGAGTCTTTGATCAAATCAACACACCCCTACACAAGTCTATTTCTCACTCTTAAGAATTATGCTTCATGAGATGAAAACTGTTTGTTTCCAAAAATTTGAAATCAAACCAAAAAACTTTACATGTCAAAAAACAAAGATATGCTGTAGGAGAGCACAAAGAAACCCAAGAAGCCAGCAGCATGGCACAAATCATTTATGTGAATAAGGTCTGGCCAATAGTAGGTGCTAAACAGATTTTTGTTAAATGGGTGAGCTTACAATATGAGAGGCCCTGCTAGCCAAGAGATCAAAGGTTTCCAGCTAGCAAAAGTCATGGACACATCATGGAATAAAAGGAGAGTGGTTATGGGCCCTGATATGATTTCACTGGGAAGTACACTGCCTTTTGGGCAGTTTTTGAAAAGAAATTAAAAATAATGAAGAAACTAGAAACAGCTCTTCCAGCTTCAGTGAAGCCCAGTCATCTTCCCCCAAAAGGCAATGAAGAGAGTGGGAAGGAGAGAAAGATGGAATATACTCATCAAAGGATCACCCTGGAGTGTTTGGCTGTCTACAACATGGTGTAAAGGCTTCAGGTTCCTTAAATAAATGGAGTAGAAAAGCATTCAACCTCCTCTACATACTGTTTTTCTAGCCTGTATTCCCAGGATAGTATATGAATAACTGGACAATGAAAAAGAAAGAAACTAGGTTAAGCTACTGGAGAACCCAGAAGGGTTAATCAAGAAGGAAAAAAGTCTTGCCCTAGTCTTATTTTAGAAGGAAAGAGAGTTGAGAGCTGAAAAGAGGGTGGGGGGGAGAAGGAAAGAGTGTTATTTCATCCTAGAAACAAAACTCATAGAAATGGGATAAAGAGGGGAAAACTGAGTGATAGCTTGGAAATTTGCTAATAATGAGAAGTCTATTTCCCTGGAGGCAACCCATCATCTCAGAGCAGACTGGACTATGCTTGGGATGCTGTTTCTTAGAGAAATGGTTCTTCCCTCAGCTCGTTTCAATGACAATGAGCATTTCTAGTTGAGTGCGAGAAGACATGAAGGGCATCTTTTATTTTCCTAAGAGGAAATTGAACCTATGCATTGTAAGACTTCAGCATGTGCCTGTGTATGAAAAAATATGAGCCAAATGCTTTTGAAGAGAAACAGAAGTATGCTGCCCTTGTGACAGAGAAGTGTCCAAGAACAAAGACAGAGGTACTCTGGCATGCCATTCCTACCCTACGGATTCTTTGTTGTGATACATTTTATGACCAACTTTAAAGACATTGACCTGTTGATCTCGTTCTGGTTTTCATTCGCTACATCCTTCTTAACAGAAGAAAAAGTCCCTTAGGATAAGCAGGATTTTCATTTCTGGAAAAAAAAAAAAAAGAAAGCACTACACAGAGCCACAGTTTCCTAACAGTCCTTCTCCTGCCATGTGTATAAAAAGGGGGAAATGGCATCATGCAACGAAGTTGAGAGTATGGCAAGAGTCCCACCCATGCTTTGTCCCGTGGGTGGAATTAGAAATCAAATCCATAAAGACACCTCAAGTAGCCTTCCCAGATGCCCTCCACTCTGCTAAAGGCTGAATTATGTTTAAGAAATCATTCTTCCAGTGAACAAAATTTCTAATTAACACTGAAAATGCGTGGTTGCTAAGTTTGTGGTGAAGACAGGCCATCTCCTCATTCTTCTTAGCTGGAGCTTGATGAAGCTAGGAGAGGGGGATAGGATAATTGCTCACGGTGGGGCACGGTGTTTTCTCCTGCACAAACATATAATTAGGCTGTCTTAACCTCATGGTTTAGCAATAAACACCACTTCACAGACTAATTTACAGTCAAGAGTCACAAGAAGGCTATGGAATAAAGTCTCAATGCCACAGGCCCTGCAGTTCAGTGAACAGAGAGCAGCCTCACTATTTCAAGTCAGCAAAAATCCTTTTGCACTTACCACAAACTAAAATGAGATTGAAAATAAGGGCTATGCATTCAAAACATTGAACACACCAGCTAATAAAAAATACATTTGTGACTGGTCATAAAAATAGAGAATGTAATGGGCTCTACCCTAGAAATATCTTTTAGTTACAATATTTGGGAAGACAGAGGTCTCCATAATATTGACTTTGCTAACACGTCTACATTTTTCTGTCTACCATAATTACACGTCAGTTAGCGACACCTCACTTCTAAAGCTGCCAACAGGCCTTGATTCAAGCAGTGGGAGGTGTGCTGGCTGCAGCCCGGCACCAGATAATATTTGCCTGGCAAATGCCGTTGGCTTGGGTCAGTGGGAGGGGGTGGAGAGTGCTCTTATAAAGAGACAGCTCCTTCATGGCTGCATTATCCTTCCCATTGGCACCCCCAGGACTGGGGGGGGTGGGGTTCTGGAGAGATGTGGGAGTTCTTCAATTGCCTACTTTGCATTTTTTAAGCATGGTACACAACACAGATCCAGAGGTCACAGAAGCAGAGACACCCTTCTGTGGGAATTGTGTTTTCTTCTGCCCAAAGCTGATCATCTAGAGCCAGAGAGGCTGCAATTTGACACTGATTGGACATCAGGAAGAACTAGAGGAGGACTATGGGCCTGGGGTTGTTTTTAGACATGATGTATGTATTGGAGGGGGCGAGAAAGGAGCAGACACAGAGACAGAAAAGAGAGACCTGGAGAGCAGTCAACAAGACAAGAGATGAGACAAGCTGATAAATCATTTTATCTACAATCAAATCTGAATTATTTGTAGACTATTTTTCTCTGGTTCTCTACTCAAAGTATGATGAAATAAAATAGATAGTTCAGTCATTTTTTTTTTCAGTCTTCTTTCTTCATCTAGTCCTCTGTTTAGAGGAGATTTTTCAAGAACAAGTACCTTGCTTTTACTATCCTTAGTCCATAGGATCCAAAAGTGCCCAGTGTAGGTACACAGTCCTGCTCTGGTGAGTCAGTCAGTGGGAGAAAGCAAGCAAGCAAGCAAGCAAGCAAGACCTTGTTGAAAGACTGAGAAATAGAACAAACGAGAGGGGGGAAAAGAAGGAAGAAAAAAAAAAAAAAAAAAGAAAGACTGAGAAATAAATATGGTAATCTTATATTTTCAAGATGCATGGTAACTACAAAATCCCATTTTTATGCTTTTACTAATAAAGGAAATATGATGGATAAATTAATTCCAATAAGAATAATTCAGATAATATAATTCTTATTTTTCCTAGACAAGCATTGCATAAAGGACATTTAAAATATTAGTGATTATGAGTAACATACAAGAAAAGCTATTTTTACTTCAAAAATGTACTTCACCTCTCAAGTAACATTTTTATGAAATAAACAAGACAACTTTAAATGGCTAACGATAACTACCTTGAGAACTACCTTGAGAAGCTGTGCAGGGTAAGGACATGAGTTTTCATGAGCATTTATTTAAATTTTTTGAAATTAGTAACTCAACATTTAAGGAAAAAAGTCAAATGGTACCAACTTTTAGTTTCCCCAAATTGATCCTTACTCAGATCTCTTTCAAAATCTCAGTACTAATTCTATAAATTCCTGATGATGTGCATGAGTACAAAAATTATAGTTGACACTTGAGGAAAGCAGAGCATAGTTGATACTGTATAATTTTTAAGTCATACTCATTATGTAGATAATTCTACTTAAGTGTGTTTAATTCCTTAATATGCTTAGGGGCCTTTTTAAAAATTAGGCTTCCTCATCTTTTAAACCAATTTTAAATGACTGAACAGTAGCAGGAACTGTGGTACTGAAATCGAAGATTTTAATAAAACTGATGGCTCAACAGTAACAAGATATTTTGTGTTCTCAATGTTGTTACAATTCCATTATTTTTTAGCTTCAAATCCTGCTTTGACTCTCGTGGTATTGCAGTTAATGGTATTTATCCGAAGATTAGTTATTGCTATTGAAAAACTTTCTAACCAGTTTCAATAAATGAGCTCCATTGTCAAAAAGATGTGTATTTTCATACATATATGGTCCAAAGACTTCAATTTTATACTCAGGATCTTCAGTAATTTTTTACAAAATTTTTCTTTTGTCTTTAAGAAGAAAATCGTTTATGTATTTTTCTTGAAGTTTCTAGAGGAACCAACTGGAATGAAATACATCAAAATACTTTAAAAAGCAAGCAAGAAAAATCATTTCCGTAGAATGATCATTTTAACAAAAGATCAAACCCCAAATAAGAGACACATGAGTGCCCCGGTGACATGACATACCCTATTCACTTGCGTGTGCATGTTCACACGTGCGCACATGAACATCTTAGCAACAGCTTTCTAACAAGTAAGAAGTCAGAAAGGCACTTTAAAAACTTGTCAAGAATCATTCACACACCCTCCTCGGGTGAAACATGGCAATGGTTTTAAAGTGAACATGAGCACTGCACACAACTACGGGGAAACGCTCGTAACAGTAACCCCCCGGTTCCCACAGATACCTTCAATTTAAGGCCCTGGCTCTGGAGCGGAGGTGAGAGCTAAAACCAATAATAATGCCAAGGGAGTGAACGGTCAGGTCGAAGTGCAAGGACAGTCCCTATTGTGCAAGAAAGGAGAATTTATCAAGGGAAGGAGCAACTGAGGAGCTTAATTATGAGTCTTTTAATGTCTTTTCATAATCAGTTAATAAATACCTTAACAATAAAATTGAATCTAAGCTTTTAATAGGCCATGTTGGCTTGAACCTAAACAAAGGAATTAGCAGCTCCAGGCATTGTGCAATAACTGCTCACCGTTTGGTGCCAGGAGAAACAAAGCATTTCAAGTGCATTTTTTTTTGTGCCTCACCATAATAAACGCTTGTAATATTCCCCCAATTTCTGGAGTGTAAGACGCAGATCTTATTTATCACAGTGTGAGACACACCTGGCACGCGGATCAGGAAACAACTGTTTTACTTCATTTCTGTCATCACCTTCCAACAGATTTCTTTCACATTCCAATTTGGATGGGAGGACTTGACTTTCTCTCCATAAGTTCTCCATTAACAGCTTCACAGCAGAAGGCGCCGTTGGTCCGTTTCCTCCCGCAGCCCTTAGTTGGCTGCACGGAGCGGCCTCTGCTCTGACTCGGGCGGAGGCGAGCACCGGGCCCTGGGAGCGCAGCCTCCAGCCTGAGCCCCGCGTCGCCCGGGCTGGGGCGCGGATTGTCAGAATTCCTCACCCGGGGGATGACGAACACACTGTCAAGTCAGCAGCACAAATTACCAGCTTCAACTCCCTTCAGTCACTTTTATTAATACGTGTTTGATTGGAGGGAGGCCTTCGGGAAGGTTGTGCCACTTCCACGCGGCGCTCGGCGGGTGCCCTCTCTCCTTGGCTGGTTGCAGGCCCGCAGGTCGGGCCTGGGCGCCTCGAGCTCCGTGAGCCCCGCGAACAACTCTGCACTAATAAACCTTGAAAAGCTTGAATTACACTAGAACCCACAAAAATTTTCAAATTAAAAAGGCATATTTAGAGGCCCCCGTGGATAGTGATTTTATTTAGTTTAATTCCCTCTTGTGGCCAATTAGATAGACACCCCTACACACAGGCACACACTCCGGGAGGGAAAATGAGGGGGGAAAAGAAGTTTAACTTTGGTTTTGAGGAAAAAGGCAGGGGGGTGGGGGGGGCAGTCTATCATTCCTACATAGACAGAAATTATTTTCCCGGCCGTTGTTCTGTAAAGAACAGGACTGTTAGAAATCAATGGAAGTGTACGCAAGATGGATTTTTATTTGGATTGGTTTTTTAAAACCGTACGCCCCACGTCTTCCTTATTCAACCCTAGTGAATTGCCAAATTGAAGAATAAAACCTCCACCACCGCAACAGAGCGTATTTCTTTAGTTCTCTTCAATAATCTTTTGGTCAAAATGACTTCTTCTGAGAAGTCTTTGAGTGCCTGGCGGATAGTAGGTGTGTTTGTATTTGTTTTTTAATTAAGTGATCTGCACAACCTAAGTGTGTTTTTTAGGATCATCTATGCATGAAGCTCATTTACCCCAACACAACTCAGGTCAACAACACAAGAGATATATGTGCTCCGAAAATTGCGCGTAGTGTCTCTCGTTGCTCACCGCTGCTCTTTCCATCAGAGTTTCTCATCTGGTGGCGGGCTCCATGTGTACCATATGAAAAAGGAGTTAATAAAATGCACGTTGGAAATATAAAACAAGGTCAGGGGCGACAGTTTGGCTGAAGGCCTTTCTTTAAGTGTGGAAAACAAAAGAACAAGATTGTTTTAGCAGTTGCAGCTGTCGGGCGAGCTGCCTCGGTTGGGGAGTGGCAGCCGAAGTCCTTGCTACCTGTTTCATGTGTCCATCAGAATAACTGTTCTCTCCCTAACACAAAGACTCTGCACGGTAGGTGCCCCAAGTTTTGGAAAGTCTCAACAGGAAAAAGAGAAGAGAAAAATCCCCATTTTGCTCCCAAAGGGAGCTCTGAGGGGTGAAGGGATGAAACTGTGGGAGGTGTGGGGTCAGGCCCAGGGTTGGGAGCCTACATGTGACTTCAGATTCTAAAACCCCCAAAGCTCTGTGTCTTCCCCGGAGCCAGCAGTGATGAATGGTGTTACTGTGTGTACTGTGAAAGCCACCCGGATTGGATGCAAGTCAGCAGTAGGTTTTTAAAAAGAAGTACTTAATATTCTGTGGTTGGGCCCATCCAATGCCAACCAGGCTGGAGGAAAGAAAACAACATTGTCAGTCAGGCAGTTGCTTGTTCCACAAGACCTCAAACACAACACTTGACAGATTTGTTTTCTTAATGAATTGACTGGTTACTTTGGCATCACTTAAGAGCCACAAGGAAAACAGTGAAACTCAATCATAAGAACGTTATCATTTTAAAATGAAGATAAAAGGGAAAACACTTAATAATTATGTCACGGGACAAAGATATTAGCCAACAAAACGCATTAATATGTGAACATAAATCAGTTATCTGAGTAGCTGTGACCCAGTAAAAGAGAAGACTTTATAGTCTTGATAAAGAATGAGAAAACTAGGTCATCCAAACAGGACAAGCCAGGCTCCCAAAAAGGGACGGGTACTATGGTGGGGGCAGGGGAGCAGTGGGGACCCTGAAAACATAGATGGGCAACAAAGAGACATCATTCTGCACCCCAGTGGTTAATTCTATCTTCGGTTCCGCTTCTGCAATTGTGAAAAGGGAACAATAATCTCAGATTCAGTTAACACTCGGTTTAGTGCCTGGCACAGAGTAAGTCAACTGAGGTTAGAATATGTGCTTTCTCTTCCCTTTCCTGCCTCCAGCCATTCCCTAGAGACACCTTAGCCAAAGTAAACCATCACTTAGCATGGTGCATTCCAGATCAAATTGTTATCTTGGGGAAATCTTCCTTGTTACTAGGATTTCCCTATGCTAGATGTAGTGAAAGAATCTAGGCCAATGGGCCCAGAAATTCCACACAATGGAAAGAGCCTTCCATCCTGCCTTCTATCTTCCTTCCATTTCAAACTTCATAGTTCAGACATGACTTGTTTTAGCAAAAAAAAAAAAAAAATTCATACCAAAAGCTCCTCCTCTAGATACTCTCTACTGTAAGTGTGTTCTCAGACAGCAGCAGAAATATCACCCGGGAGCTTGTTACAAACACAGACACCTATACCCACCTATTGAATCGGGTTCTGCAAGGATTCCCAGGTCATCAATATGCACATTACAGTTGGGGGATTTTTTTTTTTTTAGATACTAATACTGGGACCAAATCCTAGGCCAATTATGTCAGACTCTCTGGAGTTGAAAGCCAGGCATCGAGACTTTTTAAACTTATCCAGATGATTCTAATGTGCAGCCAAGTTTCATAGCCACTGGTCAAGTCCCATTAGCAAAAATAAACCTTAAAAAAGAGGAAAATATTTAAACAAGAAATATAGGGTTGACAGGACTACCCTTGAAATAGACCCATTGACAAAAGAGGTCTTCAAATTCATGCTTAAAGACATCTACATTTCTAAAATCCTAGTCATTAAAGAAGGAGAACTAGCAAACATCTTCATATTTCAACTTTGGCCCTTATACACCTCTTGGGTAACAAGGTGCCCGGGTGGGCAGAACATTTATTGACATAAGTCACCGTGTTTATTGATGCTGCTCGTTTTCCACTGATTTTAGAACTCTGTAGGGGAGGTGTTGTGACTTTGAAAAGGCCATTTTTTTTTATAATCAAATAGTTTAACTTAAAGGTTTATGTAACATGCTGTACTATTAAACAGTAAATAAAAACCACTGATAAATCCCGGCTCCCCCACAGGTAGTTTGGCACATCCTTAATTATCTGGTTTATGAGCAAATTGCCAGCTCTGCTTTGGTTTTCAGCTTGTTAGATCCATGTGTGTACACACACTTCTTACCTGGCAACCTCTCAGCGGATTCAGCCTTTAAGTGATGTTGCCAAAACCTCTTGCATGGGGCCAGCGGGAGGGAGGAGTTGTCATAAGTCAAAGGGCTCAACTTTCAGGTTGGAGTTTTGCTTTTTTTGTTTTTGTTTGTAGTGAGGACTTAATTTGATGATTTTTTTTTTTTTAATTGTGAATACTCATAGCCTGTGGGCCTGGAAGAGGTTACCAATGACAGCTGACTGCATCAAAATAAATGTCCTTCTTATACTGATGGGTTTTGTTAAAGCTGAAATGCCTCTTTCCTGGCACCCCTATCTGTGCTCCATTCGACTTCCCCTGCTGGCTCACCATTGCCTTCCAGTGATTAAACAGACCTTCCAAAGAGGAATATTCTTCTCTATGCATGCATCATTTGAACTTAGGCTGAATAACATTCTTCAATGGCATTGGATGACTTTTGTTCAGATTTTTATTGTTTTACAAACGGTTGCACTCAGTGAGTCTCCCAAGTGTTTATAATCATCTCTAATCCGAAAACTCCATGAAATCAATGTTTTTCTTCTGAGCCTTGGAGGCCCATAGCATCCTGAGAGTTCCTCCTGACGGGCTCCCCCTGGTGGCTGCACCAGGCCTCTCCTCTACTAGCCCTATGGGAAGATCAGAAACAAGTAGTGTGAGGCAGATGAGAGGAGGAAAATCATTGGGCTGTCCAGCCTGGGAGTTGGTCCTTGTTATAAAATGTCAAGAATTAGCCTCCTCGATATGAGAGATCTCATCTTTTTGGAGTCAAGTTCCAGGTCTTAGCACCCTTTACTGCCCAGACACCAGAGCACACATGGTATGTGCATTTATGGATGCCCCCTTTCCCAGGCCACAGGCTCAGGCTGTTTCAACAAACCATACCCAGTATTACAAACCATTGCAAACCCCTGCACCCGGTATCGATTAGACAATGTCTGGAGTTGGCAAACATTATTAATATATAGAATGCTATAGAGATTGATTGCTCCACTTTCATTTTTCTTCTTCCTGCGGGCCCCCTATAGGAGAAAGCCCTGCAGCTGTTCTGAATCCCATTGCCAGAAGCATATTATAGCTTGTTTTGATGTTTCACCAGCAAGTTCTGAGCCTTATACGGGCACAAGCCAATGAGAACATCGCAAGTTCCAACTAGAGGCCGAGACACAATCACCCTGTCAGGTGTTGTTAGTAAGTCGGGATCATAAAAGATAATAAAGTCTCTCCCATCTTTTATGACGGCACACCGAGATCAAACACTTTCCATAGCAGAGCACAAAGCCCCTAGGACCAGTTCTCCCTGACAGATGTTCATCTGCTATCTCGGTATTGACGTGTTACTTAACTTATTGATCCACAGAGGGAAGAAAATAGCAAGACCCCGGGAATCTGGGAAGATTCCGGGGGGAAGCTGCTTTTCAGGGCTGAGAGCTCTAGAAGAAAGTGGAGACTTGACGTCATGTTTTAGGAGCTGTTTGCATATTGCCTTTTAATTGTTTTTTTTTTCAAAGTTTAAACAAACAAACAAAACAGGTCAAAGACAAAGGAAGGAATTAGGCAAAAAAAAAAAATATATATATATATATATAACCCTTCATTGTTTTTCTTTTATTTGAATGGACAGTATACTTAGCAGTGACCAACATGGTTTTATCATCCCTTATTAAGTTGCTGATGCCTTACCTGGTGCCCTCCATCCCAGGTACACAAAAACCTGGCTCACCCTAGACTTCATGGGATTATAAAGAATGGGGTACACTAAAAGCTCATCGTGCAATGCTATGGCATTCACTTTTTCTGCTCTAATCCATTGGGCACAAGACCTCCGGACTACTTACATTAAGGCAGACCTCTGACCGCATGTCTCCAAGTGGACAGTCTTGGAAGGTAGCCCTGCCTGCCAAAGGGAGGAAACATGCCAATTGGTTTTCAAGGCACTCCTTGGGGTCTCAACCAGCCTCACCAGTGCCCTAACCCAAGCAGATTAACTATTCATTCTTCATTCTTACCTCTGACTTTGCTCATGAAGTCCTTGGCCATCTCTACAAATAAAAATGCTTGAAAGATCAGGAAAAATCAGTCTGTCTTTCCTCTGATTACTTCTAGCCTTCTAGCTGTAATTCCTTTGTATATATGGTTCTCTCTCTCTGGGCTTTAAGAAATTTAAGTAAAAAACCAGATATTATGCATCTTTTTGCTTTACTCATCCTTTTTCTTTATATAACAAGTGATTGATAACTACTGTTCAGTGAATGAATGAATGAATGAATGAATGAATGAGTGAATGAAATATTCTGCTCATTTAGGAATCCCCTGCTCCAAAGCCCTCCTTGATTTTCTGTAGACTAAGAATAAAGTTCAAACCACTTGGAATTCCCTCCAAATTTGGCCCCAACATGTATTCGGAACTTATCCTAAATATCCCAGACAAAAATCCCGTGTCAAACCCATCCACTTACTGTCTCCCACCACATGCTACTACCAACCTAGACTGCCTGCCCTCTCAACTGCCCTTCCCCACACACATCCTTTGGATTACAGACTCAGGCACAGCCAACCCCTCTACTCCCCGTGCAGCTTTCAACAGCACTCTTGACCTTCAGAGATCTCTGAGGTCATATAACAGCTCATATCTGTCCCATACATACATCAACCAATCCTTGCAAAGCTTCAACACCATTATGAGCTAGTATTTGAAATTTGCATTTCTTAAATTTTGAAGGCATGAATGATATTCTCTTCATCTTTAAATTCACCACCACCCCTAGCATTGTATCATGCCTTGTTCATAATCAAATATTATATCACTTTAAATACACTAAAGCAAAGTGTTAAGTTGTAGATTAAATCAAGCCAAAGGTTATTCCAAATCAAATGATTTCTCAGAAATGAATAATCAGTGCTTCTCTTTCTAATCTCTATAGGGGAGTGTTTTTCAAAATTTAATCATGACTCACTATAAGAAATCACAACTTCTCAAATATTTACCCATACTTTGTGTGATGCAATCTAATATTTTCCATTTTATTTCATTTTTTCAAAGTACTGATCATAGCCCACTAATGACTTTGTGACCTACAAATGGGACACAATCAGCTAATGAGCCAGTGTTTCAAACATTAATCTATAGGCTCCTAGACATTTCTAGTTAATGGATAGTCTCTAAAATCTTGCAAGGATAGAGATGTATAGCTTCTTTTTCCTGTTCAAAATGAATACTCAAAAAAAAACAAAACAAAACAAAACAAAATGAATACTCAAACTCCTAGACTATATGATAAAACAGTAGCAAGGCACTTCAGTAGATGTCATGGTGATGAGAAAAAAGGAAGTCCCAAGGTGAAGTGAAATAGCCATAGATGAATCAAATCTAAAGCTACACCATATAGCCAGAAAAAATATTGTTTGCCATTGTCTTTAACTGATTGCTTAGGCAGTGAGGACATAGCGCAGGTGTGGCTGAGGTTTAAGGGCAATCAATTTTCCTCTATTGTGTTTGTTTCACACCAAACCCCTTGCTTCTCTCAGTTTCTTGCAAATGTGCATCACTGGTCACTTGCAAAGAAATGTTTTAACTTACTGAAAAACTTATTATTGTTTTCTCTTAGCAATGGTTCTCAGTCAGGTATCATTTTGCCCCAGAGAACATTTGGCAATATGTGGAGACATTTTTTAGTTGTCATAACAGGGAGGGAAGGTTAGAGTGCTACTGGAGTCTAGTGGGTAGAGGCCAAGGATGACGCTGAACATCCTACACTACACAGGACAGCCCCTCATTCCATGCGCATGCGCAGGCACACACACACACACACACACACACACTACAAAGAATCATCTAGCCCGAATGTCACTAATGCCATTGTTGAGAAACCCTGCTCTTAACATCTTTATGCATCTTGTTTCTTTATTAATCAGGTCTATATATATTAAAGTCCAACTATGCACACACAAAAATGGAAGAAAACCCACAACTATTACTCAGAGATCTTGCCCCACATCATCTCTGCCTGTGTAACTTCAAATTAGACTCTGCCAGGAAAGATGAGACCTGGCTCTGAAAGGTTCCCATAATCTCCAACCAACCATGCTTACAGGGGGCCAACAAACTCGTAGCTTCACCACTTGCATCATCCAAATATCAGGACTCCCCAGATGTCAACAGTTGGGCATAGCTGCTGCCACCAGAAACCAATCAAGGAAATGCAGATGCTCTTCTAACATCTGTAAGAAATGTAATATTTGGATCCCTAATTCAAAAAATATCAGTAAGCTGAAAACATGTCCCTTTAAAAATGTTCCTTGCTGCAAAGTCCTTGGGTCATGTGTTCTGTCATTTTCATTGTGTCCAGGTGTTACCAGCTGTTTAGGAGTTTTCCACCACCTCTCTCCACAGTCACCGAAAATAAGTCAATAATGCATTCCTATATATGTGTACTAGGAGTCTCGGCTGCACCCCAGCTGGGACCTCTTCAGATTCAGAGATGTCTGTAGGGCTGGAACCTCAAGTTCTCAAGGGTACTTTCTACATGAGAATTCCAGAATTTCTGTCATAGCTCACCAAATGATTTCCTTACGGCCAGTCTCTCTATTCTAACCCATATTCAATCACCAGATTGATTTTTCTACATACTACTTATTATGTGACTTCTTTACCCAAAATCCCCCATGCCTTCTGCTTTTCATAGGAGGACTCCAAACATGTCTTTCCCTAGCATTGTCTCCAAATTTACCTTGTGTGCTACACCCTCTCACTTATCCTTTTCCTCTTGTCTGACTGGGTTTGCCCAAGTTTATTTCTTATCTTGGCCTCCATGCATACTGATTTTTGCACACAGAAAGCCTCTAGTGTCAATCAGAGTCCCAGCAGGTGGCAGGATGATGGCACTCAGAAGCATTAGCAAATGAAAGGACTCTTTCCAGAGGTGTGGTCAGTGTTCAGGGAATTACTGCAAGGAAGATCTGTAAATCCCTCCACTTGCACAGCAAGAGGAGAGAATAGTACCTGGAAGAGGTGCTACCCAGACAAGATCTGTGGCTAACCGTGGAGAAGACCTTGCAGTTGCTGCCAAAGTCACAGCCAAGCAGGGAGGGGCCAAAGAACCGCTCCAGCCTCTCTACTTGCCTATTGTTGCCTAGCATTGGTTGAACCAACAGGAAATCAGAGTGCAAGGGAGCAGGTAATATAGTCCAGGGAAGAAAGCCTTCCAAGACTCAGAGCAGGGCAGAGAATGTGTGTGTGTGTGTTTGTGAATAACATAAACATAAAACTTTCTTCTCTTAACCAAGTTGTCATCTTCACATTTGAGCTCTCTTCTGCCTCCGAGCTCCTTGAAAATGTACTGATATGGCTCTCATTTGATATCATCATTTGTTCTCTTAATGCTTTATTGTTACTTAACATACTCCGTTCTACATCTTTTCTCCCTGGTTGCAACTGTGAACAAATTGAGACGGAAAAGACTATTTCCTATGGTTTTGCTTCCCCCTATGGCTAAACCAGTGCTGTGAATGTTGAGACGTTCAACAGTATATACTGAATGAATAGGGGGAATAAGGAAGAGTCGGAAGGGAAGTTTAATGGATGCTGGAAAATAATTACTCATTGTCCAAAATTATATATGGAAGACAAAATATAGTTATATTTACAACTTAAATTCTGTCAGAGAAGTGGCCAACTACTCTGAGGCATACCTTTCCCACTTTTCTTTTGCCTTCAAAGCTAATCCACTTCAAAAATAAAGCTAACAATTCTCAGAAATAGAGCAAGCATGTGGTCTGAGCTAACGAAGTCCTGTGCCTCTTCCTGCCCATTTCAAGGCCTGCCCAATGGAATACACAGTGTCTTCTAGCAGAAGAAGGGAACTCAGTGAGGTTTGAGTTATAACGATGCAGAAAATAGAAAAGAGGTACACTTAGAATACAAGGAATTAAAAAATATAAATCCTGTAGCTATGAGAATAAGCAATAAGCTATTTAAAAAATTCCATTTTAATTTGATGGCTGTAGGGTCCTCCAATTGTCTTAAAAGCCTGCCTAATTTTCTTTCTCATTTTGAAAAGGAATCTTTATTTTTGCATGAATTCAGTCTGCAATACTTAGAAAATCATAAATGTTTGTTTTATTAATGGTGCAGTTTGGGGAAACTTGAGTGGAAATGCACGTGGCATTCAATACTAAAGAGCTTTTCAGGAAAGATTGACCAGTTTGCATGTAATAGCATAGAGCGAAATCTATTACTCAAGAGACCTTAAATGAATAAGTTCCTTTAATAAGGTTTGCATTTTGGCTGGGTGAACAGTGGAGAAAATATCACTGAAAACTTTCCATGAGAAAGTATTTGCATAGTCATAGAATCAGAAAATAGAACTGAGAGAAACAGTTATCAACACTATTGTTAGCTAATACCTTGTAATAATATATCTTGGGAAGATTGAGTGTTTGATGGAGAAAGACCAAGCCCAGGCAGAGAACATGAAGAAATGCAGTGCTTGCTGGCACTTGGGTTAGGGAGAGTAAAGGACAGGCAGTGGGGCAACAGCTGGGTACCCCCTGGTGAGAAGAGAGATGGATGTGAGCAAAAAGGAGTATTCTCCAACTGGGCAACCTCATGGCATCTTCAATAAGTCCTCCCAGCTCGACAATTTGATTTTTGGAAATCAAAATTTGATCGTCAAAGCATTGTAATTTTTTCCTTTAGAATCAAGTGGCTTTTAAAATTTTTTGTTTAAGCTTTTTATCCACAAGGTTGCAGAAATTTTAAAAAAAGATTTTTTTTTGACCTAAGATAGGTGTGTAGGTGTCAGCCAGGGAGCAAGCAACCTACCCTCTAGA
This sequence comes from Canis lupus dingo, assembly GCF_003254725.2. Classification (NCBI taxonomy): domain Eukaryota; kingdom Metazoa; phylum Chordata; class Mammalia; order Carnivora; family Canidae; genus Canis; species Canis lupus. The sequence continues at coordinate 45,401,222 of NC_064254.1, forward strand.
ACAAAAGACAGAGATCAATGAAGAAGGTCCATTCATTTTTATTTGGATAGCCATGATTCTCACCAGAATCCAAGCTTTCAACAAATCATTTAGTAGTAGAGAAGAAAGCCCAAGATTTCTTTCTGTCATTTTGATGCAGCCACCTTCAACTCAACTCAGTGCCACGTGGGTACAAGCGTAAATAAATGTTTCAGGGAGAAAGAAGTTTTCGCCATTCTGGCCAGCTAAGATTTTCCAAAAGTATGATTTTTGAAGCAAATTTTTACAAAATATGTATCTTAGAATTCTCTGAACTTGGGAAAAAAGTGTTTTATTTGCTTAGGAATTTTTCTGATGCTTTTCGAACCTCACTGAAATTTTTAAAAACTATTTGTAAATTTCCAAACCTGGAACTGTATGCAGAGTGATCCTGAATTAGAAATATAATCTTGGGCTCATTTAAATCTATTTGTTTTGGACAAAATGGAGGGCACATTTATAAATACAGAGTGTCTTCAAAATGTGATTCCTACTTTCTCTATAAAAATTCTTCCTACTGAACTGCAAGGCCTTTCTACTGAACTGCAAGGCCAGTAAAGTCACACTCTTGGATCTGACTACTCAGCCCTGCCCCTTCAAAGAAAAGTCACAGAAGACAAATGGATCTTGTTGCCTGACAACAGCCCAAATCCATCCTCAGAACTATGTTGGAAGTTAAAAAAAATTTTTTACTGAACTCTCTTGCTATCACAATAGAACTCACCCACATTTTCTCACTAACCTCATGATATTCCTGAGAGGTCGATTTATTCTCATTTTTACAAATTAACAGAATTAGATAAGGAACTGGCACTGAGTCAGAATTTGAAAGCAGATTCTCAACTTTAGTCCTCTCTGGACTCTCCCATAATATGTTTTCTATACTCATCCTCTGCCCCTAAAGTCCAGATTATTCTAATCTGCCATTTAATGAAGTAGAAGATGAAACCTATGTCCTCATCTGTGCCATTCTATGTTCACCTTCCCAGAAATGGGCCATACTTAAATGCGAGGTAGAACCAGTAGTAATCTCCCAGCTCCAGTCTCCTCCTTCAAAGCCAAACAGCCTCATAACAGAAAAATCAACTTCTAACGAGCAGGTTACTTTGCTATTTTAAGTCCCCAGAGTTTCCTTCCATGACAGAGAGGTCGATGGGAGAACAAGGAATTCTGTTACCTTTCATGGCTAACTCGGGTCCCCAGGTTTCTTCCTGGAATTTTAGGAAGCCAGCCCCAAATTTTGAAAGCATAAAATGAAAAGGAGTGCCTGAGTTGGGAAGAGGTAGGAAAAGAAAAACCAGGGCCTATATGCTTATTGGCTATTTGACCCATTCACTGTAGAAAATTATAATTCTCTCTTCCTCCTTCCCTCCCCCTCACTCCTGTCCCATCACCCCCTACACACACTGCAAGATACGTTCCATCCTGAGTTCTCCCAGCCCAGAGCAAAGCAAATCAAGCAGAACCATATAATTTACTGCACCAAACTGGAAGTACCCCCACCCACTTAAAAAATCTGGCTTCATTTCAGGGTAACAGCAGCCCGGCTCTGGCAGGGCTCAGTCAACGTGGGTGATCCGTGACATGTGGCAGAAATATAGAACTCATCAGATTTAATAAACCAAAGTTCCACACACGACTGGAGGCCTCTCTCAACAAAGGCCTGGAGGAGTTAATGCACGCAGTCTCCAGGCTTTCTGGGGAAACAACCCCCTCCGAGTCCAAAGCTCCCTCTTCACTCAGAAGTCAGGAAAGACCAACGGGCTGTCCCCAGCAGACATGGGAGGTGGTGGTGTCAAGAACAAATGAGGATGAAACAAATGTTGTGTTTTAAGACAAGGGGACTGGAGGGAGCAGCAGTCACTGTGGGTACCGTGGGGGATGGGTTACCTCACATCTCCATGTCCTCTGGGGACGGAGGGGTCTGTTTGCATTCCCAGTGCATGCAAGAGGTGCCCTCTGCTGTCTCCCAGCCACAGTACACCAGGAAACCTCAAAGCTGGAGCCCTAAGCCCAGTCCCAAGGCGTGGGGAGTGACTGTCAGTCTGGTTTCTAGGACCGTGACACATGAGCCACTGCCCAAATCTTCCCTGGATAGCTGTGGGTTCTGGGGGCCCACAGAACTGAAGTGCACATTTCAGGTAACAATTTAGAGGCAATCACTATGAGCCCTGGAGCAGCAAGGTAACTCTAAAAAACTCTTTAGAGCTTCACAGCCATTTCAACTCCCCAGTAATCCAATCGGCAAAATGGAAAGGTAGGCAGAGAGAGCTAGAGGTTTCACAGGGAAGGAGGGACAGAAGAAACACTCAGACCCTTGACATTCTGGTCCCTAGAAATTGGTCATTGAGACCCTAAGGCCATGGCTCTGCAGGATCCCACCTTCTGCTTCTTAGGCTACTTGTGCCTTGGGTAACAGTAATAATAGCACCAATTAATCACCTGCCACCATACCAACTCTGAAAAATACTGCCATCCACATTTCACAGACTGGCAGATCAAGTTCACAAAGTAATTTGCAAAGGACACATTTCATATGTTCTTGAGCAGTTGACCAAACTCCCCCACTGCAGAAGGTCAGCCAATGAAAGTCTAACGAAAGGCCTAGAAAAATAGTCAATCACAGTGCAATCAGACTGCAAGGGTGCGCTTTTTTGCATGCATTGTTGTGCTGTCACTCTCTTATTTTGATGATTGTGCCAAGTGGCTAAATATCCCAGGAAAGTCCTGACTCAAGCATGCCTGGGGCAGTCAGTGGCCTTCAGATTGGGTCAAAACTGTGGGGTCAGGGCGCCTGGGTGACTCAGTTGGTTAAATGATTCCATTCAGCTCAGGTCATGATCCTAAGGTCCTGGGATCAAGCCCCACATCTGAATTCCCTGCTCAGCAGGGAGTCTGCTTCTCCTCTCCCTTTGCACCCTGCCCCACATGCTCACTCTCTTATGCTCTCTTTCAAGTAAATAGTAAAATCTTAAAAAAAAAAAAAAAAAACTGTAAGGGAGACCAAAGGACCCTGGACTCACAATCAGAAGCCCGTGAGTTCAGATTATGTGTCTCGTTAGCTACAACCTTTCAGGCTCAAAGGTCAATTTCTCTGTATCCCAGTGTCCTCTTTAATACAACAGATGTGATATTTTATAAAGTTATTATATATGTAAGTCCATATATATATATACACACATATATGTGTGTATTGATTTATAAAGTTACCTGGATTAAATGATACCACTTATTTGTATTCACATGTGTTTACACACACACACACACACACACACACACACACACACATTAGCTGACTACAATACATAAAAGTTAGGTGTTAATATATAACCAGAGCCTCACACCTGCTTGCTGCAAATCCTGACTCCTGTCTGGGTCCTGTGTCTTCTGTGACTGTCAGAACCCAGAAGTGCTACGTATTGTGACCTGCCCACCAGTCCTCATTGTTGACTGCACTGACTAATGCTTCCTATACTTGCTGAAGAGATGGACATTCTGCAAACTGAATTCATTCAAGAAGGATCTAGGACATACATGTGTTCCTATTCTCATATTCCAATTTTTTCACAGAAAACTTTAAAAACTCTTGCTTTGCAAAGACAGAATTTTTAAAGACATTATCAATAAATGATACAGATCCTCTCTTTAAAAATCCTTCCAGGACGCCCAGTTTAGCACCACCTTCAGCCCAGGGCATGATCCTGGAATCCCAGAATTGAGTCCCACGTGGGGCTCCCTGTGTGGAGCCTGCTTCTCCTTCTGCCTGTGTCTCTGTCTCTCTCCCTCTCTCATTCTCTCTCATGAAAAAATAAATAAAATCTTAAAAAAATTTTCCATCTCCCCTCAGATGCATGGCTTCCTCTAACACTTTGTACCAGTGACAAACAGTTTGAGAGTTACCATAATCACCCCTCATAAGCAAACTACTCTTCACACTTTGCAAGCCTATCTGCTCCGGAAATGTCTAAGCTTACACCTGGTGAGTTTGTCTGAGTATTGACATTCCCATCTGCAGTTATCCGGAAGAAAGAGTTTTAGCTTATCCTCTGCCACATGAAATCACTATGATCTGAGTGGCATAAATACATTTTAGCAACAAAGAAACTCAATTGTTGTTCTACCAATAAGATTATAAGAACTAATTAAGGTTAACATTCCTCATATGTTCCAATAAAAGAGTACACTGTAGAAAGTGTGGCAATTGTTTTACACAATAGATATCTTTAAAAGATATGTTTTTATATTATTTTAGCTGCCATCTCCTAATGTGCTGTGTGTGTGTATATGTGTGTGTGTGAATCATTTTGTAAGGTGGCATAGTTGAGTGGTTGAAGGTCTGTCCCTAGTATGGGTCAGACCCACTTTTTTTTTTTTTTTTTTTTTTTTCAGACCCACTTTTAATCACAGCTTGGTCATTTACAAGATGATGACTATGGGCAAGCTACCCAAAACCTCTGAGCCTGTAAATGAAGATAATGATAACAAAGTCAGATATATATTTATTAAAACAGATGATGAAATATTAACTAGTATTTTTGTATTCCTACCAAACATACTTGTTTGGTAAACTGGTAATTGTGTAGCTGAAGTTTAAGTGAAAATGTCCCTGCCTAATGCTTCCTCACATCATGTATTTGGAATTTTTGAGGTTCTAGATGGCTTTTAATGACCATTTATCCTTATTTGCTAGAATTTTTACCCAACCCCAAATGGCTGTCACCAAATGGGAAATGGTACCAAAGTCTGAGAACACTGATTGCATTATATCCTTCCTGCCACATTTGTTCTCCCCATCAACCGAAAGTGCTAGACACCATCTCCTGCTTATTCATAAAACAAACATAAAACTATTGTGGCTATCTTCACCCTGCTGCATCACTTCTATTTGTCGGATTTAGGATACAAGTGATCCCTCTTTAGGATACAAGTGATCCCACATAGCCAAAAACAAACAAAACCACACACACACAAACACGCACATGCGCACACAGACACTTTAGTTATGCAGGCAGAAGAAACTGAAATATTCGCTAAGAGTTCATTTTCTACACACTTGGGATTTTCAAAAGGAAATGCCACTCTAACCTTAGCTGTCAACACATCAACAAAACTGTTCCCAAATTCTAGGACAGTTTTCTCTGGCCCTCTGGAGAACACTGGGGAACTGGACCTTTCTCCATGTCCATTTCCTTCATCCCATAACACAGTGTTCAGGTCTTTCTCTCTGGACCTCCACTGTCTTCAATCCTGGTTGTTCTCTTTCGGTCAGAATCTTTATCCTCAGCCCCTAAGTCCCCACTTAAAATGCAAAATCCAGAAGCCTCCCAAATCACCACCAAAATAAGTAAGTGTTCAAGCATTGCATTCAAAATAAGTAAGCAACTTCAATAATAAAATCTCAAAAATGCAGAAAGTGAGGCTTGAAGGGTTAGGTTTTTAGCTCATGTACTAACACCCCATTACTGGTGCCTGCCAGGTGGCTTTGAGTTGACAAGGACTCTGAGGCCAAGCTAAGGCTCAGTGAGAAACAAAGCTACAGTTGATGTGGGAGATGGCCCCACAGAAGTTTTACATTTGCCGTTCTTGGGGTAGTATATAATAAAATACTAGTTAACCTATTGGGTGATTTAAGATTTTTTAATATTGGTCAGCAGTACTATGGACATAACTGTTCACACAGAGGGGAGTCAAGTCCATCACTGCCTATTGTTTCATCACTGAGCTCTACCTTAAGTAACTATATTTCATGTTCTTCTTTGTTTATAATAAAAATCAGAAGTCCAGATATAACTCGTGAGGAGATATAGACACTTTCTGCAAGTGGCCACTTTGTTGGTAGTTATAATCAATGGGAAAGGCAGCCAAAGTTCCACATGATCAGGAGAGACCAATGATGGAAGGAGACTGAGACCAGAGACAGCTCCCTGACTAGGATCTATGGAAACAGGAGCACCTGGAGGGACATTCATGCTTCTAGCAAGTGGTCAAAGTAAGAGCAGTGATACCAACTAGCAGCTACTTCTACTTTTAACAGCCTGCTTCATTCCAGCCCCCAATAGAGGCACTCCACAAATGCTCTGTCCATAATAATACCCCTAAAATACTGAGGTGAAGAAACTTGTCCAAGGTCAAAGAACCAACCAACCACATTTTGAAACAATCTATTTAAAACACCAAACAAGGGCGCCTGGGTGGCTCAATTAGTTGAGCATCTGACTCTTGATAACAGCTCAGGACATGATCTCAGAGGTCCTGGGATCAAGCTCCTCCTTCTCTCCTTGGTCTTTTCACTCAGTGGGGAGTCTGTTTTTCCTTTGCCCTCTGCCCCTCCCCTTGCTCCCTCTCTCACTTTAAAATAAATAAATAAATCTTAAAAAGGAAACCTATATTTTGTATCAAATTATTTAATAGTTGACATAGAAAAGGTCAAACTGTAACCTGAAACAGACTGCAGGTAAAAGTAATTAAATGATACAAACACAAAAATCAACCTTTTGCTGTGATTTTAAGTGACCTGTATACCTAGAAGTCTTTTTGTTTTGTTTTCTATTTTTCTTTTCTACTTTTTGTTTTCTCACAAGGCTTTTTAAAAACACTTACTAATCATATTTTGTCATTCTAAATAATTTTTTAACCCATCGATGAGCATTTTTAGAATGGGTGAATCACTCATCCTTTTTTCTATTCTTGAAGAATAGAAAGAAAACACACACACACACACTAGTTCTTGACTATCATCCAAGTCTATCAGACAGGGTTCTGGCTACAAGTGATCAAACCACTTTCAGTAAGAAAAGATCACTTATTGGCTGGCATAACAGACAAAACCAATTTCTTCACATAGCTTGATTCGAGACTCAAACAATGTCCAGCACCACTTATGTCACACAGACTAGGGGAGGAGAAAGCACAACACTTCAGAGGGATTTTGAGGCAGTGGAGGTACTGATAGGGCTTACAGATACCAGCAGTCAGGATCTACCGCAGAGGAGCCCTGAGAACACCTTCGTGGCAGCGTTCAAAAGCAAAATCACTGTGGGTATGTGAGAGGATTTTCAACATCTCTCCAGGACACCCTCAGAAACCTCACAGCAGAAATATCAGGATTAAAATCAGCAAATGCTGCCTACCTGAGATACAGTCCAGAGCCTCCCACTGCTCTGGAGGAGAATTTCTACTTTAGTGAATATGAATTACATGACTCAGAAATGAGCTGCAATCCCAGAGAGAAGTTCTAACCCCAAAATGAAGCTCTATGTTATTTTAGGCCAGTGAGAGGAAACTGGACACTTAAAGTTATCACCAAAAAATGTACTGTGGCCTTAGCAGACCAGTCACATGGATACTCACGCAGTCTTCTCACAAAACAAAAAGAGAGAACATGTTGAAATATTCTCCAGGAGGAAAAAACATTTAATAGGAAACTAAGGAGGCAAGGTTTAAGAAGTCCTAAGCCTAAAAGCGGAAAGTCCCATTTCTCCTCAACAAGAGTCTGCTATTGTCACAAATGACAAATAGAAGTGAATGAAGTCATTTTCTTATTAGTCAGAAACAGTACGAGATAGCCGTGAATAGAGCTGGTGATCATGATCACCAGTGTAACCAGTTTTGGAAAGTTTTATAAAATGCCTTAGTTCCCTTGATGTAACAGGGAGGTTATAATTTTGAGATATAGATACCCCTGTGACACACACCAACTGCTTGTCACTAACTAAATAAAGCAGCAGAATAGCATGTTTGGGAACAATGGCCTCTAAATGGGCTGAGAAGTGTTCCTCAGCAGTTCAGATTTAAAGATAAGGGCAGGAAAATCCCTACTGGCATGTGGTAGAAAGAAAGAGAACAAAACATCATAAAGGGAGAAAAACCATGAGAGACTCTTAACCATAGGAAACAAACCAAGGATTGCTGGAAGGGAGGAGGGTGAGGGAATGGGGTAACCGGGTGATGGGCATGAAGGAGAGCACATGATGTGATGAGCCTGGGATGTTACACGCAACTGATGAATTATTAAACACTACATCTGAAACTAATGATGTGCTGCATGTTGGCTAATTGAATTTAAACAAAAAAATTAAAATTAAATGAGCAAAAAAAAAAATAAAAAAGAGAATGAGAAACAATTGTGGATAATAAGAGAGGGGAATATCCGTGGGTGAAAATGAGAAGGCCTATGTGTTCTTTTCCATTTGGAGACAAGGGGAAAAAAAAAATTTAATAGCTGTATCTCTAATCAGCTTCAGCACGCCAGTCGATCTCTCCAGACCTTAATTGCCTCATCTGCTGCGTAAAATTAGATTCAAAACCCTTCTTCTGAGAAAGATGCACTGCAAACTTTTATAATTGAGAGATCTAAGAGTCCACTGTCATGCACATTGTTGAAATTATTTTGGTCAGATTTGGGAGCCATCTTCAAAGATGTTTGTTTTTCTATTAATAATAAATACTTGATTATGAGAGTCTGAATTCCATTTCTGAATTAAGAGGGAAACAGGGCTAGGAAATAGAGTAGAAATAACACTGAAAAAATAAATGAATAAACATTCTGACACTTGTCTTATTACCACTGAAATGTTGGTACTTTTAAGTTTATCAGATGGCTCTTGGAAGAATCCAATAAAAACATTTGCAAATAAATCTCCTCTCTAGAATAGCATTAACAGAAACATAGATCTGAAAACTGTCTTGTGCCATAAAGCAAATCCTATCAGCAGACCCTCATGAGTCTCATCCTGGAGACAGAGGATTCCAGTCTGTTCATGTTGCTCCTCATGAGATGTGGGGCTTCCTCTATCCTTAGGTGGGTTTCAACCTGGTTCTAAAGCAATTTTGGAAAGAAAACTTCGAAGACCTCTGAAGATAATACCAAAAGAATAGATGAGGATTCCAACTAAACTTGTGAATGCATCTTCTCTGCAGTGAAGACAATACATATGTCATTTCAGTTTTAACACAGGATATTATTCACAAAAAAAAAAAAAAAAAGATATTATTCACCATGGTTGGGGAGGTCAACCTAACTTTAAAATTATTATAAGCCTTTAGACAAATGCAATGTGATTCCACAGCAAAACAAATTTTCTATCAGAGCAGGGATTAGCAATCTTGTCAAAATCAGGGGCCAAGTCTTATTCATCAGCTCTCTTACTGTGGGAGGGTATCAGCGGGAGGAAAGACATGTCTCAGCTGCCTTCATACTTGTGGAGATTTTGCTATTTTGATCAAATGTGGCTGCATTGCTGCCTTGTGAGAAATGCCCCCATGCCTCCACCTTCAGTCTGTGCCATCTGCCCATGGGCCAGGGTGGAAATCCAAGACAGGTCAAGGCTGAGGACCACAAGGCAGGCCTTCCCAAGCACTCTGTCCCCACCCATCCACACAACCCTGAAGGGAAGCCCAAGTGCAGAAACCCTTCAGCTCAAAGGGCCTGGAGCTGCTCTAACAGAAGAGAGACTCATTTGTTACTGCCTTCACTGTAAGTATTCAGAAGACCAAAACACACCCCAAAATCAGTTTGCTTGTCATCCTGTTAAGCAGAGTATGCCATTCTCAAAGTAGCAATATATTTAGCAGATATGATTTAATAGTCATATTTCATACCTAATGGATAGTCTAGATGAATGGATTTAAAATAATCAAAGTTCTCCTACTATCTTCTTTCAAGAAGTCAAAAAGAATTAAAGCGCTATTATTTACATACTAAATATGTAAAAGAAGTTGTAGCTACTCATTGACAAAAGATCAAAAAATTTTAAAGTCCTCATGTTTATTTATAGAAATGTTATTTTTTAAAGGTACATTCAGCTTTGAAGAAACGTTGAGTAAATAATAACAATTTTGAAAATGTAATTAAAGCTTTTAGGTGGGGTACTGAGATAAATTTGTCATCACTGGACATGGTTTTCAGGATAATAGAAATGAACACCGAACACAGAGTCCTGTCTGGCTCACACCCGTAGTCCCATAACTGGCAGTGCTTTATGCCATACAAGCATCACAAAGCACCCTGGCCAGACTCTGCAGCATCTTTGCTTCTCAGAAATAAATCCCGCATCTGTCTAACAGAAGCCCTCTTTAACCTCATTACAAGTGGACTCCAAAAGTAAAACATAAAAGTTTATTGAACTTTATTCAAATACATTCATTCATCAAATATTTATTAAAGTTCTTCCATCTGTTAGACTCGGGGGGGGGGGCAGGGAGTGGAGGGAGGAGACATTAGCAGAGCTAAATGAAACAATTCCCCCTCACCAGGGCTCACAGTATTATAGGGCAATGATACCTACACATCGCACACAACCTTTCCTCCCTGCCCTCCCCCCTCACCTACATGGATGCCCTGCTCATTCTCCCTCAGAGCTCTATGGGACAGGTAGGGGAGGGTACTTTGTAGGAAGCATAAAAGGATTACCATGTAAGTTCCCTCTTTTCTTTGCCCATTTGGGGTTGGGTGGTTCATCTCTATGGGACATGCCTTTACCTGTGAAGGACTAAGAGGAATTCAGGGCTGCTGCTGCTCAAGCAATGACATATCATGATGTGTTCAGGGAAAGCAGGTAAAGTCTTCCATAACCCATCTTTCTAGCTTTAAGTGAAACCTAATTTCTGAAATATCTATTAATATACAGATGTGCTCAGTCTGCCCTTATTTAAGGCATTTCTTCTTGATCCTTTCCTATTTGCCTAAGTCCCATTCATCTTTTTGTTAAATTTAAATTCAATTAGCCAACATATAGTACATCATTAGTACCAATACCAGATGTAGATTTCAGTTCTTCATCAGTTGCATGTAACACCCAGTGCTCATCACATCACTTGCCTCTCATCCATCTTTTTTTTAATAAAATAACTTTTTATTGGTGTTCAATTTACCAACATACAGAATAACACCCAGTGCTCATCCCGTCAAGTGTCCCCCTCAGTGCCCGTCACCCACTCACCCCCACCCCCCACCCTCCTCCCCTTCCACCACCCCTAGTTCCTTTCCCAGAGTTAGGAGTCTTTATGTTCTGTCTCCCTTTCTGATATTTCCCACACATTTCTTCTCCCTTCCCTTATATTCCCTTTCACTATTATTTATATTCATCCATCTTTTAAGGACCATCTTAAACATCTCCTCCCCTGTTGTATATTTCTGAAGCTATGCCCCTAACCCAACCCACTCCAATACACACTTTCCTTTCTCTAAATCCCTATAACAGAGCTTGTAATGACCACAAGGAATTCACCATGCTCCAATTTGCATTAAAACAATTTGGGGACTTCTGACTCCCCTAACTTCATTAGACTACAGAATGTTTGAAAGCAAGCTCTGTGTTGGATTTGTCTTTCTGTCTGTGGTCAAAGTATGAAGGAGGCCAGCTTTCATTTCTTAATTAATTTATTTAATAAACATTTATTGGGCATAAACTATGTGCCAGACACTGGACTAGAGATTCAATAGTGAATGTATTTGCTTCCCTGCCACCAAGAAATTTATACTCTATGGATTAAATAGTTGATGTTTAATACATGTCTGTTGAATTAATCAGAAGAGCACCTCCTACGCTAAAAAAATCTCTCTCTCCTCCTTAACGAAGAGCATCTCCTATGCTAAAAAAATCTCTCTCTCCTCCTTAACTCCATTCTTCCCCATTTACCCTCTAAATTTTATTTCCAAAAAAAGTAACTAAAGGAAATAAAAACTGAAAATGAAGACAAAGATTTAAGGAAAAAGATACTTTATTCGTTGAGTAGCTTCAACTTTCTTAATTGGTGGTTAAGGAGCATGTTTATATTTTATGGTTTGACTTTTATGAGCCCCTAAAGGCAAGGAAGGTATACACCCCTAGTGTCTTGTTTAGACTTTGTCTGAACAAATGATCCTCTCTTCATAATGGAAATAATAGTAATAACAAGTGAATGGCCTTTGCTGGCAATGTCCCCATTCACATGTATAATGAGAACTTAGAATTATGCAATGACTAACATGTGACAATAACCAGACTGTAATTAATCAAGGGGAGATGAACAAGGCTGTAGAATGGAAGAATCTTCAAAGATGAATGCACTCCCTTCCTGCTATTTCTCCTTAGCACTCCTCTTCTTCTGCGGCTGGCCCCCAAGTAAATGTCAATGTTATTTAGGGCTGCATACATTGCACATAGTGTTCCTGAGTTATCTTGTATATGGCTACTGCTTCAACCATGAATCCGAGACTCCTAAAACTGTACCTTCAGATCTCATTTCTCCTGAACTCCAGATTCATAGACCCAACTGATGCTGACCTTTCTTCCTGGATATTTCATGGGACCATCATCCTCTGAAAGTAGAATGTATTGTATCCTTCCTCTTCCCTCACCACATTCCTCCTCAACTCGTCTCTGTTTTAGCATATTTCCTTGCAAAGACTACTCCCTGGAGCAGAATGTCCACTCCACTTCAACTCCTGTAAAAAATACCCCATTCTCCTAGTTTCAACTAAAGCAGCCCCTTCTCTAGGTTGGTTTCTCTGAGCTAGAAGGAAGACCTACATGGTCCTTCTCTCTACTGCCAGAGGACCATGTTCCAATTCCAGTTATAGCTTTTATCACACTATTTTGCAATGTTATATTGACTGACTAGCTTGTGATTTCTTGGAGCACTGGCTACACTTTGGAATTATCTGGATAACTTTTAAACCTACTAATGCTGGATCTCACTCCCATCACAAACACAGCCCACCTTCTGAGAATCTAATTTAATTGGCCTGAGGTGCAGCCTTGGCACTGAAATTTCTAGGATTTCCCAAGTGGTTCTTGTGCCAGATAAAATTAAGTCCTTGAAGAGAGCAATTTCATATTGATAATCTTTGCGTGTTACAGATGTCAAGTATTGCATAAGTATTTGTTAAATGAATGAATAAGTACAACATATACCCAGACAATTGAAACCCATGGGATCTCAAATCCCATCCATCACCAATACCTGTCAATTCTACCTCTCAGAAATCACTTTTATTCACCTTCTCATATACACATAGAATTTTTACCTTATTTCAGGTCCTCACTTTTGCCTACCTCTTCCTCATTGTCTCCTTATCTTAGAGTCTCCACAGGTGACTTCTAAACTGCTAGAGTTATCTTTCTAATATTCTAACCACATATCCTCCCTGTTTAAATGGATTTGTGTTGCCTACATAATAAAATCTAAATTTGTCAAATGAGCACTTTCATTTTCCTCCTTCTCTCTCTGGCATACTTCTACTCATCCTTTATGACCTATCTCAAACATCAACTCTTTTACCAAGCTACTCCCCCACCTTAGGTCTCCCCAGAGAAGTTATCGTGTCCCTACTGTCCCTCCACATTATTCAATGCCTGTCTCTACCTCTTTTATAGGTTTTCTGATTGTTTGTTGACATTACTTGTTTACATGTCTGTGTCCCTCATATGAACTCCTTGAGGACAGAGACAATGCCTTGTCATCTTTGTGTCCTTACTGCCCAGCACAGGGCTAGTTGTGCTAAACACTAATGAAAGGAAACGAGAAAAAAGCAGAGATATTTATATGTAGAGGAAGGAGCAGCACAAGAGTGTAACAATAGAGATGGGAAGTTCCTGTGGGAAACCTAGATTCATACTCTGCAGGAATATGTTCCTGGTCACAGGAAGCCCTCAGCAATGGTGTCACAGGTTAGAACACCTGGATCAGGCTTAACAGACCACTTAATTCCCCTGCCTTTGTCCACAGTTTTGTCAGTCCAATGCTCCGTATGCTAATGGCTACCAAGGCAAAATGACTCCAACCTGAATATATCTAACATTAGAAGTGACTCTCAATCACAGGAAGTTCTGGGAAAGCTTTTGGCCTCCTTATCCAAGATGATGTCTACACATTTAAAATTAACTTATCACTCTAAAGGAACAAGAATTTACAGTTTAGATTCTTTTATTCTCATTTCCAAATTGGCCACACATCGTGTGATTTGCTGCATAAACTCTGCACTGTGGGAATGCTCTCTCCCCCAAGGACAACCAGAGATAGCTATTCTTTAGGCACTGACACAGTCATGATCGATCTGAACACTTGCAGATGCATGTTTTATTAGTGGGGGAAGGGAGGAGTTACTGCCTTCCTCTCTGGACCAAGGGAGGGTGGATCAACTCGCCTATAGCACTGGCAACTGGTCTACACAACACACCCTCTCCATTGTTATACTTCTTGCCCGGGTTAGTCAGGGGGCTAATTATGAAACCAGTGTCTGTGATGATTACACGTTAAGTGTGAACTATACTGTCAGTGATAATTACGGGTTATTGAGGTGGTTATTTGTGTTTGATTGACAGAATGCAGGTACCTCTGTGGAAAGCACAGTATTTCTTACTTTCTGGCACTACAGCTCTACATGAGAAAGAATTGTTTTTCTGAGGAAACTTGAAAATAAGCACAACAAATTTCTGTATCTCTGAGGATAAAGGGGAATCCTTTCATAAGGACCTGCCTGAGGAAGATGATTTAGAGTTGGGAGTGGTGGAGGAAAGGGGAGTGTAGAAAGTCAAGGGTGACTATGGGTTTAAAGCAAACAATCTACAAATTGACCCAGACCCACCCTAATCTGCCCCAGCTTTAGAAGGAAAAGGAAACAGATTCTTATAAAACCTTAATAGGGCTTTGAGAAACCAATTGTTATTTTCTGAACATAAGTATTAGAAGCCTATTTCCTTGGCATTATCAAGCAGTAATTGTGCAACACAGATGAAGGACTACTGCCTTTACATCAAATATTTATTAGATACTATTCAGACCTATGCCTTCACACACACAAACATATACACACACAAACTGCCTTGTTCCACCTCCGAAATTGCTTCTTATTTCCCCACAACCTTCAAATGAATAAGAAAATAGCATTGTCACTGATAGGCAGAGCTGTAGGGCTAGCTCTAAAATGAATGCCAACAAAAAGAAAACATGTCTCACTAGAATATGGAGTTCTCTGTGCAGGTACTTCCTGGTGGCACAACTTGAAGGTCCTGGTAGAAACTGTCAACTGTTTGACAATCTCCAACTTCAACCTTCTCAATCATCTTTGAAGAGCAAACTTGAATGCCACTAAATGGTGCTAAAATGACTTTTTGGTTTTCTAATTTTAACCTAAAGCTTAAAAATGAGCATTAGCACAGATCTCACATAGATTATGATTCTGTATTAGTTCTACGTAAGCCAGAATTACCCCCCAAACAGACTAGAAGTTTGCACAATGCTCTGTGCTGCAAGTTGGCATCACTTGACTAAATGTTCTGAGATTCATATTGCAGAAAAAAATTGTGTTTGTTTGTGGTTAATGTTCTCATTACAGTTTGCCATTGAATCATGGAGAAGGGGCTCAGTAGATCAAAACGCAAAAAAAAAAAAATTTTATACCCCCCCCAAAAAAAGAAAGCCTATAAAACTACTAAGCTTGCACCTACAAATCAGTAACTCTTAAAATAAACTATGTTGTTGCCAAAAGATGTGTAAAAAGTAAGAAATTATACACGATAGGACATGATTTAAGCCATAAAATTGGAACACCCTGGAACATTTAAAAGGAAAGACTAAGACCAAAGTCCAAGTCTTCTCACAATCCATGTAGAGCCCAGATCACCATAAGCAGTATTACTGACTTTACTTTTTTTTCCCCCTAAGTTTTCAAAATTCTCCCTGAAATAGAAACCCCTACCTTGTGTTTAACTCTGTGATCCATTGAGGGAATGTAGCAGCCCCACACTTTAACATGTGTCTATTTATAAGCATTTATCTTCCAGATTCATAGTTGAGATTCAAAGTTCTAGAACCTTCCATGATTCTTAGAATCTATTTGAAGTTGCCCCACATATTCCTGGAAATTGCCTGCCTTTGATGCCTTGAATAGGTAACAGGAGAATACAAAACAGAAGTCTGCCCCCTAAAACACAGGGCTCTGTTAAAGGCACAAATCCACTTAACATTAGAAGTAGGGGGATAAACCATTAATGAGAAGAGTCCAGCCAACATAAAAAAGGAAACAGCCTCATAATAGAGTTAATTTCACATCACATTACATGTGAAATATTATTTTTAAGAAGATATTTTGAAATCAAATGCAAATTCTGAATTCCCTAGGATTCTAGGATTCCAAATAAGAGCTAGGATATCTCCATATAGCTTAACAAAGCTTTCTAAACCTTACAAACAGAAACAAATTCTAAATGCTGACATCAGTAATAAGTAAACTCTTACATTTGCTAAAAGCAAAGAATCAGCTTCTTTTTTTCATTTTTTAAATTTTAGACTAAACTTTTCACCACTGCTTAAGTTGTTCTGACACTATCAATCCCTTTCCAGGCTAGCATTTTCTAAAGTGGACTAAAAAGGAGGGGTGGCTTTTTAATGAAATGCAAGTCTTCATTACTCCTTTGATACCAGATCAAAACCTGATTTTATCTCTGAAATGACACACGTTTTTTTCAGTTCATTTCATTCCTTATAGAAATGTCCATTGAATCTAATGAAAATTAAGAGGGCAGCAGAATTCCAGAATGACTTCAGTAAGGTGGTTTTCTGAACATACACCAATATGATGAATACTGGTACTTTTCCAATACTCCCTTTCTCTGGAAGTCTATTTATTTTCCACTGACTGGAAACCATTCATGAGCATTGCATCTGTGATGTTCTCCTATGCCTTTTCAAAGTAGCAACACATTAACATAAAAGCTGCAAATCCAGCCAGAAAGGAAACTGCCTCCCTGGACCTATGGCTGCTTTTATATTCAAGGACTAATTTCAACTGATCAGGGGTAGCATGTCTATATGAGTAAAATATTTCCAGGACAAAAACCAAACCAAAACAAAATAGAAACCTGCCTCGAGCAGATTTTCTTTTCTGAAAGCATCCTATAAGGTACCAAGAGAATGACTTTAAGAAACGTTTTTGGAAGTTTCTTGACCCCAAAATGTCTTTAAGGTGTTATTTCAGGTTAGTCCCTAGTGGTGGCAATCCATAGGTTAGTCAAATGTCAGGTTTTAAAATGTGTGGCATTTTTAAGAGGATTTGTGTCTTTTCTCTTCCTTCGAACATATGCCAAAAGTAAAAACTACTTCAATCCATCATTATACTTTTCAATTACAGATCTTGCATCTTTGTCCTTCTCCTCTCTCTACCAGCACCTCAAAATGCAATAAACAGAAGGCATGGGTGAGGAGGAACCAAACAGTATTATGAGGTACCACTTAGGGGATAGTTGCCTCAACCTCTCAAATCTTTAGCTCCTCCCAATTGTCCTAAAAATTTGCAATTTGATCTGGCAGGGCTCTTTGGGTAGATGCACTCTTCTAAGACAGTGAAAAATAATCTCTCCAAACATAGGAAAGTTCAAACTTAGAAATCCATAGAAAGTTATATCTTCTCTTGGCCAGATGAAGAGGACCCACTGTTTGGCTGAATGGAAGCAGAATGCAAATAATGAGAATTGGAGTTCTACTCTGTGGGGTGAGTCAGTTCTGACACAACATGAACTTCCTGAGAAAAGACATGTGCAAGTAAACTTTGTTAGAAGTAGTGGTTGGGGGCACTTGGGTGGCTTCCTTGGTCAGGTGTCTGCCTTCAGCTTGGGTCATGATCTCAGGGTCCTGGGATTGAACCCCACATCTGCTCCCTGCTCAGTGGGGAGTCTCCTCCTCCCTCTGCCTCAGCCCCTCCCTCTGCTCATTCTCTCTCATTCTCTCTCTCTCTCTCTCTCTCTCCCTCCCTTTCATATAAATAAATAAAATTTTTAAATTTTTAAAAAAGAAAAGAAGTAGTGGTTAGGCTTTACAGAGTAGAAAATAGGCCTAAGTGACAGAAATGCAATGTCCTCATCTTTGCCTGTGACGAGTTAATTTTTTCTTATTCCTAAATCAATAAATTCAATCCAAAAAATTCTTGGAAATTTACAATGAGATGAGGAATAAATGATTCCTAAACCTCCATTATCTTATTTTATCTGTTAAGTCAGTGTTACAAAAAAATCCATTATGGGCAGAACATTAAGCTAGGTTTCATGAAGGACACAAAAATATACAAGGCCTAATATATTTTGAACATTGATGGCATGACAAGCACAGCAGCAAACACTTTATAAACATCTCTTTTAATCCTCACAACAACCTGCTGAAATGGCCAACTGTGGTCCCAGATCCAATATGACTTGATTTCAACGCATGAGACTCTGAACCAGGACTGGCCATCAGAACCCTTCCCAAATTCCTGATTTACAGAAACTGTAGAGCTAATGGAGGGCTACTGTTCTTTTTTTTGGGGGGGGGGGGGGAATATTGTTCTTTTAAGCCAATAACTTTTGTGGTAATTTATTATTCATAAATATATAAATGAAACAGATATTAGTGTCTGGAATAGGGAGATGCTGTTACAAAAAGCGAGACCATGTGGCATTGGCTATGGATCTGCAAAATGGGTGGAAGAGCCCAAAGGAGGCTGAGTGAAAACCTAAAGGACCCCAAGGAGAGTGTCCGCAGAATCCTAAAGATTCCTGAAGATACTGTCAGTGAGAGCGTAAAGGAAAGTAAGGAAAATGTTATTAGAAGCTGGAGGAAAGGCAAGCCGTATCACATAAAGGTGGAAAGTTTGGTAGCACTGTCACTGGAAAAGTATCTAATGAACCTAACAATCCAGCTAAGTTTTCTTCAAGGCAGAAAAATATCCTTTAAAACCCTCAGAATCTATGTAAGTAGTCTACTGCCCTGATGCCACCACTCAGACAGGAAGCCCAAGCCAGCCTGTGCATAGAGATCATATGAAGAGATGCAAAGATTCCATGAATGGTGTCTCTCCACACAGTCTCTCCTCACAGCTGCTTCAGCATCCTGATGTTAGCCACCATCTGATTGCTACCACATGAAGGATAATCCAGAACCACCCAGCTGAGCCATTCCCAAATTTCTGAATTGTGATAGAATAATAAAATGTTTTTCTTCTTTTAGCCAAATAATGGAAAGAGCCTAGATGTTCACTGGCAGATGAATGGATAAAGAAGATGTGGTATACATATATACAATGGAATACTACTTAACCATCAAAAAAATTGAAATCTTGCCATTTGCAATGACGTGGATGGAACTAGAGGATATTATGCTAAACTGATTAGTCAATCAGAGAAAGACAATTATCATATGATCTCACTCATATGTGGAATTTAGGAAACAACACAGAGGATCATAGGGAAAGAGAGGGGAAAAACACCAAGACAAAATCAGAGAGGGAGACAAACCATAAGACACTCTTAATCATCGGAAACAAACTGAAGGTCGCTGGAGGTGAGGGGATGGGGTAACTAGGTGATAGACATTAAAGAGGGCATGTGATGTAATGATCACTAGGTATTATATAAGACTGATAAATTACTGACTTCTATCTCTGAAACCAATAATACATTATATGTTAATTAACTGAATTTAAATTTTTTAAAATGCTATTTTTCTTTTAAGCCTTTAAGCTTTGGGGTGATCTGTTGCATAGCAGTAGAAAATTAGAATAATGTTAATATAAAACAAAAAATAAAACATTGCCTACACTTTTGCTCCTTAAAGATGAAAAAAATTTCTCCCATTATTCATCAACATTGTCAAATGAAAACAATGCCATTCTCCCCAAATCATTCATGGAGGACCATGTATTAGGAGAAAGGTTGAGCCTGGGTTTGGGGCTTCTGAAAACACAAGGAAATCAGTTCTTTCTGAAAGTCTAGAGAAAGGCTAAATAATGAACAAAATTATAAATTGCATCCTATTCTGAAGGTTCTCATAGCTACTAATATTTTTCTTCACAAATATTTTTTTTCTTTTTTCTTTTGGTGTAGAATAAGTGGAAGAGACTACTTTGATTTATTAAGTCCTGTCTTATTTTCCTCCTGGGCATACGACAAGACTGCATTTCCCAGCCTTCCTCACAGACAGGCAGAGACATGTGACAGGCCAGTGCAGCATGGCCCAGAAATGATACTTGCTACTTCTAAGCCTGACCTATAAAAAACCTCCCATCTTCTCATTTCTTATCACAGACTAGATGCAGAGGATTGAGAAGAGGATTCCAAATGCTTGAGGATGGGGTACTCTAGATCAATGATCCACGGCCTCAATGACCATGTGAAGTAGACCCCACCATACTTTCCCTCCAGCCTATACTGTACCATGACATCAGCAAAAGGTAAATTTTTACTGTGTTAAGCCATTAAGACTTTGGAATTGTTAATTACAACAGTTAGCTTGTCCTGACTAATACCTGATGGTTGGAAAATTACTGAATTATATCTCTTCCTATAATAAAAATCACTAACATGTAATAGGACAGACTGCTTTGACTTCTACAGAGTAACCCTGAGTTCTATGATTTAAAGACTTATATGAACATCAAGTTGTAGGCATTAAAACTGATTTTTTTTTAATTTCATAAAATCCCTTGTTTCGTGGTATCTATCCAGTACCTTTCCTTACCCTTCCAGGAAAATAATCCCTTTCCTTTACAATATTCTGCCCTCAGATTTGTTTCCTTCTGAATTGTAGCTCACTTTTAAGATGATAAATGTCGTAAGATGTCACGTTTTCCCACCATCCCATAAAGCAAACATTGAATCTAATTTGGGTAACTATTAGCCAAATTTCATCAAAATTAATCATCTCTTGAGCAAGTTTATGGTAGGGCAATTAAGAAAAATAGGAAATGCTGACTGTTCTAACTTTTTTTAAAAAGTATCTTGTGCCCTTCAGTCAAGAAAATACAAGCTTCCCCTCTAAAAGAAAAAGCACATGTCCTCCAGTGTATCTCAGCAAGAACATATACACATATATATGAGAAAGAGAATGTAATATATATTTTTATATGTGTAAAATATAATATATAAAATAATATATGCTGCATATAAAGGCTTTATTTGAGAAGGAAGGGTAAGAATTCTTACTATACAATAGAGGCAGCAGAATTGAGTATGGATGCTCTAAAACCCAGATGCTATAGTATCTAATCCACACTGAGCTCTAAGGCACAATGGAGCCAGTATCTTCCAAAACAAGGTAAGGAATAGTTTCCAATATGACATTCCACTGTCATACCACTTCAAAGTGGTAACAAGGATTTGCACTGTACAACTCTTTATTTAGAATATCATTAGGAGAAATAGTCTTAGTCCTTAAACAGTGAATATCAAATTTCCTTTGGAATTTACGTGTATAGTCAGCTTTATCCCTTTAACACTGAGGATTTTTAAAATATAAGATCTAACCAACTTTTAACTGGAGCTCAAGCCAGTCTAACCATAAAAATGCATATTTCCAGAAAAGACTCCAAAAAGTAATTGCTTTACTATAATAAAAAGCAGTAAGGTAGGTTATATATCCTCAGGCATTAATGTAACCTAAAGAAAAATAAGCACTTTTAGGCCCTTACCACAAGTTTGTAGCTAATTGCATTTTATTGATCTATGTACGTAGCCTAAGGTTTTGGGGTGTGAAAGAGCCCTGTTTCCAGCTCTACAAAAGGAGTTCTGGGAGAAAATATTTACAAAATACTGATAAATCTGTTAAAGGACTAGTCTTCAAAATATACAAAGCATTTATGAAACTCAACAATAAAATGACAACCCAATTAACAATGGACAAAAGACCTAGAAACCTCTCAAAGAAGATATACAGATGGTTCACACAAACATATGAAAAGATTTCTAACATCATATGTCATCAAGGAACTGGAAATTAAAGTAACAATGGGATACCATTACATACCTATTAGAGAGGCTAAAATCCAAAAATCTGGCAATATCAAATACTGATGAGGATGCAGAGCAACAGGAATTCCCATTCACTGCTGATGGGAATGCAAAATGGTAAAGCCACTTTGGATGGTTTTTACAAACCTAGGCATTGTCTTATCATAACATACAGTAGTCATGGTCCTACATATTTACCCAATTGAGCTGAAAACTTATAGCCACACAAAAACCTTCACATCAATGTTTATAGCAGCTTTATTCATAATTGCATAAGCTCAGAAATGACCAAGATGTCCTTCAGTAGCTAAATAAATAAATAAACAAACAAACAAAAACAAACTCTGGTACATTCAAGATGGCTTTACAGCTGAGTTCTACCAAATATTTAAAGAAGAGGTAATACCTATTCTTCTCAAACTATTAAAAAAAATAGAATAGGAAGTAAATTCATTCTATGAGGTCAGCATTATCCTATTACAAAATCAGATAAAGACACTCCAAAAAAAAATAAAAAGAAAACTACAGGCCATTATCTCTGATGAACATAGATAAAAATATCCTCAACAAAATCCTATGATACATTACAATCCTCCCCATCCTACAATATGTTTTTAAAAATCTTTTATCACAATATACTGAGATTTATTCCAGAGATGCAAGGATAGTTCAGTATTTGCAAATTAATCAATGTGATATATCACATTAACAAGACGAAAGACAAAAATCATATGATCATTTCAATAGATGTAAAAAAGGCACTTGACAAAGTACATCTATTCACGATAAAAACCCTCAACAAAGTAGTTTCAGAGGTAACATACCTCAACATAATAAAGGTCATTTATGAAACCCACAGCTAATATCATACTCAATGGTGAATAATGAAAAGCTTTTCCTCTAAGATCAGGAACAAGACATCATCTCTTGGGGAATGCTCAATAATCAATGTAATGATAAATCTCACCCTATTTTGAAGGATCTCATAGCTACAAATATTTTTCTTCGCAAAGTCTTTTTTAATGTAGTCATAAGTGACAGAGACTACTTTGACTTATTAAATCATGCTTTATTTTCCCTCTGGGTGCAGGAAAACAATAGTCCTTCTTTTGGAAAGCTTGCTTCCCCTACAATCTAGATTCCTCAAGAAGGCTCCAATAATTTAAATTCAATGAAAATCTTAAAGTTTGGATTATCTGTTAGTCCAGAAATGTGTGTGTTCCAATGAAGCATGGTAATGTGTATAAAAATTGATTTGTCTTTACAATAAAAGCAAATTCAAAGAGGAACAATAAAAAAAAGTTTATCTGTTCCAGCTAAAAACAAAGGGAGAAATTCTTGTTTTCAAATTAGTAACTATTAAAAAAAAAGGAGAAGTTTTAATGAACTTTTCTAGGAGACACTGTAGCTAATTTTATTGATATATACAATTTCTTTCCATATTTATTTTTATTTCTGGACCAATTACATCTTTTTGTTTTGGTTGACATGTGCTCTAAAATAGAGCCCGTTTAGAGAAGATATTTGCAAATGACATATCTGATAAAGGATTAGTATCGAAAATCTATAAAGAACTTACCAAACTCAACACCCAAAAATACCCCCCAAATAATCCAATTAAGAAATGGGCAGAAGACATGAATAGACACTTTTCCAAAGAAGAACTCCAGATGGCTAACAGCACATAAAAACATGCTCAACATCACTCCTCATCAGGGAAATATAAAACAAAACTATGGTGAGATACCACCTCACACCTGTCAGAATGGCTAGATTAACAACAGAAGAAACAACAGGTGTTGGTGAGGATGCAGAGAAAGAGGAATGCACTCTTGGTGGGAATGCAGACTGGTGCAGCCACTTTGGAAAATAGTTTGGAGGTTCCTCAAAAGTTAAAAATAGAACTACCCTATGATCCAGTAATTGCACTACGAGGTATTAACCCAAAGGATACAGAAGTACAGATTTGAAGGGGTTCATGTACCCTGAAGTTTATAGCAGCATTATCAACAACAGCCAAACTATGGAGAGAGCCCAAATGTCCACTGACAGATGAATGGAAAAGATGTGGTATATATACAATAGAATATTATTCAGCCAGGAAAAAGAATAAAATCTTTCCATTTACAATGCTGTGGATGGAGCTAGGGTGTATTTTACTGTGCTGAGTGAAATAAGTCAGTCAGAGAAAGACAAATACGATATGAACTCACTCAAATGTGGAATTTAAAGAAGAAAACAGATGAACATATGGAAAGGGGTAAAAGAAAAGAAGGAGAGAGGGAAATAAGTCATAAGTGACTCTTAAACAGGGTTGATGGAGGGAGGTGGGTGGAGGATGGGCTAGATGAGTATGAGTATTAAAAGGGGCACTTGTGATGAGCACCGGGTGTTGTATGTAAGTGATGAATCACTAAATTCTACTTCAGGAACTGATATTGCACTGTATGTTAACTAACAAGGTTTAAACTTAAAATATATATATATATATATATATATATATATATATATATATATAGCCCATTTATTATTTTTTTTAGTCATAAATGTCTTCTTTTAAAGACTTTAAATTTTAAAATTAAAGAGACAACTGTATCAGTTTTGTTGATAGCTATATCAGGAAAGTCCACAAAAGTATAGTTAATAGATTTCCTTCCACATCACTGTCCCCCAACTCCCCTCTGCTGCAGGATTCCAGAGGCTAGAAAGAAATTCTGTAACTTAGAACCCCTTTCTATAGCACATAAAACATACTGACCTATTTCTCCTTAAATGGAAGAAATTCCATGAAAAGAGAATAACAGACTTAAAATAAGAGATGCTGAAGATACACATCCAAACAAATCTTGCAGGGAAAAAGCTTCCAACAAACTACTGCATAACTGGTTATTTTTAAAGTAAATTACTTACTAGCTTGTTTCATTATTCATTGGCTGTCAAACTGCTCGTCACTCAAAAGCATTTGAATGTGTAAACACATCATGACTTGAGAAAGCAAAAGGCTCTGATGCCCTTCACAGTACGATTAGGCATTAAAAGGTAGCAGAATCCACTTGGAGGACCCATGCAATTGCTCTGCCTGGCTGAGGTAGGTACCATCCCCACCCACACCATCACCTCTCCCTTAAAAAGCCTGCATCCTCAAGACAGGAGAGATGAATGGAAGAACAAACAGCTGGATAAAATGTTTGGTGAGGGAAAGGACACAAATTATGTCTGAGCATGTGGTCCTGTTTCTAATAATCATGTTTAAATGATTTGTTTTTGAATTCCTGCCCTGTCCGCCTCTCCCTGGTTATATTTCTGGTTACAATACAGAGATCACCCACTACATGCATTATCTTAGTATAGAGTGGTGAATACGCAAGTCTGTCGTGTTATTTCATGCCCATGGCTCTCCTGTGAAGCATTACCAAGGATACCTGGAGTTGGCCATGCCATCATGGATGCCTCCCAAAGGGACTGTAAATTAGGTGCCCTTCCTTGGGACAATGCTTAGAGGACTCGGTCCTGATATCCGAATCCTACAATTGTGTGGCCAAGGAAAACTAGAAGGGTTTTATTTTTTTCAATTAGCTTATTGTTACAAAGACCAAAAAACATGTGACTCCTACAATATGTGATGACAAATCTCTTCTTCCAAGCAGACTCTTAAGGACAGCCTTCTCAGATACCCAAGGCATTCATCCACTTTAGGCAAATTTCACCTGCCTGGAATATAGGGAAGGAGGAGAGTGCTCCATGATTTGTTCTGAGATCCACACCTCTACGGAACAACCCTGAAAATACGGCTGTATTTACAGAGGAGTCAGGCTAGGAGCCATTTAGTGACTTTAACTGCATTCTTTCCAACTATCGCTTGATTAGAAAAGGAGAAACTCCACTTATCTGATCTATTTCTTAATGCTTTGTAAAAAGACTGCTTATATTCATTGCTTAGCAAGTCTCCCACTTTAAAATGAGACAATTCCCAGATTAACAGCTTGTCAATGTCAAGTCAAAGCTAGGAACAGAAACCTGAAAACATTTTGCCCTGTTTGCTAGTGTGTTCTTCTGGGAACTCAAAGAATTTAGTCCATTATAGCTTCTGAGACTCAAGTCAAGAAAGAATCCTCATTAGCATACAGTTGCAATAGACTTTTCTCGGTCTATTTAGGGACTTAAAAACTGAAAATTTTCTTCTGGATAAATACAATATCAAAATTGTTGGTGAGTATAAATGTCCATGTCTATTTTGTTAATCCAGCTGACTCTGACTTTATTCGAAACACAGAACCAACACATCCCAAGAGGCAGCACTAAGATCTACCAGCATTTTCTCCAGGTGGAGAGATACTATTTCAAATGACAATGGAAACTTAATAGTTGAAGGCACAGGTGAAAATGTATGATACACAGAGTCCCTTATCATATTAAGCTAACATGTAGTATATTAATTAAAGTAATGCCTCATTTAAAATGCCACATAAGGGATGCCTGGGTGGCTCAGCGGTTGC
The DNA here is from genome assembly GCF_003254725.2 of Canis lupus dingo. Lineage (NCBI taxonomy): Eukaryota > Metazoa > Chordata > Mammalia > Carnivora > Canidae > Canis > Canis lupus. Next base: position 45,427,476 of record NC_064254.1, read on the forward strand.
GCATCTGCCTTTGGCTCAGGGGGTGATCCCACAGTGCTGGCATCGAGTCCCACATCGGGCTCCCTGCATGGAGCCTGCTTCTCCCTCTGCCTGTGTCTCTGCCTCTCTCTGTGTGTCTTTCATGAATAAATAAATAAAATCTTAAAAAAAAATAAAATGCCACTTAAGTACAAGTAAAAATCTAAATTTAGCATTTCATAAGTGCAGTTACATGTGACATCAATACACATTCTGCTGTCTGTGAAACCATTCTGTGATTTTTCTCAAAATGTTATTCATTCCAAATAAGCTCAACATAATAATCTTAAAAGGAAAAATCCTTCATGCTTAAAAATGTTTGCTGCTTTTCAACAATGGCTAACTGAATGCAGAGGGACTCTACTTAAGTTATAAAACCCTGAAAACAACCTATATTGTTGTTGGAGGTCTCCAGTGCACACTCTCAGAGGAGCCCAGAGATTCATTTTGATTCAATCTTGCTGTGTGATTTCACCCCTGGTTTACAGCTTTCATGACACAGACCTCAGCCTTGAGTCTTTCCAGGCCAATCATGCTCACTGGGGGTGATTTTAAATAGACCGCGAGCCCAGATAGCATGATCCACCATCCTTCTGTTTCTTCCTAAGCCAACCTTGTTTCTGGGGAAGCTTTTCAGGCCTGAGTTAGGGACCTCAGGACCTCTCCCTCCTTCTACCATCCCTGAAGCCCCAGCTGGGCTGTCCAGGTGGAGCTTGCAGACAGCTCTCTCCTGCTGAGCACAACTGCCACGAAGCAGGCACTGCCGTCTCCCCTTACATGTGATGACTGTCAAAACCCATTCTGTTCTCTTGCTTTGCACAACAGACAGATTGTGCAAGAAGAATAACATATCAATGGAGCACTTCCCACATGCTTCAATCCTCTAAACTAGATTAACATTTTTAATCAATATAAAACACTATGAAGTCGATTCTAATATTATCTCATGTCACTGATGAGGAGATTGCAGCACACAGAAGTAGAACTGTGATTCCCGCTCTCTAAGGGTAAGCAGAAAACAAAAGGGAGTAAAGTGAGTCAGGTTCCCAAGGCAATGGGGAATGGAGGTAGTTGACTGGAGAGGGTTGGATTAAAAAGACAGATATTATTTGGCCTCATCGTGGTCTTCTGTCACATAAGAAACTTTACAATATAGTGTAATGTGAATGGCCGGTCATGGAATGCCAGGCATAAGCTAAAGAAAACATTCCTGAGAGCTGGCTGCAAGAAAAAACCAAGAATTTAAAGCCAAAAACCAAGCGATTTTACGTAAAGACAATGTCTCAACCTGTTTCCCTGAATCCTTATCCCCGTGAGATTTGCTGCTATAAAATATGTTTTTACTGGATATTTGATCAAGTTATTCATAGACCTTCTTTATCCAACTGCTGCTAAGAAGAATTAAAGTCTTCTCTGCTGGAGGTGAACTTTTTGGTCTGCCTGTTTGTAAATCTTCCAGACTTTGTATCGAGTAATAGAATGACGTTGGAGGGTCTTTCTCAGGAGCAGTTAAGCACTCAGTGTGGAAACCCTGCATACACCGCCCCTGAACTGCTTGCTCGTCAGAAATATAGCCCAAAAGTGGATGTCTGGTCCATGGAAGTAAATCACCAAACTCCCGTGTCAGGTTAGGAACCCTGACTAATAATCCCTGCAGATTTAGAGCTATTGGAAACCTGGCCAGTTAGGAGGACAGCATGTCAGAAAAGGCATTTGTTCCCACCCTAAGTTTAAAAAATCACACACATGCATCACCTACCTCTTCGCAAAGCTTCTGCACAGTTTTATAATCTTGCAGTGTAGGCAATATGGGAAGATGTGATCTCTGATGTCTCGTGGTCAACTTTTTATCTCACCCTCAAACCCAAAGTTGCACAAGCATTTCAAAGGAGCACACTGCAGCAGAGCCTGGGTGGCTCAGTCAGCTAAGCTTCTGTCTCTTGATTTCAGCTCAGGTCATGATCTTAGGGTCATGAACTCCAGCCCTGTGCTCAGCATGGAACCTGCTTGAGATTCTCTCTCCCTCTCCCTGCCCCCCTCCTCCCCACTCACATGCATGCTCTCACTCTCTCTCTCAAAAAAGAAAAAAAAAAAAAAAGAAACACAATGCAGTCCCCCTAAACAATTCTTTTAAGACCCAGTCCAATGTCCCTTCCTCCATGAAGCCATCCCAGACACTCCTGACCCTCACAGCAGGATGGTTGGGTGCCCTACACATTTTGTTTTCTGCTTGGCTGGAGTGCTTACCACCTTGCAGAGTCACTTTCCTTTGGCTATGAGATATCACTGCAGAGCCAGCACCTACACACTGTGGGGAGCCTACCAGGGATTTCAAAAAAATTTTTTTTTTGGATGGACTTTTGAATTATCCAGGCTTGTTAATGAGCCATCCATCCCCCGTTAGTCATCCACAGTTTAAGCAAAACATTCTAATAACAGAGCTCAAGTTTAAAAGTGTGTGCAACTTGTACTTACATATATACTGGTGTTAACAAATGGTGGTAAAGAAGGCAAATGTGGTTGCTTTAAGGAAGAAAAGCATGTGCTTAATTAATATCCCAAAGTTCTACAAGCATTTCATCATACTATTGCTCAGTACAACCTAAGATTCAATTGTCCATAGTAGCATACAGTTCATGTAGAGAGTCTGCAAAGGATTTGATCTTAATTAATTTTAAAACTCCCCTTGGAAATCATGTTTGCACTCTATTCTTTTAACAAGTCCCTTTCTTCATGAATATCACAAAGAAGGTGTCAGAACCATTGTGTCCAAAATGCCACAATTTCTAATCTAGAAAAGTCTAAATTATAAACACTTTATTACACGAAAAAAGACAGTGGACTGAATATTGTTGTAATGGTTTAAAAATAAGTAAGGAAAGAAAAGAAAAAATAAAAAGATAAAAGATGTGGCCCAGACTTTTCCTCCCATATCTTCTCCAGCTACTTTTGGATCTGGCTAAATTTCATCCTAGACTTGGAGAGTTTGTTAAAGGATACATTTTTACTTTTAAATTCACACATTAAAAAGAAACGCTCTAAGTTAACAGGACTCCTTAGTTGGTTGGTCTTTGATTAAGCACTTCTCATGTCTAACTTCTGGGAATAAACTATATAGTGAGGTTTGGGGGTTTTTTTGTTTGTTTGTTTGTTTCTTTGCTTTATTTTTTGGAAACAAAAGTACACATTAACTCTGACTTCCATTCAACCCAAGAACTCCACTAAGGAAACACCAACAGTGACTGTGATTGTTCATTATTTTTTGTGCATCTAGTTTTAAGATCCTTTGGAGGGCTGAGGCATGATTAAACTTCACATAAGTTGACTAAATTAATAAACCAGCTGTTGTCTTTAAAGCATGTCAGAGATTTCAGTGGACTGGAAGAGTTGCTTTCTGCTACAGCTAATAAATTTTCAAGTTAGCGTATCATCGAGTTTCAGTTAAAATTAAATCTCAAATTCACAATTGTTAGACTAAACACACTGTGTGTATCACCTTTTGAACTACTGCCTGTATAAGTCTAACCCAGCTGCTCCTTTATCTCTAGCTCTTCTTTGCAGCATTAATATTTCGGCAGGTGTTTTGGAAGCACAAGACACCTGTGCTCCACTCACCTCAACCAGATTTGTGCATTCAGCAGATAATTCTGATGGCCGAGGCAGTGCCTCCACCATTGAGACAAGCACTTTGTTTTGAAAGCAAGATTTCCCAGGCATCCCACAGCGTGCAACTCTCCCTGCCTGATTGCTTATATCTAAATCCCAAACTAAAAACACCCTCAGGTTTATGCAGGCAACCTGCTCAGAAGTGCTGCTTCACTGGAATATTAACACCCACTACCTCCACCTCGAAAGAGCTTTTTGGCACAACCTGTCTGGAAAACAGCTGAAAAATATTTAAGTCCAGTGCTTAAATGGCTTAGAGGATTATTAGTGGGATAAAGAGTTTTGGGGCTGTAGGTGGCTGATTCAGTGACAAACGTGGTTGATAGTGAGTTGGAAATCCTGGTTGATGTTGAGCATGAAAGTCATTATTACTGCCTCACAGGTCTTCTCTGGCCTGATATTCCCTGTGGTTTCTGGTTCCTTCCCTAGGTCCCTTTACAAGAAGTCTCACAAATTTGAGATGATAAAAATGTCTCTGAGGAACATTTGAATGTTGGTCACAAATTCCAAATGGATTTTGTTCCGCTTTCTTGTAAGTCTCCATAGTTTTCATATGTTTCTAAACTCTCTGGCCCCGCCAGGCTGAAATGCTTGAAATCCCAAGATTCCTACCTAAGGAATGATTTCTTCATTTATTCTGTGGCCTGGACACATAAAGGCCACTAAGAATCACGCACAGTTAAAGACATCATTTAGTGGTTAAAAGCCTGGACTGTGAAGTCAGACTCTTTGGGCTGAAACCCTGACTCCTAATTCCTAACTGTGTGTGCTTGAACAAGCTGCTTAATCTGCTTGCTGAAGGGGCATGGCACACACATACACTGTGACAGGGTGGGCCTAGGGGGACAGCAGCATTTAGTGAGCAAAGCTTTTAGGTATAGAAACAATGGGCACTCTCCATTTGCCCTCACCATGCCATAGGCAGGTGTAACACGTTGTGAGCCCACCTTTGGCTTTTATCCTTTCCCACCTCTCCTATCTCAACTATGCTTCAAAAATTCCTCCCTTCCTTTCTCTCCTTTCAAACCTCCAAGTTAAAAATCCCAGATTCCTAAAACCTGATTTATCCTTCATACTGTAGTACAAATACCGATTAAATCTTACCAGGATGAATTTGCTTTGTAAGTGAAGAGGTTATTAGCCAAATAAGTCATTTAACTGCTAAGTTCAAAGAGGGTTCTATTAGCCAGAGTCCTAACAGATCAGATATATATTCAAATTAAGATAAGAAAAGGGGCACCTGGGTGGTTCAGTCGGTTAAGCGTCCAACTCTTGGTTTCGGCTCAGGTCATGATCTCATGCATTCTGGGATAGAGGCCCATGTCAGGCTCAGTGCTTAGTGCTTAGTGCAAAGTCTGCTTGGGATTCCCCCTCTCCTCTCCCTCTATTCCTTACCCTTCTCGAGCTTTCTCTCTCTCTCTCTCTCTCTTTCAAATAAATACATCTTTTAAAAAAAGATAATTCAAAGAGAGATCATTTCCAAAAGGGATCACACAGTCATAAGTGGGTGAACAGGAAGAGTGCAGGGAGAGTGCAGGAATCTAGGGCTAACAGTAGCAGAGCTGCCAACACCCCCAAGATCCAAAGGGTCAAAGGAAGGAAGAGGGTACCAGAACTAGAAATAGAATCACAGAACATTGGCTTTCTAGACAGATCAAAGTACCTAATATCAAGGACAATGTCCAGTTTAAGACAGACTAAATGAGACAGGGCCAGGAAATCAAAACCTTGGCCTCATTCTCTTCCTTCCCTCTAATCTACATTGGCTGAGCGCAGAGACAGACAGAAGTTTCTAGAGTCCATCAGTGCAGTCCATGCAGGTGGGCCTTGCGGCAGATAGCAGGCTGGAGAGGGGTGGGGAAGAGAAGCAGAAGAGCAAAGGAATGTATCTAGCAGAGAGGCTATGAGGCATTTGGGACAAGACCGTTGCCCTCATCCCCTCCTCTTCTTCTAATCTCTGTTCTCATCTCCTCTGATAGGTTTAGAGCTCAGCAGCTTGGCACAGAGCTTCTAATGTTTTGTGTTCGCAAAAGAATAAAACTTTACATATCCTCTTCCCACCACCATAAACCTTCTTCAAAGTTTCAAAAAGAATCAGGTTTTGGCCATCAAGCAGGAAAAGTAACTGGGAAAAACAATACTCTTTGGCACGCACATAGCTTAAAGTCGGCATCTCTCCTGGAAAGGCATTTCTTGAGCAGCCATATATCTCCAGACTTTGGGTAGAAGCAAGGCAACAAGCAGAACATAAATTTAACAAAGAAAATGAACCCAAGAGTCCGGTTCAAATCTCAGGAAAAGGGTGCTTTGTATGGAATTGGAGATCATGACTCACACTTAAGGCAGGATATGGCAGCGAAGAAAGAGACCCAACCTGAACACACACACCATGTAAATCCTCTTTTACTGTCAGCTCACATCTGAAGGTCAATTCTAAATGCATTTTGCAAACAGCATCAGGCAAAGGAACTGCGATGCACTGAAAGCAAAAAAGAGTTGGCAGCGTACTTCTGGCAAGTCAACGTTATCTGCGTAGAGATGGATCAGCAGTGTCCGATAACCACAATTCCACTAAGGCAGATGGAAACACCCTACCCTTGCACTGGGTGAAGGTAATCTTCTGAGATGTAGTTAATACACATGGCCCTTAGCTGAATATACAGAAAGGTGAGGCTGGGACCTGGAAAAACATACTGAATGTGTTCCTCTACAGCTTGAAGACTGGCTGTCTATAAGACACAATGAAAACTCATTTGCAACCCTGGAGAACTATTCCTCTAGGATGTATTTTTGGACTTCAACTTGTCTAGCTCTGGGTGGAAAATACAAAATTACATTAATATAACATAAATTTACAAGAAATAGAACCAGACCCCATTAAGAATTGTGACCTACATTCAGATTCTCCTCTGAGACATTTTCAACATATTTCTGTTGCAAGACAGTGCTACAAAGGGACATACATAACGAGCTAGAGATACAAGTCCCAGCGAGTCTTTCACTGACATGGGGTGACTCAAACTCCATAGCTCTTTTTAAGAAATAAGATGGTGGTTTAATTATTCTTTTCACTATGAGATGGAGTGGTATGCGAACTAGGCAAGAATTACGCATCTTATGCTGTTGCTGAGAGATTGTAGCATCCTCCTACTTCTAAACCAAGGTTTCTTTTCGGTTGGTTCCTCTCCTCTCCAATGACAAGGGATGAGCATGTTTGCAATATCAAGTAGCACCTTGCAATTCATGGTGGGGCCCTTTATACCGAGCAACTCCATCAGGAGATGGTGAATGGTGACATCACCAGTGTCCCACTTGCAATCTCTTCTGATAATTTGTTGTAGTCTTGGTAGCAAACCCCAGGAAAGAAAAATGGCCAGATTCCAAGGACATAGAGAAACTTGGCTTACTTTAGGGAATTCCTCACTTCATCTTTTTTTTGTCAGTGTTCAATATGAATCCTCCTAGGAACGTCTGTATGATATAACAATAGCAGCCCAGCATATTCATTTGAGATCTTTTGAGATGATAGTACCAAGGGTTTTACAACCATACCACTGCTTTTGAGTTAGGTAGTGGTTTCTACTATCAGTCTCATTGGTATGCAAGCTAAAGGTGATTGAGTATAGCTAGGAAACATTGCTGATGTTGTCTGTTAGGACTTAAAAGAGTGTGCAAGCTGAGAATGAACCAATTGTGATTACCATCCACATGGTCTCTAAAAGGTGGCCATCCCTATTTAAAGGCTTGAATGTACAATTTTCTGACCACACAAGAATGTACAAAGCAAGATGGCAAAAACACTTTTTTTTTTTAGATTTTATATATTTATTCATGAGAGACACAGAGAGAGAGGCAGAAACATAGGGAAGGGAGAAGCAGGCTCCCTGCAGGGAGCTCGATGCAGGACTATCCCCGGATCCTGGGATCATGGCCCTGAGCAGAAAGCAGATGCTCAACCACTGAGCCACTCAGGTATCCCAGATGGCAAAAATTGCCTGGAGAATTCACTAGCCCAAGTTCCCTCTCAAAGAATATAATGAGAAATTGGGGAAATTGAGAGTCATGTTCACAGTGTAATAAATAATCTTTTGGGCTCTTTCTGACTGCTCTTGTGCAAGTGCTTCATAAATACATCAGCCAAAACTATTCTTTTCTTTCCCCCTCTCTCTTTCCTTTCCTGTCTCCCCCATCATTCATATATTATCTTTCCAGAATAGAGAAGACCTTCACAATTTAACTATCTAAAATAGGCAATCAAATCTTCACAAGACATGCCTAAATTTTAGTTTGGGCCTAAGCAGTTAACTAAGTGCTACAGTTAGAAATTGAATAACAGGCAAAGTTTTGTTTCAACAACAACAACAACAACAAAAAAATCTGCCCTCAGGGGACTCTAAGATCAGTGGTTGAATGCATAAAACCTCAGGGTTTTCCCCTCAATTTTTAAAATCTGGATTTTCCTGTAGGAGCTGTGAATTTCACACATTCCTTACTTGGTCCTGACCCCGCCAAACCTCCTGATACAGAAAAAAGCAATGAGAGACAAATGGCTGAATGAAGGAAGTAACAGAAACGACAGTGTTCTTTAATACACAAAAGCAGGTAATTAATTCTCCCCCTTTCCTATCCCTTATTAACTGTGACCTGTGCACGCACTGCTTTGAGTTTCTCAGTACCACAGGGTAGGCTTTAGCCAAACTGGAAATATCCACCCTAATAAAGGTCCACTCTAGGCTTATTGAGAGCAGGTCTGTTTTTAATACTGAAAATAGAGGACCCATAGAGACATCCACATGGGCGAATTTCCTGTTCTTGATTACGCCGTGTGTTTTGGGTTCTACACTAAGCCTAGATTAAGAGATTTAATCCTTTTTGTTTTTAGAAGAAAGGAAGAAAAGAACCAAATCCCACTTCTCTTCCTACCTAGATTTAAGATCATAGTATATTTAAGGCATTTACAAACCAGCCCTGTATTCCATCAACTTTAGTCAGAGGTCAAATACCTTTACCTAACAATCCACACTACTGCCCAGGAAAGATCTGTCCTTGGAATTTTCTTATATTCATGAAAGATTACCGATTTTGCCTTATGGTTTGGACTAAAGAAATGAAGGAAAAAACAAAATCTCTCTTTCTTTCTCGCTTACATTTTTAACCTACCAAAAGACCTTCCAGGGCGTTATCAACAATAACATGATGTACTCCCCCATATTTTACTTATTTTAATGATATTCCCCTCAAGAAAAGCTCTGATATACTTTGACTGAAATGGAGGAGATGCTAGAGGGTCAAGAAGATCTTGCTAATTATGTTTCACCACAATAAGCTGAAACTTAGAAGATTTTAAAATACTTGCAAACTTGCAAACACTAGAGTCAGATTGATCCACCACCTGCCCTCTCTCCCTACTAGCTTTTGGGAAAACGTAGGACCTTTAGAGAAACTATGAGATCATACAACAAAGAAACTGTGAAACAGGAAAAGTTCTATATGGTTTCTCAAATGTTTCCTCTGAGGATCCAGGTAACCAGAGGCTGCAAACTTCTCCCCCGCCCCAAATGTCTGCTAGCAGAGCCCGAAGTGGCCCAGTGTAAGCAGGCAATGTGACTGAAGTCTAATGTTTTATTCAAATGAGTTAGCATCCTGTAACTAACACTTCCGTATTGTTTTATTTAATATTTGTATATTTTAAATAAGCTACCCTAAGGATGATTGACACTCCAGGAAGATATACCACATCCTCTGCCCAGGCTGATATATGGGTGCCTGGTTTTAGAAGCAAGACTTCAACGTCTGCTCTGCAGAATAGACTGGTATTTCTTACAGTGTTTTTCCTACCCCAACCCAAATACCCTTACTCTCTCCCAACTTTGCTTAAGTGTACATTTTCACTTTCTTAAACTCCCTAGAATTCTGCTGATAAATATTTGCCTGGTCCTTCTTTAAAAATATGATACCACAGGTAAGTTAACTACCAACCATGGGTATGTTAGTATAGGAAATTCAATCAGATTGTTTTCCTGTTAGTATCTACTTGGCATTAGCTTTCCTTAGGATATTTAGTGGCAAACTTGTAACTTCACGGAAAGTAAATATATGTAATTGCTGTAGCCCAAGAGCCCCAAAGATAAGAGGGCTGGGGAGAAAGCCAGGGTTTAGAAAAGGTATAGGAAAGTGACTCCCCAGAAAGCATAATGATTTGGAAATCTCACTGCAGTCAGTCTATACCCTAAAGTTTAAAGAAACCTTCTATCTCCTTCCTATTCTCCTGTACCATATGCCTCCAATTTCTACAACCTAGAAGACATACTAGTAATAATAAACATTTTATGTTTACTAATGGCTGGCATTAAATGTATTTGATTGGGCTTGTATAAAGCCTGAAATGCCATTTATGGCATTGTATCAAGAAATTAGTAAAAGTTCCAAACAACAAATTTACATATGTGACATTTTGGAATACACTTTATTCATAAAATAGATTCTACTATGGAAGTCTGTAAACACCTAACAAACATCTAAGCTGGATGGGTTCTGCAGGAAAATGAGTTAAATTGAAAAACTATCCACTTTCTTCAAGTTCTAGCACTTTTCTTCTATGAAAAGTAACCAGCGAATAGAGGGGTCCATAAGTGAGGGATGGGTGTATTAAAACAGAAGTAGGGACGCCTGGGTGGCTCAGTGGTTGAGTGGCTGCCTTTGGTTCAGGTAGAGATCCTGGGGTCCTGGAATCGAGTCCCACATCAGGCTCCCCCCAGACAGCCTGCTTCTCCCTCTGCCTATGTCTCTGCCTCTCTCTCTCTGTCTCTCATGGATAAATAATTAAAATCTTTGAAAAAAAAAGAATTAGAAATCATTGATATAGAATACTGATAGGAATCACAAAGGTCTTATAAAGCTCCTCCACCTCCCTGGCCAATATTAAGTCCAACCACACTATAAACCATTCCAGAATGCCAAAAGGGCATCTCATTTCTTTTTTTATCATTATTTTTATTTTTTATTAGTTTTTAATTAAGTTTTTTAATTTTAACCCCAATATAGTTATCATATAGTGTTATATTATTTCCAGGTATACAATATAGTGAATCGGCAATTCTATACATTACTCAGTACTCATCGTGATAAATGTACACTTAATCTCATTCACCTATTTCACCCACCACCCCCACCACTTCCCCTCTGATTAGTTTGTTCTATATAGTTAAAAGACTGTTTCTTAGTTTGTCCCTTTTTTCCCTTTGTTTTGTTTCTTAAATTTCACATATGAGTCAAATCACAGTATTTGTCTTTCCCTGACTGATTTATTTTACTTAGCATGATACTATCTGGCTCCATCCATGTTGTTGAAAATGGCAAGATTTCACTCTTTTTTATAGTTGAATAAAAATCCATTGTGTATATATACCACATCTTCCTTATCCATCCATCTATTGATAGATACTTGGGCTGCTCCCATAATTTAGCAACTGTAAATAATGCTGCAATAAACATAGGGGTACACATATCCTTTCTAATTAGTGTGTTCATATTCTTTGGGTAAATACCCAGTAGTGTGGTTACTGAATCATAAGGTGGTTCTATTTTTAATTTTTTTAGGAACCTCCATACTGTTTTCCACAGTAATTGAACTAGTTTGCATTCCTACTGCCAGTGCATGAGGGTTCTTTTTTCTCTGCATCCTCACCAACATTTGTTCTTGTGTGGTTGATTTTAGCCATTCTGACAGGCATGAGATGATATTTCATTGCAGTTTTTATTTGCGTTTTTCTGATGATGACTGATGTTGAGCATCTTTTCATGTGTCTATCGGCCATCTGTAGGTCTCCTTTGGAGAAATGTCTGTTCATGTCTTCTGCTTATTTTTAAGTTGGGTTATTTGTTTTTGAGTGTTGAGTTGTATAAATTCCTTCTATATTTTGGATTCTAATTTTTTATTACTTATGTCATCTACAAATATCTTCTCCCATTCAGTAGGCTGTCTTTTAGTTTTGTTGATTGTTCTTTGCTGTGCAGAAGCTTTTTATTTTGATGTAGCCTCAATAGTTAATTTTTACTTTTGTTTCCCTTGCCTCAGGAAACTTATCTATAAAAATTTTGTTATGGCCAATTCAGAGATATTACCTCCTGTTCTCTCTTCTAGAATTTTTATGGTTTCAGGTCTCATATTTAAGTCCTTAATCCATTTTGAGTTTATTTTTGTGTATGGTATAAGAAAATGGTCCAGTTTCATTCTTTGGCATACAGCTGTCTAGTTTTCCCAAAACCATTTGTGAAGAATGGTGTTTTCCCTATCACATATTCTTTCCTCTTTTGTCAAAGATTAATTGACCATGTAATCATGGGTTTGTTTCTGGGCTTTCTATCCTATTCCATTGATTTGTGTATCTATACACAAATATACCACTACCATACTATTTTGATTACTATTACTTTGTATTATAACTTGAAATCTAGAACTGTGATACCTCCAGTTTTGCTTTTCTTTTTCAAGATTGTTTTGGCTATTTGAGGTCTTTTGTAGTTCCATACAAATTTTAGGATTATTTTTTCTAGTTCTGTGAAGAATGTTGTTTGTATTTTGATAGGGATTGCACTAAATTTGTAGATTGCTTTCAGTACTATGGATATTTTAACAATATTTCTTCTTTCAATCCATGAGCATGGAATATTTTTCCATTTGTTCATGTAGTCTTCAATTTCTTTCATCAGTGTTTTTATGGTATAGGTCTTTCACCTTCTTGGTTAAGCTTATTACTAGATATCTTACTCTTTTTGGTGTAATTATAAACAGGATTGTTTTCTTAATTTCTCTTTCTGCTGCTTGGTGTATAGAAATGCAACAGATCTCTGTACATTGATTTTGTATCCTGCAACCTTACTAAATTCATTTATCTGTTCTAGTAGTTTTTTGGTAGAGTCTTCAGGGTTTTCCATATATAGTATTAAGACCATCTCATTTCTAAGGCTTGTAAGTGAAATCTTCACTATCTTCAACAATTCTTGCAACTATCAAGATATGCATTCTCAAGCTCATCAATTTTAGCTGGAAGGAATAATAGCTAACATTAATTGAGTGCTTCCCATGTTCCAGGCACCGTGTTAAAGTCTTATGCATATCCACAAAATGGTATACATCACTCAGTTTTATATATATATGTATATATATATATATTCATTAATCATTAGATTAATGGATTTAGATTAATCCCACAAGCCTCTGAAATCCTGAGAGCAAACAATTAAGAGTAAAAGATTAGGTAAAACAGTCACGCAATTAGCAAAATGAATTAGAATTCCAGTCTCAAACAGTCTGATACCAGACTTTGTGTTCCTATCCATGAATCTATGCTGCCCAAAATCAGAGGGAGTGACCAGATGCTGGCTCCCTGAGTATCCCTGCATGCTTCCACATGCCCCCCTGACCATCTTCCTCTGAAACCACAGCCAATCCCAATCTCTTGATTATCCATGAGTTACGGTTATACCTCCTGCTTTCTGCTGCTAGTGCAGAGGAGTTGAGGGGCTGTTGAGGGGGAGCTGACTAGATTGTGCACAGGGCAACGAGATCAGTATCAAATTAGCTCAAGGAGGCAACCGGGTACATTGCTCCCTCTTACCTCCATACACACAGATACATATCCAAAAACATAGTTTTTGCAAATACACTTTACATTTCTGGAGGCATTGAACTCAAAGAAAAAGATATCATTTGCAATAGTACCAGCCCAAGAGGTTTTCACATGTTTTTTTCCACCAATATTGGAAGGTTTACCTTGGGTAATACATTTGGTGAATATAAAAATATTATTATATTTAGAATCAGATGATATTGTTAGGATTTCAGCTCCAGTATAAAAGTAACATTTTTAAATAAATTATTTCCTCCTTGAGCCTCAATTGCCCCATCTGTAAAATGAGAATAGGTGTAATATATACATTTAATTCTTGTTATTCATGATAATTGTGTTCTATAAAATCACCCTGAACACTGAATTTAGCAAATACTAACTTATTGTTCCTAGGAGAAATACAGGGTTAGATTCCAGAAAATCCCTGGTCATATTTTCATCAGCTCATCAGTACATGCCTTGGTTTATGTGGGTTTCTGCTTTAAAACACCTTATTTAATATATGTTGTTTATTCACAAACGGTGTTACAACTCATATTTGAATGAAGCTTATCTAACAAACATATTTTCTCTGTAAGGCACATCATAGCCTTCTTGCACTTAGGAACACTAGAGTACTTCAGCACAACACTTGGGAGCCATTTTAAAAAGTGAAATCACCACCAAAAAGCATAAAAATTTTAAAAACTACAGCATTAAATAGGCCTCAAAAAAAGACACTCATTGAGAGCAGGAGAGCTAAGTAAGAAAGCAAAGAGTCATCCTCTTTGACTCAACTGGTAGTGAACTTGATAGGCAACTTGGATTTTTCACTGCTCTGAGCATGCACATGTCCATAAGGGTCCGCAAGCACACTATGACTATTGATTTGGAGTTTACAAATAAATCACGGCATGTAGGCAAATTAACAAATATAGAATCTACAAATAATGAAGATCAACTATATATCATTAATTGTTATTAAAGATTAAGTCAGTTAATGGTTATGTGTAAGAAAAAACATTTAAAAATGATAAACACGAGGGGATCCCTGGGTGGCTCAGCAGTTTAGCGCCTGCCTTTGGCCAGGGGCACGATCCTGGAGTCCCGGGATCGAATCCCGCGTCGGGCTTCCGGCATGGAGCCTGCTTCTCCCTCCTCCTGTGTCTCCAACTCTCTCTCTCTCTCTCTCTCTCTATCATGAATAAAAAAATGATAAACACGAAAAAATATAGTCCAACTTCCTTGAGCTTGCTAGTCACCATATCATAGATTCTCAATAAACAATTGCTGAGTGAATGAATGATGACTGTGACTTGTGCCTCAAGCTCCTGGGAATCTCAATAGGAAAGTAAGGCTAAAACACATGGGAAGTTACAGTCAGATGATGGAATAAGGCACCAGTTCAAGAGGTGCTGAACCCTACTTCTCATTTGAGGTACCAAATTCTGAATTGCTGGCTCTTTCCATTCTTGGGCCATATCTGGACAGCCTGGCGTACCTAAGAGGCAGTACAGTCACCTGGTTTGCCAGGGTGGCACAGGCACCTTAGTGAACTAGACATGTAAATCACATCTCGGACCCCTGGCAGGAAGCAGAGAAAAGCATATTCATGAGAAAGACCCCAGGCTCCTTTCGTACCTCTCCCACTTCAGAGCCTTCCCAACACATCCCCTCCCATTGTCTCAACAATATTCCAGATCCTTTCACCAGCTGTAAACTAGCCAAAAACCAAGGTATATGGTTTATTTTCTATAGACTGTTAGGTTAAAATAACTTTCCCTTCCTGACTCCCTCTTTGCTTAGCAAATCTCTTTACTGGTTTTCCATCTTTTCTTTTAAAACCATCATAACTGGAGCTTCTCTACAGCTTGATCATTAAAATCAGGCAGGCAGCGATTTGGCAGGCAAAGAAAGGGTTTCAATTCTAACATTCAAGGCACATGTGCAACAGGGAACTTCTCAACTTGGAAAAGAACAGATTAAAATTTGGCCCACAGCTGATTTGATCCCTAGAGAATTTTCTTATTCTTTTATCCAGAACTGCTTTTCAACTACAGAGTTTACTCTCCTTCTACCCCCACCTCACCCCTCAATTGAAATTCTGCAGGTTTTGTTCCTTTGACTCCTGGGACACTTTCCTCTTTTAAAATTCCACTTTAAAATTTGAAAACTAAAAAATGAATACCATTCTTTATGCTAGATGTCTAAGACAGACTTTTTTTTTTATTTCTTTTACTGTCCATGTTGAAAAGCACCACACAGAACAATAAATTTGGGTTTTGCTTATTTATAGGATTTAAGTTACCTATAAGAATATTTATTCCTCCCCCTCAATTTTACTTTTTCTAATCAATATCATCAAAGTAAAAGAAACAACTCCAAGAGAATTTCTGTGTCCCGGCTAGTGTTAAGTAGAAGTGAAATATTAAGGAAAATGGATTAAGGGAAACTTATGCAACTTTTTTAAAGTGTTGTTTTTGACCATTCAATTTATTGAAAGAATATGCTCTGTGTTTCTCGATTTAGCAGCAACCATTCTTTTGTTTATATTTAGTTATAGTTTTACTCATTGTTTTACTCTTTTATTGGAAACATAGAGGGTTTTTAACCTAATTTTAAGTCAAAAAAAAGTGAAGAAAAAATCACCAACTACCATATTAATTTTCATCATTTGACCCTCTAAATCCAGAACTCCAAAGCAGCATGAGACTATATGTTCTTAAGTCTAGTGTAAACTAATACCCAACCCCCTCTCCAAGAAATCTTTTCTTTGATGATTCTGTTATAGTCTAGAAGAAGGAGGAGGAAGAGGCAGAGGTGGAGGAGAAAGGAAGAAGGAGGAGGAGGAAGAGGGAGAAAGGCAAGATGACAGATAAGACCAAGAAAAACCTTTATAAGTTAGAAAGCAGATCATGGTAGGTAATTGACCCAGGAAAAGTCTAAGCCAGATGAGGAATCCATAATTCAATCCAATATACAGTATAGAACACCTAAAAGCCACAAGAATTGGGGACACCAAGTACTTCTGGAAAGTGACATGATGGGGATGGGAGACAAAAACTGGAGGGTTGTCTGAATGTCTATTTAAAAAATATCCACTCCCATCTCTTCCCTCATGTCAACAGTGGACAGAAACTTTATTATTTGGAGAAGGCAAAACAAATTTCTGAACTGAAGAACACTAGGCACAATTAAGAGCAGATAATACTGAATGAAAACAAAGAGATTAAATAAAACTTTACATACTGAATGCTGAAACTCTCCACTCTCATTGTCCACTCACCTCCCAGGATGCTGGTAATCAGGTTCTAGACTGACGTCTTCTCTGGGAAATCCAACCATCTCAAAGGGAAAAAACCTAAAGACACAAATGTCAGGGTTCCACAAGGAAACAACACGGACAGTCATCCTGCAGTGAAGTCTGTCCAGGAGACCCACCCACGAGCACCCCGGCCTTTCAGGGCTCCACTCTCAGGTATGAGTAGGCAGACACAGATCAATCAACATCTAGGGGCGGTCTCCAGCTTTAAAATAAGGGCGCCAATCCAACAGGACAAAAGCAGCCAATAGAAAACAAAGACTCTGTAGAGAGAAGGAAAAATAAAATTATCACCAAAAAAGACAAGAAGAGATACTACAACTATGAAACAAGAACGGGAAACCATTTTTTTAATTTTAAAAAGAAACATTCAGAAAATAAGGCAGGACTCTTGGAAAGCAACAACACAGCAGTACAAATGACAAACTCAGTAAAAGCCTCAGCAGGAAAATTTGAGAAAAATTTCACAGAAACTATATCAAAAATATTAAAAGATGGAAAAGAGCAAAGAAAAGATAATACAACTTGAACACTACCCTAGGAAATCCTACATCCAAGGAAAAGTTTGAGAAGGAAAAAACAGAAATAAAGGAATCATTGAAGACATCATTCAAGAAAGTTTCCCAGAAAAAAGAAAAGAAAAGAAAAAAAAGAAAAGTTTCCCAGTACTGAAAGATCAAGTTTCCAAATGTCAAGATCCCAGCACGTGCCCATCAAGAGTGGATGAAAATAAATACTCCCAAACATCATTATGAAATTTCAGAACCTGTGATCAAAGGGAATTCCCTCAAGCTCCTAAGCAGTTAAAAATAGGTTTTCTACAAAAGAGAATGAACCTAAATAGGATCTGAATTCTCGGTAATGTCACTAGATATTAGAGCAATGCCTTCAAACTTCCGAGGAAAAAATTACTTCCAAATGAAAATTCTATACCCACATACCAATCAGGCATAAGGGTAAATAAGTACTTTAGGTCAGGCAAAGTGTCAGAATATTCACCCTTTCTCCGCACTCACAAATAGGAGAAATGAAAATCAACTGTGAGATATTCTTATAGAGAAATATACATTAATGAAGTTAATGAATTTCAGCTAAAAGAAACAGTGCATATAAATCAGAAACATAATGTTAAGTAGAAAAAATGAGTCTCAGAAGGACATATTGCACATGATTCACTTATCTAAAGTTCTCAAATATGCATATTAAATATATTGTGTGGGAGCACAAAATGTGGTGAAACTACAAAGAAAAGCAAAGACTAAAAATCAGTTTAGAATCATGTTCACCTGGGGCACCTAGGTGGTTCAGTGGTTGAGAGTCTGCCTTTGGCTCAGGTTGTGATCCCAAGTCCTGGGATCAAGTCCTGCATTGGGCTCCCCATAGGGAGCCTGCTTCTCCCTCTGCCTATGTCTCTGCCTCTGTGTGTCTCTTATGAAAATCAATCAATCAATCAATCAATCAATCAATCAATCATGCTCCTCATGAAAGGAAAGGGAGGGCAACAAGGCATCGAGATTAGAAAGCAGCATACAGGGGACTTCAGAGGTAAGCCTTTTACATAAGCTGGGAAAACAAGTGCTCCTGTTGGAACTAAGATAAACACACAGAGCTCTACAGAATTCTTATGTGCAACCTGCCAATGCTCTGTTCTTTTTATAGAACAAGAGCAGAAGGGCTAGGTGGATAAAGAATTATGGGAAAGCTAAGTACATGTAGGAAGTTGTCTTTTGTTAGGAGAGACATGTAACCCTAAGGGAACCCACATGGTTCAGTCTTGGAGCTGTAATGCCTTCAAGAAACACAGTTCAATAGCCAAAAGTAATTTAAAAGGAATTCCATTCTTTGCTGTATTTCTAGAAAACCATAATGAGGATAGCAATTGATAGAAAACCATAATGAGGATCTCAATAACACTTACTAAATCTCTATGCCTCTCCTGCCCCCTTCCTGCACGCCTGCAGCTCCTCCCACACCAACTACTGGGCTAGCAATTCAACTTCTCTTTGTCAGATTGGGGGTACAGAGAAGTATGCTGTGCACACCACCCTCTTACAAATTTTTGCTGTCATGAATTAAAATAGAGATTGTATAAAACATGTGACAACAACACTTAAGTGGTTGAGAAACACAGGTAGGAAACTTGACAGAGGTGGCCTTATTTAAAATACTCTAGTCAAGAGGCACCTGGATGGCTCAGTCAGTTAAGAATCTGCCTTTGGCTCAGGTCATGTTACAGGGTCCTGGGATTGGAGCTCTTCACCTGTCCATCAGGCTCCCTGTTAAGCAGGGAGTCTGCTTCTCCCGCTCCCTCTGCCTCCTCCCCTCTGCTCATGCTCTGTCACTCTTTGGCTCTCTCTCTCTCTCAAATAACTAAGTAAAATCTTAAAAAAAAAAATAAACTAGTCAAATGTTCTCACCCTTCCCTTTCCACTTTTTAACAACCTAGGAGAATTAGAGACAAAGGCCAAGGCATCAAACCCCTGTCTTATCTAAGAGTATGAAATAATACATTCAGGGAGAATCAGTAGTAAAAAGAAAGTATACAAGATAAACTAATCTGTTTTAAATGAGTATAAAAATAATTTTGACCCCAAAACCAGTAAGAAAGGTGTTCCTTTAAGGACATTCTGACCAAGAAACTATATTCATATTCCAAACATGGGCTCTGCAATCCCGTCAGCTAACACATTAGTATTCTTGTGTGCTCTGTAGTAAAAAGGAGTGCCTGATTACAATTCGCTATCCAGAATTTTATGGCTAGAACTTGAAGAAAACAGGGTTTCTGCCAAAATAGCTTCCTGCCCAGGTGCTGAACCAATTAACTCTTAAGCAATCAGGCAGTAAAACCAGTAATGGTGAGTTTTCTGAAGTGCTATATGTAAGGAGACAGCTTGGAAAAATAAAGATGAAAATGTGTTTTCATAACCAGGAGTGTCTGAAATCCTGAGAGACTGTTTGAACGCCTTGCTGAAATGCATGTGACACTGCAAATTCCCAGATGATCTGATGGTTAAAGATCTATGCAGTCAACACTGACACCTTTTTTCCCCAAAATGTAGGGAAAACTATTTTGTTATAATGTGTAATTTGACTATCTATGGAGAGCCCAGTGACTAAATTTGCTTTTGAAAAAAACTGTTCAAATATGAGGTTGACTATTAAAATATTTCATCCAACTAGCAGCATCAAAATAAGAATTACAGCCGTACCTTCTTTTAAGAATAAAAAGATAAAAAGCTAGTAGTCAAATAGTAGCTTTTTTTCTAACTCAGCTACAAAATATAATACACAACATTGTACTATTTTAATAATTTCACAAATAATTACTTAATGCTTACAGAGGAAGAATATGATATAAAACATGATGATATAAAGCATACAAATCTGGAAGCAAAAGTTCCATATCTCTGCAACAATGAAGCATCCAGATTTGCCAGTCTCAAGGAGTACCATGGTAAATCTTCCCCTGTGCACAAACCCCCAACTTTGGTAGACATCTACAAGGGAATGAAATTGATATTACTTTGGAAAACCAAGGAACTGAATACAGATCTGGTTCCTTCTCTCCTTCCTTCGTTCCTTCCTTCCTTCTTCACTTCCTTTCTTACTCCCTCCCTTCCTTCCTTCCTCTGTAGTAGTTTTCTAAGTATAATTAGGGAGATCTTTAGAGCCCCAGATACCAAACTAACCTGAGAACTGGAAAGTCCACTGGGTTTGTTGGCTTTGCTATTAATTGGCTTCATAGCCTAGAGCAGCTACTTACTGTCTTTGCACAGTAGCATGTATAACATGTCAAAATCCACATATTCCTTCCCAGGGAATTCTGAAGATAGGGTTTTGTCACACATTGTGCTTGGTTCTGACTGAATGAAAGGTACAATGGGCATACGGTTCCAAGAAACATTTACAGCCCAAAGGAGAAGATTCCAATCAATGATTAAGCAAAGGAAGAAATTTCTAGAAACATTTTAATTAGAGCTGGAGAGGTCCAGCTCTAATTTTGGCATTTCAATGGGAACAAAAACAATAGGTGAAGATCAGAAAGGAAGGTGATGATTGCAGTTATTTTGATGGAGTAATTAAAACAACAGGCACTTATAGAGTGAGCAGGCAGCAAGACAGCAGGAGGGTTGAAGAATAGAAAACCAAGAGAGGAAAGAGGATTTATTTATGTGTGGGCGGCCCCTAACACAACTCCACTCACCAAACATTTATCGAGCACTTCCTGAGGCCTGGCTCTGTGTTAAGTGCTGGCTAAGACCCAGGCCCTAAAAATGTAGTGGGGGGAACAACATACAGATGGATAAGTTGCCCTAACGTGTGGTAAGTGATATTACAGAGATGGCCAAAAATGCTAAGGGGGCAAAGAGAAAAAGACTAACCCACTGACAGGAGTTAGCAAAGGTCATGAGACCAAATTCCAGTCAAACCTATGATTTTGTCAGGATAGAAGATTAACATTGTTTTCAGCTCATTTTCATTTTCCTATTTCTCACATTTTCTACATAATACAGAAAGTTGCCCTAGAACCTAAGTATGAGTGTCAGCTTCTCTGGGCTTCAGGTATACAAACCATTCTTCTACTCTACTTGAGGTCTCCTGAGTTGCCCGTCAAGTTATGCCTTGCCTTTTCTCCATTGTATGGATCCTATATTAGAAACCACATACTCACTGGAATTCATAAGAAATTGAACTGGCAGATATTGAAATATATAAGAAACATTTTAATATTAATGCTAGCCTATTGGATATCTCAATCTATTAGACTTACAAGCTTTATTCCACAAAATGCCAACTCTCATGTTAAAGTTTCCTTCACATAACCACAAATACAAAGCTTAGTAAATAAATAATGAACAATGGTGTGTATATATTTTCTTGCTGTACCTAGCAAGATGACCTGGGAAATATAATGGGAAACATCTGGTAATTAGTGAAAAAAACAGAGTCTAGTTCTTGACTCAGTTCTCTATTGTATTTTGTGCCTGTGTAAAGTCAGACAATCTTATTGCTTATCCCCTCTGCAAAGTAAGTCATCTCTGTTTATCTGCCCTTGGTGTGAATAGATATTATCTTGTTTGTTAAGATTGAGGAAAGGTTTCCCATGGCCACCTTCAAGCTACAACTGGACTAAATTCAGGTAAGCTGATGGTGACCTCCTCCTCACATCTCCCAAATACACCGCATAGCATAGTGAGCCTCCTGAAGGCAACAACATCACATCTCCCCAAAGTGCCCTTTCTTGGACTGAATAATTACACAGAAAAGGTGCCAAACAGCTTTCCAAAAGATGGTAGAAGCAGCAGGATGACCCTCATGTGTCCCCACCACCACACACTAAATAACTTCATGAAAAGCATGGATGAGAGATCCCTAACACCACCACAGGAGGACCATGAGAGAGGAGGTCCTAGTGCAACAATGAATGGGTCTCTACCACTTCCCTTAATGCCCAGATTTAGACATTCCACCCTGAGAAAAAAAATGCATCAAAAAAGAAATTCTGGAGTAGAATCTCATGGGAAATGCCAAAGGAATCATCTCTACTCATGGCCAGTAAATCCTGACCAATTCTACTCCTCACCTCACAACAGCACACCTTTGCAGAAGGAAGTCCAAACTAGCATAAAAAAAAATATACACAGAAATACTGTTAACTACAAGAAAGTAAGAATAAGCATGTTCACAAAGCAACAGGGCTTACCGTCTCAGTATTCTCTCTTCCACTCCAGACTCAGATAAAGAACCCGTGATCCCAAAGATTCTGTATGATGGAACATGACATCTGCAGAAGTCGAAGGGCCTGGGGTGGGGTAGGGTGTACGGGAAGCTAAGGAGGTCAGAAGGCCTAAATTATAAAGTCAAACCTCGGATCCTAGTCTATCCTTAAGATTTTTGTTTATCCTTAAGTTCTTGGTCTATGCATCATATCTCACTTTCCACATAATACAGCAAGGAGATAAGAGGTGCTACAAGTACAAATTTGGAAACAATCAGACTCTTAACATTTATCATTCTCTATGTACATGACAGATAAGCTGTCACCCCAAAATCCTGAAAAGACATGTTAATCCTTGTTTGTAATTTTACCAGTTAAGACTTTAATTTTTTTAAAGATTTTATTTATTTATTTAAGAGAGAAAGTGTGAGAGATAGAGAGAAAGAGGGGAAGGGAGAGGCAGAGGGAGAGAGAGAAGCAGGCCCCCTGCTGAGCAGGGAGACTGACAAAGGGCCCAATCCCAGGGTCCTGGGATCACAATCTGAGCTGAAGGCAGGTGCTTCACCAACTGAGCAACCCAGGAGCCCCCCAGTTAAGACTTTACATGCAAATGTTTATGTGGGATTTCAATATGACTTAATAAGTTATATTATATATATCCATTTCATAACCTATGCTGACAATCCCTGAGAATAACTAGAATTCGATTTTATGACAGGTCCCAGCACATATCCAGAGCAGGTCTTCACAAATTCCAGACTATAGTCTGTCCTCTAACCTCCAGCCCAGAGAAGTGAATATGACCAGGATCATCCAAAAAACTCCAAGGCCTTTTTACATGAGGCTCACCTGTGAACTTGGACAGAGCTCCCAGGACTTTGAATCTGATACTTACTGTTAGCTCCCTTAGCAGTAATGCAACCAGCCAAATATTCACATTCAGAGAGATAAACCTTCACTTTTCCCTAAACTTTACTCTGAGATATGACAGTAAGAAAGACAGAAAAAGCGTACCCAGGAACTTAATCTAGAAGTGACTTTTCTTGCTTTCTTCAAAGTTCCCTCACACTGCTAGCATAGACAGAAAAGACTGTCACACACTTTGGGAATATAGAGAAAGTAAAAACCCTGAAATTCTCTGCCCTCTTTACCTAATTCAAGCCAATATGTTGTGTCCCTGACCCTCTTCAGTTTTTCACAAACCTCATTGCTGTATCATCTGGTCTCAGTGTGACATCTAACTTTAATTGGCTAGGCTAGAGGGATGGAGCAAACTGGGATAAGAAAGACAGATAGAAAAAAAAAAAA
This sequence comes from Canis lupus dingo, assembly GCF_003254725.2. Lineage (NCBI taxonomy): Eukaryota > Metazoa > Chordata > Mammalia > Carnivora > Canidae > Canis > Canis lupus. The sequence continues at coordinate 45,451,120 of NC_064254.1, forward strand.
AGAAAGACAGATAGAAGGGGGTGTTCAATCTACACTAGGATCTTTCCCTTCCACTATGTCTCCATAAGTGCATACAATTTTAATTATTAAGAATAGCAAAAAGACAAAAATCTTCCCTTCAACTTTGCTTCATTTTTGACATATTGTAGGCACTGATGTCTCAGCATATAACATAAAGTCAATTTTTGTAGACAAGAATTCTAGAAATTTCTTTTTTTTGCAAACTAGGACAGAATTCTATTAAGGTACAGGCATGCCATGCCCCAGCTCATGTTGGGTTTCGAAGTGGACAGTCAATAAGCCAGCAAGTTTCTGAGCATGTGTTGTGCATGGGGATGGGCCCATACCCACAACATTTATGAAATAAAATAAATAGGCAAATTGCTTAGGATTTAATAGAGAAAGTGAATCAAAACCAAATTTACCAGCCTCTGCAAAATAAAAAATAAATAAGCAAAAATAAGCAGACTTAAATGTATATATGGATTAACATATTTGTTCAACATTTATTATTTGCGATGCACATACATATAACATTGTCAGTTACACATAGAAATAAGCAAGAATTATGGAATGCCTGGGTGGCACAGTGGTTGAGCACCTGCCTTTGGCTCAGGGCATGATTCCAGGGTCCCAGAATCAAGCCCTGCATCGGGTTTCCTGCATGGAGCCTGCTTCTCTTCCCTCTGTCTGTGTCTCTGCCTCTTTCTCTCTCTCTCTCTCTCTCTCTGTCTCTGTCTCTCATGAATAAATAAATAAAATCTTTAAAAAAAAGAAAAGAAAGAAAGAAGCAAGAATTATACCAAAGGAGTGTAGTTTCTTAAAATAGCCTGTGAGCACTTTCTTGTCCAGTAATTCTCCCCTACCTCTGGTGCAGCAACCCAAAAGAAGAATTCACTGCATAAATACTATGCATTAGATACCTAAGATAATATTTTTCTTATGAAATGGCATATATTAAGTGCTCAATAAATGTAAAGTTCCCTCCCATCAGTATTTGTCTTTAAATCTTTCTGTTTAACTTGATATTGCTGAGTAACATCCAGAATGTTTGGAATGTTTACACCACTGCCATTCTTAGACATTGAAAACAAAATGAGTCCAAGGATATTCAGTGTGGATATATATTTTTTCTTCCCTGGAATTACAATCAGTTGAGTGCAAATGGAGTATTTGGCCAGAGTTATATATAAATTGTGACTTGAATTCATTGGATTGAGAAATGATGCTTCCTGGTCATCTGGTCCATGAAGAGTAAAATATCTGAAACAGTATAAAATGAAACTAGCAGAGAGGGGAAGGCAATGCTTCTGGAACAGCAGAATCGAACATCCATAAATCCAGTGCTCAATAAAAACCATGAAAAAACTGGCAAAAATATCAAAATCAACTTTTTTTAGAACTTTGAAAATTATTCAAAGGGTTCAAAGGGTCAACAGAGCTTATTAAAAAAAAAAAACTACTAAATCTTGGTAGGTAGACCAGGAACATTTCAAATGGAGTTACTTCTCCCCTTCACCCTCCCTCCCCAGCTCCATACCAGTCCCTTGAAAGCCACTAACCTGGGAGGCCCCAGAGGGTCAGAAAGGCTCCGGAACTCCTCACTATTTCACCTGACTCACAGTTCCCTGGAAGAGCCACATTCACAGGGTGCTATGTATTTGACTGACTCAGAGTTCAGCTCCACAGGAAAAGTCCCATTCCCAGAGCATTGATGAAAACAATCAGATTCAATTGTGTAACATTCCATCTGACTAACACTGCAATACCAACTGGGGCAAATAAAAGCCTGACAAAAAAATATAAAAGGAAGATCTTGGGAATGAGACTTCCATAAGGGGCTTTGAAAAGCTCTAACATATTGCTGGAAATCTAGAAAATCATATACATGTGTAGGGCTGTGCTCATCCCCAAGAAAGACCAGAGACAGCGCAAATCACTCACCTCTGGCTGACCTTGAAGTTCTGCATAAGTAGGAAGGGAAGGCTAAGATAGACTACCTAAGAGTTGAAGGTATATCCTCAACACACACACACACGCACACACACACACACACACACACACACACACCCCTTATCAAAAGGTGGAATACTTACTGGGTCAAGTCATTTAAGGAAATCTTTTGACCAATCAATTGCTGACCAATAAGGTATAATAACCTGACCCAGTTGATCCCTGCAAAACCAGTCTTAAAAATAAAAATAATGAATTTTAATAAATTAATTTAAAAGACAAAACCAACCAGAAACTTTTGTAGCCACATACTAGAAAGAATACAGACTCTATAGAATTTGTCCAGAAAAGTCACTACACAAAGAACAACAAAACAGCAACAACAAACTCTAGGGGCAGGGTGTTAGAAATCTGGTTCCAGAGTTGCCACATTGTATTCCCTAAAATGTACAATTTTCTTTTTTTTTTTTTTTTTTAATTTTTTATTTATTTATGATAGTCACAGAGAGAGAGAGAGAGAGGCAGAGACATAGGCAGAGGGAGAAGCAGGCTCCAGGCACCAGGAGCCCGACGTGGGATTCGATCCCGGGTCTCCAGGATCGCGCCCTGGGCCAAAGGCAGGCGCCAAACTGCTGCGCCACCCAGGGATCCCTTTTTTTTTTTTTTTTTTATTTTTTATTTATTTATGATAGTCACAGAGAGAGAGAGAGGCAGAGACATAGGCAGAGAATGTACAATTTTCAAGGTAAAAATATAAGTATATGTGAGATGCAAAGAAATAGGGGAGTGTGTCCTATACACAGAGAGGAAAAAAGAAGTTAACAGAAATTGTCCCTGAGGGTGTTCCATGTATTGATTTACTAGAAAAAGATTTTAAACCAGATAAGGAATCAAAGGAAAATAGTCTGACAACTATATCTCATCTTATAAATAATATTAATAAAGAGGCAGAATTTTATAAACTTAAAAACCAAATATAAATGCCAGAGTGAAAAAGTACAACAGCTGAAGTAAAAAAAAAAAAAAAGAAAACAAAATCACCAGAGGGACTCAACAATGGATTTGAACTGGTAGAACAAAGAATCAGTCATCCTGAAGACAGGTAAATAGAGATTACCCAGTCTGAGGGACAGAAAGAAAAAAGGGAATAAAAATGAACAGATGTGTAAGATACCAACAACAATATGCATAATGGGAGCCCCAAAAAAGAGTGGAGAGAATGAACCAAGTAGAGGTGGTCATAACCTTGAAAGTGAACAAATGAATAAAACAACTAACTCAGAATTTTGAACTTACAAAAGCCATAAAGGCATTTCATTCTTGTTATTCTGTTTATTTTCATTTACTTGGGCAAGGATAATGTTAGACAGGTTTCAGCCCTGAAGTCTGTATGTTTGATGTGACATTGATTTGAGTGATGAAATTTTCATTTTGTGCTACAGCAAATTTATATACTTGGAAAAATAAACTGGGAATCTTGCAAAAATTGATGATAAAACAAACCGCAGCAAATTGACATTCTGACACAGTGGGGATTCCAGCTATGCCGTTCCTTAAACATAAGACTTCCTCTTAGCAATAACTGATCAGTAAGAAGATTTTGGATTACCCTCTGTTCAACCTTTAAGTAAGAAGAAATTCCAGCAGAACGTACCTTTGTTTGAATGAGGAGTGAGAAAAGATTGAAATGTTCATCTTCCAGACTGCTGACCTTGCTGGTCAGCAGCACCGCCAGACACTTGGACACCAACTTACAGGGCAGTAGCTATCAAGGTCAATGGCTTCCCAGAGACCTCTTCACCAGTTTCCTTCATGGTCTCACTCTAGTGGCCACATGTGCTTGGCTTCTTGGGCTCTCCTGCAGGCTATCACTAGTTCAACTCTCTCTGGTGTCCCTCAACTCTCCCCTAGATAACCACTTCTCCAGCTCCTCCCACAATTGCATCAGACCTAATTCCTACACTAAATCCCTCTTCCCACTGTCCTCATGGCGGCTCTACTTTCCTGACTCCCCTGGATTGAGAAAGCTGAATATCCTTTCTTATCACACTGTGCCAGCAGCAAGCCCTTCTTTCCCTGCAACAAATGGATGCCTTAGGCTAAATAGAGCTTATGTTTCTACAGTACAAAAGAGAAAAACAAATTAATAATTTTCAAATTATTACCACTCAACAGAGACCTAACTGGGCCCAGTAACATGTTTTCAACTGGATCAGCCCTAACTTACTAAATACCTATAAGACTTAAGAAAGGGACAATGAAAGATAAAGTTAGAAAGAGTAAATGCTATCAAATAGTTCATAAAGCTTATGGATCTGGAAAATATGAGGTCACCGAGTTACCACCAAAGAGTACGTTCACGAGAAATGCGATGTTTAGAGAAAACGTCACAGTGTTTTAGTATCGAAGGCCTCAAGGACCATGCATGAGAATAAAATAAATCTGGGGATAAAATAGTCACTAGTCACTAAATGGAATGGAATATTGCTAAGCTAATAGCCTCTTGCAAGCAAAAGCTCACTGAAGACCATGATGATCTTTCATCCATATATCTCCAAAGTACCAGCATCCCAGGTGATAGCATGAGCTAGAAAAGATACAGGGCCAGAGTCAGTCTCAGATACTCTTGGTGCTTGCCTAGCACAGCTGGTGTAAACTTTTCTGGCCTTCATAAAGACTCTCTGGGAGCTAAGCTTTTTGTATTCCTCCAGAGTGGCAATCAGGGAGCCCCTTAAATGATATGGCCATATGGCATCTCTGCTATTAATGTCATATTTGGAACTGAATATTTTTCAGGGGATCTAGGCAGCCTGGTGCCTAGAGAAAAATGATTACCCAACCAAGAAGAGAAATTAAATGGTTTGAAATTCTCCCACCAGTGATTCCCTCCAAGTATAAAAGAGATTACTTCTAGACACTTGAGAATTAGCCACGCGTGTCTTTGGTTCTTCTTTTTTTTTTTTTTCCCTTTGGTTCTTCTTGTGCCCTTTCCAGAGACCCTTTCTCAGCTCTACCATGCCCCCCACCAGTCTCTATTTCCCAGCCCTGAATTTGGGGTTCAACTCAGGCAAGTGTCTAATGGTCCCTTTCCCAGTTCTCCAACTCTTCCATGGAACGTTCATCACTTCAGTTTCTGGTATCAAAGGTGATCACTTGCTACTCTAATCAACTTGCCAGTATCCACAATGTTTTAGGTAAGGTCATTCCCTCCCACAGCCAGGGCCCTCTGCCACTACAAGCAGCAGATGTGCATTTTTTTACAGCCCTTATGTTTTCTTTTTAAAAAGGGGAAGCACTGCTCTGAAGTGCTTCAGTCCAAAGGCAAAAGTCTGTATGATTCCTTCCCATTAACCTAAAAGGGGGCATTTTTTAAAAAGTTAAGTCTGAAATCAAAACAATCAACTTCACTGTCTCCTGTAGCCCACTTCTAAACCAATTCAGTAAATAGTATTGCCCTACAGACCCCACACTGCACCTATGATTAAGGTCAGCACTGCACAGGTCTCTGCAGAGTAGGGAACTACTCTACTGCACAGGTCTCTGCAGAGTAGGGAACCATGAGGCTGGTTTGCTTGAGAAGTCCCAGCTATGCAGAGGTAATTATTGGTAACAACCCTTTCTACTCTACTACTCTCTACTGAAGAACCAACAATTCTGGGAGTCTATGGGGCTTAACTCTTCCCCTGTTCCTCTACCCCATCCCAACCATCTTGAGAGCGCCTTATCTTGCCACTGCCATTTGTTTCCATGAATAACTCTACTTTCTCCCAGAACTCATAAGAATGCCAGCCCCCAAGGTGCCAAGCAATGCTGGGTCCCTGGGGTTCTCACTGTGCCAAAGCCATACTGTATTCTTTGAAAGAAATAAAGAAAGTCTCTCTTACTCTCCCTCTCTGCACCCTGCATCACTTGGGTCCCAGAGTGGTGACTATCTGTGGCCTGGGCCTCCAACTGTTTCCTGACAGCTCAGTCTATAGCCTATCTCCACAAGTCTCAAACTTGTCTCCTTGAGGTGAACCAGGAAATACAGCAGACCTCCACTGACATTGGCCTTTCCCCACTCTTTCCCCCCACCCAGGTTCCTGCCTCCAACCCATGCCAATATTGAAGGTCCCAATCAAGAATAATTAGGTCCTACTGTAGCACCAGTCCTGCCAGCACAGCAGAAGTGAACATTTGCTGTTACAGGTTGAATGTGTCACCCCAAAATAGATGCTGATGTTCTAACCTGTGGTACCTGAAATATGACCTTAATTGGAAAAAGGGTGTTTGCAGATACAATCAAGTTAAGATGAGGCCATTAAGATGGGCCCTAATCCAATATGACTTCTATACTTATAAGAAGAAGAAAAAAAACCATGTGAGGACAGTGACAGAGAATACCATGTGACAAGAAATATCAAGGATGGACGACTACTGCCAGGAGTTAGGAAGAGGCAAGGAAGGATTCTACTCAGAATCTCAGGAGCATGGTGGCTGACGCCTTGATTTTAAAATTCTTGCCTCCAGAACTGTGAAAAAAATAAATTTCTGTTGTCTTAAGCCACTCAATTTATGATAATTTGTTACAGAAGCCCTAGAAAACTAAGACACGCATTTGGCCGTAGGTGGGAGCCTCCACTGTACCTGTTCTGAGATGGCATAAATGCACTCCACCTCATTTTGCTTCACTTCTCTGACCTTCTATTTGCTAACCACGGAAAGTAAAGGCACAAAGCAGCAAATCTTACGTATTCTAAGGATAGGAGAGTGGGCCAAGAAGCAGACTTATTTTCTGATATTTTTCAGAACCCGCCAATATTGGTGCTCAGCAGCCTCATTACTGTAGGAGATAAAAAGGCTCCCATCCTTTGTTGCTGGATAAACTACAACCAGGGCATTGGAGTGAATTTGGGTAGAGGTGTGGGACAGAACAAAACATGAAAAGGGAATTGCCCATTCTGACACCTTCAGAGTGATGTGCTCACATATTGTCTTGATATCAAATCCAGATCAGCTGGGAGGTCTCATCCTCCTCCTGATGTGTGCACAGAGAAACACACATTTTCTATTAAATGCCAAGGTCACCCGCAGGGTGCTTTGGCAGAGCTGTGCGGAGAAGTTGTACAGCACCTGCCTACATATGTTTGGCCCTGTGCCCTCTCCCTGCTTCCCCTCTGATCAGAAGCACATTTATCCGCAATTTTTTTAAGTCAGAAAAATAAAGAATCTCTCCTAGACGTTCTGATTTTTTTAAACCAATTCCAGACCACGCATAATATTTTTGCTGAATTTCAATTATGACATCCTACTGAATTTATTCTGTTCAGATACAGCATAAAGGGAAATTCACCATCAATAGATATGAATATCTATTGCTGCACTGCTGAGCTCTTCTCTCACTCCCCCTTAGGCCCCTTTCTTTGCTACTTTTTTCTTTTCTCTCCTCTCTCAGGTTTAACCTTTCCCCTGATCTGATCAGCTTCCCTCCTTGATTCATCAAATCCTTCCCTACTCCTCCCCCAAAACCATCATAGCCAGGCCAAGGCAAGTCAGGAAATAGGAAAATTTGTTCTTCAGAACATTGTGTTCCCTTTTATATACCTTTCCTCCCCTCAGCTCACCATTGCTCTGTATCCAATGGAACTGGGTATCTTTCAGTACCTTGGTTTTCCTATTTGTATAAAAAGACTTATTCTTTTCATTTGTAAACTAAAGAAAATAATACCATCTTCAAGGGAGTTGTTGCAAGGATTAAAAAGTATGAGTGCCTAAAACTGTGGACCCTCCAAAACTGTTACCTCCCTCCCTCATTTTAGCCCTTTTCATGCTCTGCTTCCTCCCCACTCTCCATCTCAGGTCCTGATAACTGGCCATACTGTGATTTTAAATGAAGGTAGAGCTTCATTCAAGAACACTTATTTTAGTCAAGCAACAACAGATATTGGTGAGGATGTTGAGAAAGGAGAACCCTCTTACACTGTTGGTGGGAATGCAAGTTGGTGCAGCCACCCTGGAAAACAGTATGGAGGGAAGTTCTTCAAAAAGTTAAAAATAGAGCTACCCTAAGACTCAGCAATTTCACTGCTAGGTATTTATCCAAAGGATACAAACACAGTGACTCAAAGGGACACCTGCACCCCAATGTTTATAGAAGCAATGTCCACAATAGCCAAAATATGGAAAGAACCCAGATATCTATCAACAAAGAATGGATAAAGAAGATGTGGTATATATATACACAATGAAATATCACTCAGTCATAAAAAAATGAAATCTTGACATTTGCAAAGACATGGATGGAACTAAAGGGTATTCTGCTAAGTGAAATAAGTTAATCAGAGAAAGACAACTATCATATGATGCCACTTGTGTGGAATTTAAGAAACAAAACATATGATCAGAAGGGAAGGAGGGAAAAAGAAAATAAGGTGAAATCAGAGAGGAAGACAAACCTAAGAGACTATTAACTATAGGAAACAAACTGAGGGTTGCTGGAGGGGAGGTGGGTGGGAGCCTGAAGTAACTTGATGATGGACATTAAGGAGGGCACCTGATGTAATAAGCACTGGGTGTTATATGCAACTGATGAATCACTAAACTCTACCTGTGAAACTAACAATACATGATATGCTAATTAACTGAATTTAAATAAAATAAGAAAGAAAGAACACTTACTTCAGACCTTATTTCTAATTGATGAACAAAAACCTTTAATACTTGATCAAGGCAATTTAGCCTTGCGGGGCAATGGGAATCAGAAAAAGAGGGACCTCTTCTGTCCAGGGAAAATGCCCATCCAGGTGGCACTATAACTTCACAGCCCGCCCTGCTCCCCCCATGTTGAGTTACCTCTTGTGATAGAGAGATGGAGACAAAGAAGCAAAGACGGGTATACAGAGGGTTATAGTCCAGTTATTTAAGTGGACTACTCTGATTTTGTTCCCTGTACCCCATTCTAGTTAGTATATGGTAGTCAGAGATGTCCCTCTCTGCTTACTTCAAATATAGCCTAACTTAAATTCTAAGAAAAAAAAGTAGTTGAAAACGTCCAGCCCCTTTCCTTGCGAAGTTCAAGCCTTCTTGTTGGAGAAGTGAAGGGTTCAATACATGTATTGGTTCAATGCTTACCAAAGCTTTCTTGCTTCCAACAGATTTACCAGTATATCCTAGATGTCACCTGAGGCTTTCTCAATCAAGAACCTGCATACAAAAAAAAAAAAAAAAAAGAACCTACATACACTTGACTTGAGCCTTCAATTCCACGGTCTGTGATAGTCCAAACTCCCCATGGTTTCTGAAATTTCCTAAGGGTATGATTCCATGAGATCTCTTACAATTCTGCCATCAGTATTGAGCAAACTATCTGTTTCACTCCACACTAATCCGGTTGCAAACTCAGCCTTTCTTCATTTCACAAAGATATTTGTTTTTGCAAACTGATGTATGAATTTGGTAATTTCACCGGTCAAGGGGAGTGTCCCATCACGTATTACATTGCATCCCACTACCCCACGACCCTTTACTCTCCATTCTCCACAACTCCTCAGTGATCCACAAATTTTTTTCTTTTTTTTTTAAAGATTGATTGATTGGTTGGTTGGTTGATTGATTTTAGAGTGATTGAGAGATAGAAAGAGAGAGAGAAAGCACAAGTAGGGGTAGAGGCAGAAGGAGACAGAGAGAGAGAATCTTCAAGCAGACTCTCCACTGAGCACTAAGCCCAAGGCAGGGCTTGATCTCACAACCCTAAGATAATGTCCTGAGCCAATATCAAGAGTCTGACACTTAACTGACTGATCCACCCAGGTACCCCAACAAATTTCTTTTTCTGCCTCACACAGAGTAGCTTCACTCTCTTCTCTCAGCCTTGAAGCCAGCCAACACCAGGCCTCAAAACAGTGAGCATCTGCGCAAGAGAAATCACTGGACAATTGCTAGTACAAGACATAGGACAACTCTGCCTAGGAGACTCTGTAAGGAAAAAAGGAAAACCCATGAGCTTTAGTAGCTAGAGCTGAAGACCATGGGTCTGTCATAGATGCTGACCCAGAGAGAGACAGGGATTAATGGAGATAATCTAGTTGAGCAGTGGGGTAGGAAGACTGGAGAAGAGAAAAGGAGAAAAGAATGCCATGATTCATAGACTGTTAAAGGCCAGCTCAGAAACTCAAGCAAGACATCTGCCATCTCTGAGCCTTACTGCCCTATCTGCAAAGTGTTATACTCAGGATTGAGTCCTCAGTCTTACTTAAAGATACCAACAATGAAACCAATTGTCCAAAGCAGAATTACTTTATGAAATGTGTTCAGCATTTTGAAAGAGAGATAATTTTTTTTACTCCATGAAGGCACTGATGGTAAATCTCAACTGGACTGATGTGCTAAATTGCAACCCAGAGAATGAATGCCAGGGTAATTTGGATATAGCATTGGTCATCTTACCAATGGCCTAAGCTGATTCAGCTAGTTAAACTAGCTGGTAGCAGGTAGAAGAGGGCAATTCTCTGATTGTGAGCGTAATAATAGCTGGTGTTTATTTATAAGAACCTTTCAGGATGCTTTCATGGTCTCTTAGGGAGAGAACATATACATTTATCTTGGAGGAGAGCATGTGTTTCCCAAAACCCATGTTCCCATACTGTTAAGTCCTACACCCCTCTTTCCTGCTGCTTCCCTTTGCTAATAAAATCTCTCTATTGTTCCCAATATAGAGAATCCAATGAATGTAGGGGTAATAATATAGTTACAATCTGTGTTGATACTGCCCTGGCTTGACCTGATGGGCCAAGATGGTATGGGGAACCACCTCACATACACCCTTTGATATGATTCTGGTTTCCGCTAAATATTTATAAAGTATAGAGGAATCAAATAAATGAATGTTTCTGCTGTTTTGGACTAACATCCTGTTTCAGATTAACACCAATCCAAGGGACAAAATAAAAAATAGGTTAGAATTTTCATCATCATCATCATCATAAAGTAAAGGAGAACACATAATTTCATGTTGATGTGAAGTCTAAAGAAAGCAGAAAGCATCAGTCTGAATATCTTCAAGTCTATGGTTTCCTGGGGAGTGAAATCTTTAGGTTTCTGTTTATTCCTTGGTATTGAATAGTGAGATGATAAAACATAAGTTAAGCAAAGATCTTCCTCCCATGCCTTTAGACAAATTGTCAACCAAGCGACCCATGATGTAAATAGAACACAGTACATGTAATCTAATCAGGTTTCCAAGCCATTGGTGTGACCATAAGTCCTCTCTGTTCCTGCAGAAGGAGAAAGGGGACAGAAAAGGACAGAGAGAGATGAAGTCTAAAAAGTGACTCTTGGGCTTACTGAAATCAGGCCTTTTACATGCGATTTTCAATGTGGATTTTCTGTGAATACTTGATTAAAGAGTTGCTTCACAGAGAAAGAAAATGAAGAAGAAAAAAAGAATTCCAAATGTCAATTTTAAAGAAGTGATTAGATGATTCTTCATTCTTAATTTATCCTTAAAGCATGTACAAACACATGCCACTTATACAGATCATCTAGAACTGACTTTAAGAACAAAAAGAAAGCATAAGACCAGTGCTTGGGATTCACTTTAAAAGAAAAGGTGTCAGGGTGTCTGGGTGGCTCAGTGTTAAGCATCTGACCCTTGGTTTCAGCTCAGATTAGGATCTCAGAGTTGTAGGCTCAAGCTCTGTATCAGGGCTCTCCACTCAGCAGGGAGTCTGCTTAAGATTGTCTCTCCATCTCCCTCTGCCCACCCCTCCTCATGTGCACATATGTGTGCACTCACTCGCATGTCTGCTCTCTCTCTTTCAAATAAATAAATCTTCTAAAAATATATAAATTTATAAAGGAAAGAGTGTCCACTGAAAGATCCTTCTCCACCAATAATAATGTCAACCATGACTGAGAAGACCCACAGCAAAGTCCAGACCAACTCAGCTTCAGAAGCCTCCTAAATCAACCTCATCCAGAGTATTGGCTGGAAAAGCACATCCACAGTTCTGCCCACTGTAACCATGGTTGCAACCAATGGAGTTGGAGGGTGCTAAGGAAAAGGGAACAGACAGCTTGCTGCCAGGTTCTAGGCAGGGGTTGCCAAGAATGAACACGCTAAAATTACCAGAAAATTCCATCCTGTCATAGATTTGGGTGATTCAATGGCAGAACATACAACCTGCACATTTTGAAGGGCTCTGTTATCAAAGCCAGAGAAACTCATGACCATCAGTAACGTGCTTGTCTTCATGTCAATCACAAGGGCAGATCCTGCATTTTCAAGCTGATTGTACTCACTGCTAATGATGGGGATTTTTTTGAGTCTCTTAAGAATAGGCATCAGTGAACTTCTTCTGTAAGGGTCAAAGAGTAAATATTTTAGGTTTTGTAGGCCATATGGCCTCTATCACAATTATTTAACTCTGCTGTTATATCCCAAAAGCAGCCACAAACTATATATAGTATATATATATATCTATATATAGATATAGATATCTTAGTTATATATGTTATATAAGTTTATATATATAACTTATAGTTATATAACATATATAACTATAAGTTATATATAGTAACTATATTATATATATATATATATTTATAACTGATGATGACTGGGTTTCAATAAACCCCTTTTTCCAATAATAGACAATGGCCAGATATGACTCACAGGCTGTAGTTTGCTGAGCTTTGCTGTAGACAATAACTTGCAGCTCCAACATGTTCCCGGCATGGCTGATGCATAATTCACAGAGGATGTAGATAGAGATGGACTTCTGTGTTACTATCATGCACTTGCACTTACTCAGATCAACTCTCAATGAAACATTCTGGTATTTTCAAGGTGGCTGCAGATTCTCTGAAATTCTTCTATTGGAAGACTGTAAGATCTCCATCTTCTCTTCTTTAATTGAAACTATATCTGTGGTTGCATGACCAACAGAATACAGCAGAAGGGATACTGTACCCCTTTCCTGGCCTTGTGTCTGAAAGACTGGAAGTTTTTAATCCCTGCCCTCTTTTGGAGCATTTATTTGTGGAATCCTCCAGCTGCCATGCTGTGAGGACGTCCAAATAGTCCCACAGAAGGGCCCTCATGGAGAGTTACTGAGGCTCCTGGCCAACATCCTCTGCTGGGCTCTTAGCCTAGCCCCTAAAACACCCTTCATAAGACTCTCTGTATCTTCTCTTATCTGTTGTTCAGATGCCATCTAGTAAAATACTCCAAGGTCTTGGGGAATAACAAAGCCACTAGGTGAAGGAGCCTAGGTCCCTAAGGTACTGAATGGAGCAGAGACATCTCCCCCAACATGCATCCCACCAACCCATTGCCATCAATCTTCCATGGACCATGACAAATCTTTACTTATTGTGCCACTGGGATTTTTGAGATTGTTATATACTCCCAAAGTTGACATACCATAAAGAAGTAGGAAACAAGGAAGGTAGACTGCGGTGGACTAGTGTTACAATAGGATAGCAGGACTCAAGGAAAAGGAAGAATTGGCAGTATTTCCAAAGATAAATCAGTAGAGCTCCATGACTGGCATACACTGTGAATCAGAACCTTCTGGGCTCTAGAACCTAAATGAGAAGTATGAGTTGTTTATTCAGTGAAACCTCCTCAACCATAAAGCTTATTTACACAGGGCTTATCAGATGCACTTAATACATGGGGCTCTTTCCCCAGCTGGTCATGAGGAAGCAAGATTGACAGACAGTGGGCCCTGAGCTATTACTGAGAGCTGTCAACAGCTTCCCCTTTACCCTTCATACACACAAGACCTGAAATTACTAATTACTTCTTTTGCTAAAGAAATGTAATGTCCCAGCATATATGGGAAAATTGTCTGAAAGGACTTACGCTTTAGACCTGAAGTTAGAAAACTATGTCCACAGGGCCAAATCCAGCTTGCTGCCTATCTTTGTCTAGTCCATGAGTTAAGAATAGTTTTCACCTTTGTAAATGGTTGAAAAAAAATTCAAAATAAGAAAAATAACCTATGGGCAAATGAAAATTAAATGAAATTCATGTTTTAATGTTCCATGAATAATGGTTTATTGGAACACAAGTATGCTGTACTGTCTGTAGCTGCTTTCTCAAAATGGGAGTCAGGTAGTTGGGATAGAGAACAGATGGCCCACAAAGCCTAAAATATTTACTATCAAGCCCTTTAAAGAAAAAGTTTGTAGGTCCTTGCTTTAGATCATTGTGGTCCATGACTCCTTGATCCTGAATTAATTTACTAGACTGTCCCTTCCTTTAACAAGTTCTGAGGAAAACAGTGCATTTCTGCCATCTTACTAAGGAGGTGGGAGGCAGAATGAAGGAAAGTATCAAAGGTCACACTCCCAGGAAGTGAGTGGGTGAGAGATCTCAGTGTCAAGAGAAGTCATGAGGCACCTAGGAGAAGGATGTCTGGCCCAGTGAAGTAGTCAGTGAACAAAAGGGAAGGAAAAAAGTGGGAAAAAATTTAAAATGCTCCTTGACTTAGTCCCAACTCTCCCAACCTATCAACATATCCGCTGATTTTAATGTATTATTAAAGTAAAACAAACTGATCAAAAGAGTCATTTATAAAGTACTCTTCTATAAAAAAAATTTCTTCAGATTTTATTTATTTGAGAGAGAGAGAGAGAGCAAGAGAGAGCATGAGCAGGGAGGAAGGGCAGAGGGAGAGGGAGAAGCAGACTCCCTGCTGAGTAGGGAGCCCTATACAGGATGCCATTCTAGGCAGTTACTTAGCCAACTGAGTCACCCAGGAACCCCTAAAAAGAATTTTTCAAAGGGCAAACTCTCTCATTGTAATAAAATATTTTCCAGATTTGGGAAAAAATTTTCATTCAACGCTAATACAACTTCAAATGACAATTTCCTCAAACCTGCTCTCTTGGTGATGGGGCTGCTGGTTCTGCCTATGTTTGTTTCTGAATTCCTTTCTTACTTGCTGCTTCACGGGGAGCACGGTCTCATCCATGAAGTGGAAACAACAGAAAAAAAAGAAAACCACAGAAACTTCAAAGGATTTCACATTCAGGCCAACTGCATAGCCACATCCCCTAATACCTCCTCAATTTGGCTTTGGTAGTGCCCAGGAGAGCCAGTAAGGGATTAGGAAAAACAGAAATCTTTGTTCATGCTCTGATCGCCAGTCTGACATCAATCCAGAGTTACAGCCTGGATAGTTGGCATAGTTGCACTCAGGTAGATTAACTTCTAGGAGATTTGTTCTCAGTAATCTTTATTTTCAAATGGTTGGGAAAAGCTTCAAAGCAACAACTACAACTCATAAACTTGTCCTAAAAAATAATAATAATAGTGATTTGGCATCTGTGTGAATTTCAACTGCAAACAGAAACAAGGAAAGAAACCTTTAAATAAAGCGTCTCCCTCTCCTACCTTTTTCCACACATTTCCATGTTCTTTCACACACTTACTGCCCAACTTCTCACTAACTCCCTCATCTCTTTAAAATTCCCCTAATCTGCAACACTTCCTCTAAGGCAGTCAGTGACCAGACCCTCTTAAGATGTCCTGAGAAGACTGCAAGAAGCATGCTATTATGAAAAATTAAAAAATAAGGGTACCTAGGTGGCTCAGTCGATTAGGTTTCTGACTCTTGATTTCAGTGCAGGTTGTGATCTCAGGGTCATGAGAATGAGCCCCATGTAGGGCTTTGCACTCAATGGGAGTCTGCTTGAGGATTCATTCTCTCCCTCTGCCCCTTTCCCCACTCATGCACACTCTCTCTTTCTAAAAATAAATAAATCCTTTTAAAAATTAAAAATTTAATAATCCTTTAAAAACCACCAGTAAACTTAACAGGGAAAATGAGAAGCACCACCCTATATGCCATCAGCACTTAAGACCATATCAATGCTGGGCCTAAGCATGATGAGGCAATGATATGATACTCAAAAACAAAGATGCAAAATATGGTAGTGAACCAACACTTAGGCCTTTAGGACTGGAAACAATGTGAGGCATAATCAAGTTTAGTCAGGTCATCTTTCAGATGAAGAAAGTGGTACAGGGTAATTACCCAAATGAGAAGAGAAAATGAATGATATGGAATTGAAAGTAATCAAAGATCAATAATTTTGACTGCACAGTTATTATCAGCATACTCTTCTACTTACATAGTGCATAAGCTGAGGGGATATTTAAAGTGTCCTTAGACAAACATTATTCTCATTCATTTGGGGAATATAAAAATTAATGAAAGGGAATAAAGGGGAAAGAGAAAATGAGTGAAAATATCAGTGAGGGTGACAAAACATGAGAAACACCTAACTCTGGGAAACGAACAAGGGGTAGTGGAAAGGGAGGTGGACAGGGGGTTGGGGTGATTGAGTGATGGGCACTGAGGGGGGCACTTGCGGAATGAGCACTGGGTGTTCTGCTATATGTTGGCAAATTGAACTCCAATAAATAATAAATAAATAAATAAATAAATAAATAAATAAATAAATAAATAAAGTGTCCTTAGGCTGTTGAGTCTCCTCCAGGTGCTATGAAGTTTGATAGAATTTTTTTCTTAGAATGTTCTAAAAGTTCTGGAAGCCCCTATTTAATAAGTTTTCCTTCCCACCACTGAATTCATGAAAAACCAGAGAATTTAAAGTTCTATTCCTTAAGTATACAATATTTTCAGTCTTTCAGACATGTTGAAGATCTGTTAACCACCAACAGATGTGTTATATAATGGTTTTCTTTGGACAAAATTAAAGCTATTCAACCCCACCCCCAATCCCTCTAGCTGCTTCAAGGTGTCTTGAGTCCAAAGCATAGCTAATTTAGTGCTTGTTCCACTGTGGCTAATTAAAATATGCTTTAGGTAGTTCAGCATATTTTCCCATCTAACACTCCCCCCCCCCCCCGAGCTGGTCTAGTTCTTTCCTTCCTTCCTTTTATTTCTGTGATTCACCCAAGGATTATGTTATTTTAAAAAGCATGGTGCAAAGAATAATCACTGGCTAACTCTAGTTGGAATGCAATATTAATCCTTAATTTATTCTTCTGAGAAAGTTGTGCTCAAGCATTCATCCTTCCATTTGTCTTCCATAGAAAGCTAAGTTTTCAGACCAAATGGTGTTAATGGTAGCTTCCCAAATGGAATTCCAGCCTGCTTCCAGACTCAGGCACCATAGGGATATAGTGGATGAGAAGAAGTTAAATTTGGATTGAATCAGAAGCTTCTGGACATTACTTTCACTAAATAATCATGTAGCATACCCATCTAATGAAAATCAGATCTCATTCAGAGGAGGGAAATTTGCTTTCCTGAATAAAACTAAATTGGTCCCATAAGATCTATTACCCCAAGAACTAAAGGTCCTGTCTACACAGTACTAAATGAAGTGGTCAATGAATTTAGCCAAAATCCCTAATAAAAACCAAAATATTCTCTTAGAATTCAAATCCTATCAGGGAACTCAGTGGAGAGAGTGACTCATATTTATTAATGGGTTTCAGGCACACTCATCCTTGATCAAATAAATACACTGTTAATCAACAGATATGTTTGAATGCTTACTATGTGTTCCGTCAGACCTGTGCCAAGTCAGAAAGGAGATCTGGAAGATGTATAAGACTGATGCAAAAGAAACAAGGGTTTCTCATGACTTCTGCTTTCAATTATAGTTATGATGCAACACACACTTATATGTTTTGAAAATTTGGAGTTTTTCTCTTTTGCTACCAAGAATAAATAAATAAATAATCCAAGTCATCTCCGTTTTAGCTACCAGAACTGGGCAAGTTGAATGGCACATAGTAGATCTTAACAAATATCTGTAGCAAGAATAAACAAGTAAATAAATGAATGTTTTCTAAGCATACAGAGTACATTAAGCTGGAAGGTCATAGTAACATAGTAAGTGTTAATACATTTGGTATTAGAAGCTGAATCTTCTCCAAAATCCATGTTGTATTCTTCTCCCTGAGAACACAACTAATCCCCACTCTGCAGTCTCCTGTGCAGTGAGACGCGGACCTGTGACGAAATGACGCCAATGCAGGATGCATGCAAGTGGTAGGAGCCACTTCCAAATCTCTCCCAGGAAATCTTCCACACTCCTCCCCTTCCAGATCACTGGATGAGACCACCACACGAGGTTGAAGACCATATGTTTGTGAGAGCAGAGCCTCTGTCAGCCTACACTCCTGAGGGACAGCAAGGACTTTCCCCTAGATCTGTTTTTACAGATGAGAAAACTAAGTCACAGAGTAGTTAATCCTAGATAATAAGAGGCCGTAAAGAATCTGACCTGGAACATTTCTATCTCAACCATTTTATCTTCCTCAAAAACATGTAAAGTGCTTAAAGGAGCTTCTCAATAATTGACCTCTAACCTCTCTCACATGACCATTTTCACAACCTGGAATAAAAGTGATGATCTGGGACGCCTGGGTTGCTCAGTGGTTGAGCATCTACCTTCAGCTCAGGGTGCGATCCCGCGGTCCCAGGATGGAGTCCCACATTGGACTCCCTGCAGGGAGCCTGCTTCTCCCTCTGCCTGTGTCTCTGCCTCTCTCTCTCTGTGTCTCTCATGAATAAATAAAATATTTTTTAAAAATAAAATTAAAAAATGAAAGTGATGATCTCTTCCAATATGCCACTCACGGAGTGCCTCCCCTCACCTACTCTCTTACTTCTCTAGATGCATATCATGACCGCCACCCACTTGGGGAGTCTATCCCAGTCTGCCATACCTTTCTGTCTTCTGCTGGCTGTTTTGTAGACCTCAAACAATGCCATCCTGCCTGCTCAGTAATGGACTTTGGCAACAAAATGAAGCAGAGATCAAACATTCAGTGTGTCTTCTTCATTTGCAATAAACAAAAAACCATAATTAGACAAATCTTGCATTTCAGAAGGTCAGTAAGAAAACTACTTAAGGTTTTTGTGTTTTGCTATAAAATGTTCATATTAAGATGTTCAGAAACAGAGAAGTAATAACCGTAGAATTCATTTAAAGGTTATATACAATAATGCTCAAATATTTCTGTAACTTACACCTAAGTAACATTTAAGATGATAGGCATAATTTAAAAATCAGAATTGTCTCTTTAATTGACATGTCCAGTTAGTGAAGGTTAAGATTCATTTATTCAATAAAACTCCCCAAGACACAAAGGCTTCTGAGTTGGGGACATGGAACTGAACTTGAGGGGTACCCACAAAGTTGCACAGAACTTTAAAATGGCCTCATACAATGAGAATGTTATCTCTAACATCTTGATCACACACAATCCACCTAGAGGAGAAATAAATATCTTGCCCTGAAACTTCTTATATGTAGAGTATAGAAATTTCACATACATACTTGGAGCAGTCTATGAGGGGTATCATGCATTTCACAAATCAAGTGTGGCTTAAAATCCCAGAGACCACAGCTGGCTCCAGAAAGAAAAGTAGGAAGACAGTTGACCACTGCTTCCAACTCCTGCTTTCTGTATCTTGCTAACCAAAATTAATATATGAAATTTCTGTGGTAATTTTATAAGCCTCATCTTTTCTTAAGGATATCAGAGCTGATGTTCTATCATTTGGGCAAGAGTTTATCACATACTCTGACTTTGGCTTCCATGTTCTCTGGGACACTTGCTGCACCAGTAATAATGGTGCAGAAGTATAGACAAATGGCTACTTCTATCTAAATCTTCTGAATGATACTAGATATCAGTTTTCATAAATTAAATTTTTTTAAATGTATTTATTCATGAGAGAGAGAGAAAGAGAGAGAGAGAGGCAGAGACACAGGCAGAGGGAGAAGCAGGCTCCATGCAGGGAGCCCAACGTGGGACTTGACCCCGGGTCCCCAGGATCAGGCCCTAGGCTGAAGGTGTCGCTAAACCGCTGAGTCACCTGGGCTGCCCTAAATTAAATTTCTGAATAAAACATCAACTGCTACAAATGTTATATTCATTATATCATTGTTTTACAAAAGTCTTTAGATAAAACAAGAAAAGGTCATAATAAGTTATAGATGGAGTTGTGACACAGGTAATCCAAAAGTCAACTTGATACTTGCACTAAAACATATTCTCTACTTGACTCTCAACTATATGTAATAATATGGATAGGGAAATGATCAGAATAATGACTCTTAATTTTTAAATAATTTTACTTGCCACTGTTATGGACTTTTATATATGATTTGGGGCCACTGGGCCATTTCCATAATAAATAAGAAAGAGATATTACAGAGGGCCAAATAAGAGAAGGATGGATCTGATCAGTGCACTCTGTTAGCACATGCCAGTTTTCACTCACTGGTGGAGAAATTAGAAACAGGAAAAATCCAATCCAATGAGCTTTCAATAAAGTTAAATTTATTTAATTTAAAAGACTGCAGCAATGTCCACAATAGCCAAACTGTGGAAGGAGCCTCGGTGTCCATCAAAAGATGAATGGATAAAGAAGATGTGGTCTATGTATACAATGGAATATTACTCAGCCATTAGAAACGACAAATACCCACCATTTGCTTCAACGTAGGTAGAACTGGAGGGTATTATGCTGAGTGAAATAATATCAATCGGAGAAGGACAAACATTATATGGTCTCATTCATGTGGGGAATATAAATAATAGTGAAAGGGAATAGAAGGGAAGGGAGAAGAAATAGGTAGGAAATATCAGAAAGGGAGACAGAACATAAAGACTCCTAACTCTGGGAAACGAACTAGGGGTGGTGGAAGGGGAGGAGGGCGGGGGGTGAGGGTGAATGGGTGACGGGCACATAGGGGGGCACTTGACGGGATGAGCACTGGGTGTTATTCTGTATGTTAGCAAATTGAACACCAATAAAAAATAAATTTATTATTAAAAAAAAGACTGCATACTTTAAGACTATGTCATTTCTATTCTTTTGGTGCATAAATATCCCTTCTTTTATGAAATTATGTAACTATATGGGATAATTCCTAGTATTTTGTCCATAAATGGCAAAGTAAGAAAGCTAACAATTCTATTCTATTCCCCAAAACATGTTTTTAAGATTCTACTGGTCCATGGAATCCAAAGTCTGAGATACCTAGCTAGTCCAATCTCCCTGCTGAAACTTGCAGCTTACATATGGTAACAGAAGATGAATGTGAGGTTTCCTTGATGACTACTAACATGAATGATTTACTCAAGATACCAGAGTTTTTAAGATTAGAAATATTTCCTGAGCATCTTCTGTGTACTCAGTACAGATCTCAGAATTCCTACAGAAGAGAGAAAGGACTGTCCCTGCCAATGAAGAATTTATAGTCTAGCTGTAAAACAACAAGCACCCATGTGAACTAGAAATAAATCAAGCACGCACATGTGTGCAAACACACACACAGTATGTGCCCTTGCCAAGGGCAAGACTGTGTGGCACAGATTAAGAACAAATGAAATATTGAGAAATAAAAGGTGACTATAGGGAGGAGTAACACAAGAAATAATTCTTGAGCTGGTTGTTTGAGGAAGAAAGGTACCTGTGCTGACTAAAAGGATATAGAGGGCTTTCTGAATAGACAAAAAAGCACTAAGAAGAAATTTTGGAGAAAGTAATGGTACCTGAGGTGTGGAACAAAGCAAAGTGACAGGCCTGGCTATCATGAGTCGATCCCAAAAGGCCAGAGGAATTAGGCACCAAGCAGCCCTTGATAAAGGCCTAAAATGAGATGCTGCAGAACTTACGTGTTATCTCATGACAAACTAGTGGCTATCATTCTCAATCCAAGTATAAGATCTAACTAAAAACAAAGTAGCAAGGAAATGTTAAGAAGAATCCCAAAATTCATCCTCTCCTACCAGTGTCAAACCAAAAATAAACTTTCATCAAAAGTCCTTTGGTCTGTAGATCAACTTAAATTTTTAAAGTTATCAAGCCCAGTTATGAGCCTATCACAGCAATTCATGTGAGAGATGAAGCAATTATAGTATAGATTATGCTACTTCAACAGGAATTTTATCACCAAGGGGATAATAACTGGTTGTTGGCAGGGAAGCAAGGTGTGAAAAAAATCTTAGATATTTAATAGTCCAATAATATTTATGATAATAATATTTGTAACAAAATATCATTTCTTAATATTTGGGCTTTGACTTCTCTTATAGGGAGAAATCAAATTCATTTAACTTAATTTAATTTGTTCATTAATCTAAATTCAATTTAGTTTTCTCTTTAAACATGTGGCAATGAGGGATGCCTGGGTGGCTCAATGGTTGAACATCTGCCTTAGGCTCAGGTCTTGATCCCAAGGTCTTGGGATTGAGTCCCACATCAGGCTGCCCAGAGGGAGCCTGCTTCCCCCTCTGCCTATATCTTGGCCTCTCTCTCTGTGTCTCTTATGAATAAATAAATAATCTTTCTTTAAAAATTTAAAAATAAACATGTGACAATGAAAAAAATCAAGAGACACTGGTCTAGATCTAGAATAGACTTAGTTTTGTTAATGATGTTCCTTTAACATATTTAGTAATGAAGATTGTCTTTAGTGTCTCTGGCTTCCAATTTTAGCATTCTTTTTCCTTCTGTTCTGCCCCTCAACCCAATTTCTGGTACACGGTCTTTTTGTGCTGAGGAAAATATCTGCCATATCAATTGTCTGTATCTTAGAAAAATTTTAAGGAAGACAAGATATGTCTTCAAAAGACATATCTGACCATACATATCTGAATTTTAATGCTTTTATCAAATTTTGGAATATAAAATATTGCACTATCACATGAGCTCATCCCTACTAGGTTCAAAGCTCTCTTTGTATCAATGCATAAGCATTCTTCTAGACGTGCCAGACGGCCCTGCCCTTTCTACAATATTTAGTCCACATTGCCCAAATGCTAATGCCCAAGCTCCAAAGGACTTTATGGCCAACAGGGAATGGACATATTGGCAATGGTCAAAACTTGTTAAATGCTTACTGTGTTCCAGGCACTGTTCACATCACTGCCCATGACCAATTCTATTAATCCCCAAAGATCTCTATGAAACAGGTACTATTATTACCACTCTATTTTATAAATGAGAAATCTAAAGCAAGAAAGGTTGGCTTACACACCAGGTCACACATCCAGCAAGTGCCAGAGCCAAGGTTTAAATCCTGCAATATTGACAGGAGAGCCTTCTCCCTGAAGCACTACATGAAACTACCTTGGAAACTCAGAGCAAAGACTATGGGCCTAGCAGATCTGCAGTCAAATCTTGTCTCTATCATTTCCCACCTGATGACCTTGAACTAATTACCCAGCTTCTCTGAGCCTTGGTTTCTACAATTTGCCCATCACATGGTATTATCATATGACATAAATAAGATCATGCCTGGCTGAACAAATCTGAACTTAAAAAGTAATCAGGATCAATATTGTCAAGATGTCAGTTCTTCTAACTTTGATCTGTAGATCCAGTCAAAATCCCAAGTTATTTTTTGGATATCAACAAACTTATTATAAAGTTTATATGGAGAAGCAAAAGACTCAGAACACCTAATGCAATACTGAAGGAAAAGAAGACTGGCACTACCCAACTTCAAGACTTTCTATGAAGCTACAATAATCAAGATAGTCTGGTATAGGTGAAAGAACAGACACATAGATCAATGGAGTAGAATAGGAAGCCCAGAAATAGACCCACATAAATATAGTCAACTGATCCCTGACAAAGGAAGAAAGGCAATATAATGGAGAAAGGATAGTCTTTTCAACAAATGGTGTTGGAACAACTGGACATACACAGGCAAAAAAAGGAATCTAGACACAGGTTCTATACCCTTTACAAAATTAACTCAAATCAGATCATAGACTTAAATGTAACACAGAACTATAAAACTCCTAGAAGACAACAAAGAAGAAAATCTAAATTACCATGTGTATGGTGATCACTTCTTAGATATACCACTTACATCATGAAAGAAAAAATTGATAAGCTGGACTTCATTAAAATTAAAAACTTCTGCTTTGCAAAAGACATCATCAAGAGAATAAAAAGACATGCCACAGTCTGGGAGAAAATGTTTGCAAAAAACATATCTATATGATAAAGGACTGCTATCTAAAATATACAAAAAATTCTTAAAACTTGCCAATAAGAAAATGAATAATCTGATTTTTAAAATGGGTTAAAGACCTAAACAAACACCAACCCAAAGAAGATATGCAGCTGGCAAATAAGCATATGAAATGATTCTCAAGATCAAATGTCATTAGAGAATTGCATATTAAAACAACAATGGGGGGTGCCTGGGTGGCTCAATCGGTTAAGCATCTGACTCATATAATTTCAGCTCAGGTCATGATCTCAGGGTCTTGAGATCAAGCCCTGTGTTGGGCTTCATGTTCAGTGGGGAGTCGGAGTCGGCTTGGGATTCTCTCTCTCCCTCTTCCTCTGCCACACCCCCACCAGTGCACTGTAGATCTCTCTCACAAATAAATAAATAAATCTTAAAAGAAAAAGAAGAAACAATAATAAGATACCTCTACATACCTATTACAATGGCCAAAATCCAGAACACTGACAACAGCAAATACTGGCAAGGATATGGAGCAAAAAGAGCTCTCATTCATTCCTGGTGAGAATACAAAAAGGTACAGTCACTCTGGAAGACAGTTTGGCTAAACATACTTTTCCCATACAATCTAGCAATCACACTCCTTGGTATTTACCCAAAGAACTCAAAAATTTATGAAAATTTATTTTTTAAATTTTATGAAAATATTTTCTACAAAAAGCCACACAAGGATAATTACCTTTAGCTTTACCATAATTTCCAAAATTTAGAAGCATCCAAGATTCCCAACAGTAGGTAAATGGGTGAATAAATTGTAATACATTCAGACAATGGATTATTATTCATTTCCTTAAAAAAACTAAGCAATTAAGCCATGAAAAGACATGGCAAAGGGGCTCCTGGGTGTTTCGGTGGTTAAGCATCTGCCTTCAGTTCAGGTCATGATCCTGGGGTCCTGGGGATGCCCTCAGGGAGCCTGCTTCTCTATCTGCCTATGTCTCTGCCTCTCTCTCTATGTCTCTCATGAGTAAATAAATAAAATCTTAAAAAAAAAAAAAGATGTGGCAGAAAATTAGATGCATATTACTAAATGGAAAAAAAAAAACAACCTGAAAAGGCTATGATATGATTACAAATATATGACCTTCTGGATAAGGCAAAGCTATGGAGAAAGTAAAAGGATCAGTGATTGCCAAGGGTCAGGAGAGATGGACAGGTGAATAAGCAGAGAGGAGAGGATTTTCAGGGTGGTGAAACTATCTGCATGATGCCACAATGATGACTTTATGTCATTATACATTTGTCCAAACCCACAAAATGTACAACACCAAGAGTGAACCCTTACATAAACTATGGACTCTGGGTGATAATGATGAGTCAATGTAGGTTCTCAGTTGCAAAAAAAAAAAAAATGTACCACTCTGGTGCTACATATTGATAGTGAGGGAGGTTGAGGGTGGCAATATACAGGAAATTTTTGTATTTCTATTCAATTTTACTGTAAACTCAAAACTCTTCTAAAAAAATAGTCTATTTTAAAAGGAGGGAAATCAGAATCAGCTTAAAGATAAAAACTAGAAAGACAGAGGGAGAAGATTCTTCTCTGTTAATCTTCTGAGCCCAAGAGTCCAGTAAAGTACTTAAGGAACAGATAATAGAAAGATAAAAACTGAAGCTAGGTTGCTAGGAGCCACCCAGACACGTGCAGAGAAGAAAGCTGACTCTGTGTCTGGGCTGACCAGATGTGCTTGGGACTGAGACTACTGAGACCTCTCCTTCCTGGCCTGAGTCCCATCGCAGAACAAGGCCTTCTCCAGGGCAAGGTCCCTACCTCTCCCCCTTACTACAGCTTCCTGAATATATGAGAAGATCGAAAAGGGTACTAGTTAAACTCTTGTTGAATTCCTATAACAATATCAGAAACAATATACATCACTTCAACACAGATAAATGACTACAACCACTGAGGGATGAATGTTCTAAAAGAGCCAGGAACCAGGAAGCAGAGCTTCCTTGGATTTGGAATCAAAGCCAAGCTAAAAGGTATTCTCACCTGGTAGCCTCAAGCATATCACATGGTTTAGAGGTGCTGCCAAAAACCTGGATAAAAAAAAAAACCCAAAACAAAAAATAAATAAATGGGAAGAGAGTGGGGGGAAAAACCAGAATTTTTCCCCAGGACCACAGTAGAGGCATTTATTAGCCACATCCACCCTATGGTACCTTAGAAACAAAAGGTCGCCATCCAAATGCAAAAAAAGTTCTTTCCCTGCTGTGACTGCATTTCATAATTCTTGCACTTCCTAACGTGGAGCAGCTCCATCTATGAGATCATTTGTTTTCCCAAGAACTCAGTTACAGAGCTTGCCAATCATTCAAATCACAGGCACTGGCCAGGAAAACTGTGTGAGGAAAGAAAAGCATTAAGCCCCTTACTGCTCCTCTCTTAGGTCAGCCAGAGCATTAGAATCCCATACAATTGTCTTTTCAAAAAGAAAAAAAAAAAACAAAACCTATTCTTACAAAGATAACAAGTTCCAAATGTTGTCTTTTCTTAAAGGTATGTTTGTTTCAAATCATATGTTTTTAATATATGAACAGCCTGAGTTATAATTATTCCAATTCTATACACTTTACAAAAGCCAAGAGATAACATGCAGAAGTGATGAATGTGTTATTTGTGATATATAGAATCAATCTGTTGATTCAAGACATAAACAGAGTCACAAGGAAACAGAAGAAATGGTGAACAACACATCCAATTTGCATTATGCCTGCTCCTAGTTCAGACCAGTTTCAAGCCCTTCATTTGAACAGCAATGATCCCTGCTTTGTGAAAAGACTCTGGTGTTAGTCATTTATACCCTAGTGTGAATTTGAGTTACTCAACCTCCATGCTCTATTTGCATTTGATATCGTACTTATAATTGGGAAATAAAAGGTTTTATCTGGTTTTTAAGGGAATTTGAAACCCCAACGAATAGATGAAATAGATGTGGAAAAAAGGGGGGCTGGGAAATCAGAATATGTTTAAGAAAAAAGGATTTACTAAGTGTTTTTAATTGCATACTATTTATACTAAGTGGCTTTTGAGACTTATAATCAGAGGATCTATTGTAGGATTTGTTTCTTTTGTCAAGGGTCATCCAGCATCTGGTATCACAAAGGGGATTTCATTTGTTTTGTTCTTGGTAAGTATGTCATTTTTCAATGCATATTTTTAAATGCAGAAACTAAAACAGAGAGATTTGGAAGACCTAGACTTACCTAATTTCACCACTGAGGTTTATGTCATTTCACTAATCACTAGATATAAAGTTACAGAACACATAAACTAGTGGATTTAGTGAAGTGCTATAAACAATTAGAATATCTTATTGGAATATCTTATCCAGGACAACCTGCTGATATAGATATTTTAGAGATCTCAAAGAAGACCCAAAACATTGTTGAGATGAGACTCTGGAATCTTGGGGATATTCTTCCCCAGTTCAGACCCTTCTCCTGAAACTTGAAACTCTACCTCTGACTAAATTAGACTGATCATGCTGGAATCACTTTAGATTCATTTCTGAAAAGGTACTGCATTTCTCTAGAGACAGGAAACAGATACTGTAAAATAGGGAGAAAAATCAAAGAGATCTGGTCAGGATCCATGAGTAATCTCACCTAGAATGGAAGTGAAGGATTATATGATAATTTTCTCTTTTGATTTAACTCAAGAAGTCTAAAATTCAATGGACAATGAAAGGTCTGGAACTCTTATTTACAAGTGCACTTCTGATAAGATTGGGACATAGGAGCCCAAACTTGTCTCTTTTTTTCATTCTACAAGCCAAAACTACAGTTGTAAAAAGGGAAATTAATAATTAATTAAAAAACCTTTTTAGGAATCAATTTTACTTCAAGATTGTTACAAATCTTAATGTATCTCAGATTGAGCTTAAAATATATCATATCTCACAGAGTTTTATGGAGGAAATGAGATTAATAAATAAATAGTCCTTGATGTGAAACCTCAATCCTTCATGAGAAGAAGAAACCTGACTCATGTTGCTCATAAATATAATGACCACAGCCTGATGCTAAGCATCACATTTCCAGAAAGCCTGTCCATAATGAATTAGTCTATTCTCTGGGAAAGAAAGGGAGTAATTTGTGAGTACATGTTCCAGAAGTAAATCAAACCATTAATTAAAGTGTGATATCTTCCCATACTGACACTAGATGACTAAAATAAACATTAAAATGTTCCAATAAACTGCATGCTATGATGAACCAATTTCTGAAATTATTACAAAAATTTTATTTTATTCCTGCATAAATACTAGTAATATTTATTGAATACCTCCTGTATGTAGAATACAGTCCCAGAGAATGCCACATTTCAGAGGGAACATAAAATAAATCCCTTCCTAATCTCAGCAGTTGAATCATACATACCCAAAAATAAACAAAAAAGTTATCAAACCCCTTAGTAATCCTCTCCTATTGAAGAGAAATGTTTTCTGAGTTCAGTACAATTTTTTCTGTTATAGAATATATATAAACAAATATAATTTTAAGGCTAAGCCTCCTGTGGCTACGTGGGGTTAAATGTTATTTAGTAGACATTCTGCATTCCATAACAGATTTGAATAACTTGAATGTACCCCAAATATCTGCTTGTTAGCTTTAGTTTACATGAAATTCAATCATGTGTATCTGAAGAGCCTTCCTAAAATGGTGAAAAAGCAGCTTTCTTAAGTAGGTAAATATTTTCTTTTAATAATTTCTGCAAATGTTATTTTCCTAATAATATCTCCTTCTTACTAATAGCTCAGAAGCAAATATAAGCTTACAATTATCATAATTTCCAAATTACTGGAACTCTGTTCAATAAATTGCACCTTGCATAAAAACCACATGTAAGAGTAACTGCCATTATAGGAACAACAATAACAACTAATCTTTTCTTCTGTATTTATTATGTCCAGCCACTATGCTTACGTGTACACGAATCTCATTGAGTCATCAAAACAACATTTTGAAGAAGGTGTTCTACTGTCCCCTCTTTAAACAAGTGGGAACTAGCAGAGTCTGGGGGGTTACACAGTATGTTATACTGCCTGCCCTCCAATTGAGAGATGAAAACTGGTATTATCTTCATTTGTCACTTTAAGGCACAGTCTCCGCACATTTAAATAATAATTGAGTGTCTGTGAAAAACATCACTGAAACGCTTTTTGCTAGTATATACAAACAGAAGCTAAAAAAAAAAAAAAAAACAGAAGCTGATTTAAAATAATAACACTATTACAACTTGTTCTATTTATAATTTCTATACTATGATCAACCTAGAAGAACATATCCCTGGAAATAGCCCAACTGGGGATGACCTTCTTCCCAACAACAGCATCATTGTTTGCCCAGTCTCCCAGCCTTGAAGAGCCCTCCTTCCTAATATCCACAGTGTCCTTCTCTCCTATTCTCTTGTCACTCTGGTTCTTGCAGTCATAACCCCATGCCTGGGCCATCCTAACAGGATTCTCCTGGCTTCCCTGTTCAAACTTCCCTTTGCTTACCTATTTTCTGCATATTCTCTTCTAATTACTCTTTCTCCAAACCTTACTAGCCACATTTTCAAAGGTAATCCTCACTGGTTTCCTCCCACTTCCTTCTACTCCCTACACTCCTGTCCCTGCCCCCATCTTTGTGTTTTCTCAGGCTTCTTTGTGTCTCCTCTTCCTCCTCCCACTTTTAAATATGAGTGTTTCCCAGACCCTATCCTAGTTTACCACTCTGCCCACTCCACACACTTTCTAGTGCAGTTCACCCACGTATGCCAGTAACCAATTCACATCCAACCTCAATATGACTCCCCCATCTGGATATCTGATAGGTTCTTCACACTCATTCCCACCTGTCTGATCCTGCTTCTTCTCCTATGTCCCCCATTTCAGGCAATGACATCTTCTAATGGATCCAAAGCATTCATATCATTCCTGACCTCTGCATATTTCTCCCAAATAGCTCATGAATCCATCTCCTCCTCTCTCTGCCTAAGATGACCTAGCTAGTAGGTGCCAGCAACAAGCCTCACCTGGATTATTATATTAGCCTCCTAATGGTTTCCCTCTCTCTAATACTGTCCATAGGAACACCATTCTTCACACTGACATTGGATTGTTTCCTAACATGTAAAGCCTAATTATAACAACCTTTTGCCTAAAAGCTTCTGATGACCCGTCATCACCTGCCCTATCTCAGTAACATTCCTATCACTTCCCATGGTACACATTACATTTTTACAGAACCAAACCCACCTAGGATCTCCAATGTTTTCAGTGCTTTGTTTATGCCATTCTTCCTACAAGGAATGCCCTCCCCATTCCTTGCCCAGTACGCCCAAAGGGGGGCAGGAGGGTGTCAAGAAATGAGTCTTACAGAGAAGATGCCTCAGCCAAGTATTAAAAGAGAAGGAGTCTGCCATAAGGTTTACAATAAAATCAAATACAATGTGCCCAATATCCAGTGATGCAGACTCAGTTTTTGAGGTTCAAAATACAATCTTTAGAAGAAACAATGGCTTGTGAGGAAAGCTTTTAAGCTGAAAAACCCTGAATTTTTTGCACTTTGATTCCTTATTTGAACAATAAGCACAGAAGTAATATTGGTTATAATGAAATTGTCAGTCCAGACTCAGTAAGGATTACATCAGATACGACTAAAGAAGAATGAGAGGGGCAGCAAGAGTTAGACTCTGATGGCAATTTTTTAGAATCCTTGGGCCTGTGTCCCCACCTGTTTAGTACAATGGGTGGAGTTACAGAACACCCCAATAAGTTCAGGAGTCCAAGAGTTCCTACACGGAATCCTGGAAAATGATGGCATGGCCTGGGGAAAGAGGCAGAAGGAAAATTTTAATAGACTGAGTTTTAACCTAAAATGACTATATTTGCCTGGCATTTTCTAAGATTTCATTTTCTGCAAAGATGTAGATGGAGAGATGAAGATAAATTCAAATGACAGGAAACTAACGACAGTTACTTTTTTTTGCACACCTGAAAATGTAGCTAAGACATGTGCATTATAATATATATTGGTAAAATATTTTTTGAATTCCACTCTAGAGACATATACACACCACTTTGGAATATTAAGTGGTATATGTAATGGATCAGGCTAACAAAGCAAATCAATCTAAGTATCTCCACCTTTTGTTAATGCAAAGCATTTGTCTGGGAAAGGAGCTAATGGTTGGTTTGTTAACCAACTATCGAGCACTGTGGATATGGAAAGTTAGAATTATCTACTCAATCTATCTGTCACCAATATATTAATAGAATCTTTGAAGTACTTTCCAACACTTGGATTCCATAATTCTGCTATCCCCTCCTCAGGAGGGAAATTAAGCATTTGGGGAAAACTCTCTGAGCCCATTTAGTGGCATTTACTCCTCATAGTTAACACAGGAAAAAGACGAAGCCCTCCTTCATTCCACACATCATGGGCACTCAGCCACGTATTTGGAATGAACATCATTTTCTCTACTTGTAAGACCACTTAAGATTCTTATCTTATTACAAAACTATGAATAAAACAGGGGGAAGTAAAACACAGACCCTAAACATTTCCAGCCAAACCACCTCTACACAAAGATCATGCTCACAATATGAAACTTCAGACAATGAACAATCACCTCTTAAGTGAATTTGACCTCTGGCATGTGCTTTGCTCTAGTCCTCAGATACTGGCCTATCTCTTTAAAAGAAAGATTTGATTGTGTGCAGTCATATAACACTGTATGCATACCTAAATGTATTGTTCTTACAAATTTCTGGAGCTCAGGCACCCATAGCTTCACTTTGTAACCCATGTGTGACAAAGTATGAAGAGTTTGCAGAGGGATTGAAATCAGAAAAATTGGAGTTGAAATCCCAGGCAGCCACTGACCTAGAAAAACCTACACTCTAGAGAGGATGACAGATATATACCACGAAATTTCAATACAGTGCTATAAGTGCTTTGACAGACATAAACACATGATGTTATGAGAGCAGCAGCAGAAGTTTTGGGGGCAGGAGGGTGTCAAGAAATGAATCTTACAGAGAAGATGCCTCAGCCAAGTCTTAAAAGAGAAGGAGTCTGCCAGCAAAGCAAAGTGCTTATTAACTGCTGAACAAGGAAGATCAGTTACACCATCCACATGGCTACACAAGGAAAGCACACATCATCAATTGCTGTGAAACAGGCATGAGAATCAATCCTGAAGAAGTGTGTATCTGGTGCTTTTGATGAAAAGTGTAGTAGAGACCTCAGGGGGAAAGATGAAAGATCAGAGAGACCTATAGGTATAAGAACCTTGTCTCTCCACACCATCCATCCGCTTAAACTATTTTTATTGGACAGAACTGAAAGAAACATTGTTGGCAAATAAAATACCTACCAGAACTTTCTGGACTGCTTCATGCTGCATATATACTTGAACTTTAACCTGTACAGCACAAATCCATATTCAAGTGGTTAAGGGGCCATATAAGATGAGCGCTTGTTATGAATGAAACTTTGGTGATTACATCAGCTACACTAACCCAGAACAGCTGACAACTATTGCCAATATCATGCGTTCAGCAATCAGCAACATCTTTGGTACAGATGTCAGGGAAACCATCGTGCCAATTATGCTGTAATGATGAGAGTAGAGAGCCTGGCTAGGGAATTCTCATTTCATGTCTTCTTTGAAAAAGCATCTCTTAAAAGAGGGCAATATACAATATATACAGCGTATCCTGTCACTCTTTTTGGCTTGAGCTGTACTCCTTTTGACTCTGTGGATCATTGAACTTTCTGATCTTGGAGTTGGGATGGTATAAGCTAAAGGGTTTTGGCACACACAAAACCCACTACATTCTTGAATGCTCAAGACAGCTTTACAATGTCTTAAGCTACATCTGAGCAAACCTGTTTTTTACTAATACTGTCAGTCTTTTTGAATGTTTTCTCTACAAAAGACACAAGGAGAAAAATATTTGTTAGTTAATCAGAACCTATCAAATTTCACACAGTTAACTGAGTGATTTCTGCATTCCAATTTTAGAAAAAATAAAGAGTAGAAGACAATCTTTTACAGGAAAATAGGTAATGTATGTCCTGAGGTCAGTGTGGTCTTAAGTTCTTCTCTCACATCTTCTGTAATGACGGTACTTTGCAATTCATTCACTTTTTCTCGGCAAATACTCACCAAGCACCTACTGTATGCTAAGAACTGTTCTGAATGAGAGTAAATGTTCATATATGTGATCTCAGACACAACATTTTCAATCATTAGAGAAAAATTATTATGCTTACTATGTTTAACTTACTAACGTTGGGGAAATGTTCAAATAAAATTTTCATCAATAAGGAAGGACACAAGAATGGATTCATGTCAAGTCTCAGTTAATCAAGCAATTCTATTATAATCACCCAACCCTACTACCCATGAATGCTTTTGGTTATTTCAGGACTTTTTAAATTTGAATAACTGCATAGATCAAGGGGCATTAGATT
The DNA here is from genome assembly GCF_003254725.2 of Canis lupus dingo. Classification (NCBI taxonomy): domain Eukaryota; kingdom Metazoa; phylum Chordata; class Mammalia; order Carnivora; family Canidae; genus Canis; species Canis lupus. Next base: position 45,484,573 of record NC_064254.1, read on the forward strand.
AAGCAAAAGGTTTTAGTTTCTGGCCAAAATAAATGAATACAAGACTATAGAAGAATAGGAAAGAAGGAATCATCACAAAGCAGATCTTCAGATCATGAAGGTGATACACCTTCACAGGCCTGTGTAAATTTAGACCCTAAGCACACTATTGCTGCCAGAAACTGCTTCCAATAGAAAACTTTATAGGCATTTTAAAGTCTCATGGGTGAGTCCCTGGAAATATCACAGTTGGTCAAAAAACATATGTGTTTCAACTCTTTCTAACTTGCTTTGGTGTTAGCTTATAAAAACTCATAGGTGTATATTGGACTCATTAAACTGAGGGACTCATAAGCACTGGCTCGATCAGGGCAGGGTGCTGACAGGCATTATACATTATGCAAGCTTCCCCACATCATTCTGCCAACCTGCTTCCATTTTAATCCAAAACATTCCCAGCTTGTCAAATACTAGGCCTCCCTGGAACATATAAAACCAATCATGCCACCTCATGCAAAGGTTCTCTGATGTGGACAAATTTCCACTGGAGACTGTAAGGAACCCATGACCACATT